>NC_071508.1:105189173-105492506 GCF_027887155.1 Malaclemys terrapin pileata
TGTTTTTTTGAGTCATACATTGGGCTGGATTCTCTCAGAAAAGTGAATGGAATTTTATCATTAATTTTTATAGACCAGTGGGATCGGTCCCATTGTTCCAGAGTCCGTCAATTCTCAGGGCAATGATAACGTGTGATAGTTAAGGGTATCTGGGTGAGCTTGAGTGTTCATACCCATGTGATAAATTTTTGTTTTTAACTTTAAAAAGGAATCTTAACTTAAAAGGTTTAGACTATGGTTTGCATAGTGTTTTGGAGAAAACCACAAGATTCACATAAACGTTTCTTTCTCTCTTGTTTTTAATCTTAACTGTAGTTTAATGTAGTTATCCCTGAGAATGTAGTACTTTCAATACCAGAGCACCCTCAATCCTGCTTTATGGCCTTGGTCATGAAATTCAGTACATGACATTCATTTCAGAGTAGCAGCCGTGTTAGTCTGTATCCGCAAAAAGAACAGGAGTACTTGTGGCACCTTAGGGTATGTCTACACTACGAGAGTAGTTCGATTTTACTTAAATCGAATATGTGGAATCGATATTACAAAGTCGAACGTGTGTATCCACACTAAGGACGGTAATTCGACTGTGTGAGTCCACACTAATGGGGCAAGCGTCGACATTGGAAGCAGTGCACTGTGGGCAGCTATCCCACAGTTCCTGCAGTCCCTGCTGCCCATTGGAATTCTGGGTCGAGCCCCCAATGCCTGCTGGGGGAAAAAATGTGTCGAGGGTGGTTTTGGGTAACTGTCGTCATCCAACCGTCACTCCCGCCCTCCCTCCCTGAAAGCGCCGGCGGGCAATCAGTTCGTGCAGTTTTCTGGTGAGTGACAGCGCGGACGCCACAGCACTGCGAGCATGGAGCCCGCTGCGACCATCGCTGCAGTTATGGCCATTGTCAACACCTCGCACCCTATCATCCACCTTTTCCAGAGGCAGATGCTGAGAAATCGGGCGAGGAGGCTTCGGCAGCGCGGTGAGGACATGAAGTCTGAGAGGGGCACAGACCTCTCACAAAGCACGGGACCCCGCGCCGTGAACACCACGGTGGCAATGGGTCATGTTGATGCTGTGGAACGGTGATTCTGGCACGGGAAACAAGCACGGACTGGTGGGATTGCATAGTGCTGCAGGTCTGGGATGAATCACAGTGGCTGCGAAACTTTCGCATGCGGAAGGGAACTTTCCTGGAACTTTGTGAGTTGCTGTCCCCTGCCCTGAAGCGCAAGGACACCCGGATGCGAGCAGCCCTGACTGTCCAGAAGCAAGTGGCCATAGCCCTCTGGAAGCTTGCAACGCCAGACAGCTACCGGTCAGTCGCGAACCACTTTGGCGTGGGCAAATCTACCGTGGGGGTTGTTGTGATGGAAGTAGCCAACACAATCGTTGAGGTGCTGCTGTCAAAGGTAGTGACCCTGGGAAACGTGGAGGTCATCATAGATGGCTTCGCCGCGATGGGATTCCCAAACTCCGGTGGGGCTATAGATGGAACTCACATCCCTATCCTGGGACCGGACCACCAGGCCAGCCAGTACATTAACCAAAAGGGCTACTTTTCAATGGTGCTGCAAGCACTGGTGGACCATAGGGGATGTTTTACAAACATCAACGTCGGATGGCTGGGCAAGGTTCATGACGCTCGTGTTTTCAGGAACTCTGGTGTGTTTAGATGGCTGCAGGAAGGTATTTACTTCCCGGACCACAAAATAACTGTTGGGGATCCAGTGATCCTCGGGGACCCAGCCTACCCGCTAATGCCCTGGCTCATGAAGCCCTATACAGGCGCCCTGGACAGTGAAAAAGAACTCTTCAACTACCATCTGAGGAAGTGCAGAATGGTGGTGGAGTGTGCTTTTGGACGTCTCAAGGGGAGATGGAAAAGCTTACTGACTCGCTCTGATCTCAGCGAAACCAATATCCCCATTGTTATTGCAGCTTGCTATGTGGTCCACAATCTCTGTGAGAGCAAGGGGGAGACCTTTATGGCGGGGTGGGAGGTTGAGGCGAATAGCCTGGCTGCTGATTACGCCCAGCCAGACAGCCGTGCGATTAGAAGAGCCCAGCGGGACGCGCTGTGCATCCGGGAGGCTTTGAAAGCTAGGTTCCTGAGTGAGCAGGGTAACCTGTGACTATTACGTTTGTTTACAGAGAAGCTGAACCTGCCCCCGTTTCTTTACCCAGTGAAAGTTCACTATCCTTTCCAGTTTCATACCCTGTTCACCCCGTTCACCCCCTTCCAACACACGTTTAAAAATAAAATCACTGGAAATTTGTTAATGAACACCGTTTTCTTTATTACTGTTTTCGCGGTAAAGTGTTGAAACTGGGACGCAGACTGTGGTGGGGAGCGGGTGTAGTGTAGTGATGCAAAGGGCGCGTCTAAACTCGAGGAATGACATGCTCCTGCTTCTAGAGTGGTCCGCAGTGGTGGACTGGTTGTTTCAACGGAGCCTGCCACCCCTCCTGTTCGGGACTCTGTGTGGGGGGGGCTATGTTACTTTCTGGCAGGGGGAGGACGGTTGCAGATCCCCTGCTGCGTGGCTCTGTGATCCAGGATAAGGACCGCTGCATAAGATCTCTAACCGCCCTCCCCCGCCACAAAGTCACATAGCCCCCCCACACACAGAAAATGAAAACCACCTCCCAGACTGACCAGGGTGCCTAGTGACTGCAATGTGTGTGTGACCTGCTGCTGAACCTGCCCCCGTGTCTGTACCCTAGTAAAGGTGACTGTCCTGTCCAATTACCAACCCCCTTTCCCCCCTTCAAACAGACTGTCCTCTAAAAAAACATGATGGAAACAGTAATTAACAGAAACTTATTTTTTATTAGCAGCTACACAGTTAGGGGATGAAACTGGGATGGGGACTTGGGTGAGGCGAGAAGGAAAGGACTTATCAAATTTTGGGGAATGACAGCCTTCTGGTACTTGAGCAGTCTGCAGGGGTGGAGTGACAGTTTTCACGGACTCTGCCGCCCCTCCTTCTTGGTATTTTGGGTGAGGGGGGTATGGGACTTTGTGGCGTGGGAGGGTGGTTACAGATAGATTGCAGCGGGGCTCTGTCCTCCTGCCTCCGGTGCTGCAGAACATCCACAAGGCGCCAGAGTGTGTCCGTTTGCTCCCTCATTAGTCCAAGCAGTGTTTGAGTCGCCCGCTGGTCTTCCTGCCGCCATCTCTCCTCCCGTTCGCGGTGTGCTCACTGGTATTGCGACATGTTCTCCCTCCACTAGGTCTGCTGGGTTGCCACGGCTCGGGAGCAGCCCATAAGTTCTGAGAACATGTCGTCCCATGTCCTTTTCTTTCTACGCCTAACCTGCGCCAGCCTCTGGGACTGTGATGCCAGGGTAGGTCGGGAGACAGTCACAGCTGTGGGATGGGAAAAAGGGAGTGAATTCCTCAGAAAGATAAATTTTTTGGTGAACAAAGAACACTTTCTCTGTGAACAAGACCATGCACAGCACCTATCACATGTGCACTCAGGACAAGGTCGAATTTTCGGCCTTCACATTCGGTGCCTGGAGTCTTGCAGTGCAGATCAGACAAGCGCGGCCGGACAGCGGAATTTGGGTAGCAGGCTGACATGGTAAGCCGTAGACTTGTGGCAGCTTAAAACTTTAATAGCAGCACTGCCCTACTTTCACGTTCAAAGCAATGCTCCTAGCGTTGGCCAGTTCCTGCTGCCAGCAATCCAGCAAGCATGAACTCTGCCCCTGTCCCACCCCCTTGCGGCTGTCCCCGGGAAAGATCCCTGTATGCTGCCCCTCTCCCACCTCCACCGCATGGCTGTAAACCACCGGTTACAGTTCTGTAAAGGAACAGGCAAGCAGTCCCAATGCTAACATTCCCCTAATTCTAAGCAGGTCACCATGAGTGACATCACTCTGATGAGGATTTCAGAGAGCGACAAAGAACGCATGCTTCGTGAAAGCCTGCAAAGACCAGGGCCGTATGCCGCCATGCTGTGCAAGGCAATGATCCCAGAGTACTTGCTGCTAGCCTGGTGCGGGAACGTTTCCTACTACGGAGGACACAACAAGGCCGCTCTCCCAAGGAACCTCATGCAAAGGCTTTCCAATTACCTCCAGGAGAGCTTCATGGAGATGTCCCATGAGGATTTCAGCTCTATCCCCGGACATATAGACCGAATTTTACTGTAGCTGCACTGGCAAGGACTAAACAGTAGAGCGCCTAGGGCAAACCAATCATGATAAACCGGACATCGTTAGATTTTTTGGCAGTAGTTGCACTGTTAATATTAATGTTCTGTTCAAAATAAATCTTTACATGTTTATAACACTTACCGACTGATCCTTCCCCTGATTTTGGGTCCGGGTTAACGCCTGGGGACGGTTGGTAGGGGATCTCGGTGAGGGTGATGAAGAGATCCTGGCTGTCTGGGAAATCAGCATTGTAAGCGCTGTCGACTGCCTCGTCCTCCTCATCTCCTTCCTCATCTTCCCCGTCCGCTAACATCTCCGAGGAAGCGGGCGTCAACAATATCCCATCCTCAGAGTCCACGGTCAGTGGTGGGGTAGTGGTGGCGGCCGCACCTAGGATGGAATGCAGTGCCTCGTAGAAACTGCATGTCTGAGACTGGGATCCGGAGCATCCGTTTGCCTCTTTGGTCTTCTGGTACCCTTGTCTCAGCTCCTTGATTTTCACGCGGCACTGCATTGCATCCCGGCTGTATCCTCTCTCTGTCATGGCTTTTGAGATCTTCTCGTAGATCTTTGCATTCCGTCTTTTCGATCGCAGCTCCGAAAGCACGGACTCATCACCCCACACAGCGATCAGATCCAAGACTTCCCGATCAGTCCATGCTGGGGCCCTCTTTCTATTCTGAGATTGCATGGTCACCTCTGCTGGAGAACTCTGCATCGCTGCCAGTGCTGCTGAGCTCGCCACGATGTCCAAACAGGAAATGAGATTCAAACTGCCCAGACAGGAAAAGGAATTCAAATTTTCCTGGGGCTTTTCCTGTGTGGCTGGTCAGAGCATCCGAGCTCAGACTGCTGTCCAGAGCGTCAACAGAGTGATGCACTGTGGGATAGCTCCCGGAGCTATTAGCGTCGATTTCCATCCACACCTACCCTACTTCGACATGGCCATGTTGAATTTAGCGCTACTCCCCTCGTTGGGGAGGAGTACAGAAGTCTAATTTAAGAGACCTCTATGTCGAACTAAATAGCTTTATTGTGTGGACGGGTGCAGGGTTAATTCGATTTAACGCTGCTAAATTCGACATAACCTCCTAGTGTAGACCAGGCCTTAGAGACTAACACATTTATTTGAGCATAAGCTTTTGTGGGCTACGAAGTGGGATGTAGCCCATGAAAGCTTATGCTCAAATAAATGTGTTAGTCTCTAAGGTGCCACAAGTACTCCTGTTCTTTTTGCATGACATTCATTGTCACTTATCTTGAAGAAACAGCTGCCACATATGGATGTGCAAGTTCTGTAACTGACCTTCATAGCTATTTGGCAAACTGCTTATTGGAAGGAAGATTCCAGCACTACACACTTATACCACATTCTGAAGCTATTTCTTTTGTATAATAGGATATCCTGTGAACTGTTCACATTTGGACTGTAAGAGTAAAGTAAAGCTGAGCGGTTCTATGCAAAATGAATTGTGAGTGAGAACCTATACAATACAAATTAAAGTAACCTCAGGGCTACAGAGAAAATTATTCAAACCCACCAACATGATGTTATAAAAATCCAGTGTAACTATAAAATATGGCTTCCAGAAAACTAATGGCATACAGCAGTGCATTTCTGTGAACTCATCCTGCTAGCAAGGGTTAGGACCCTTCATAAAGCTGCTTATGTTCTGCTGACTCATTGTGGCAGGTGCTGCTCCATAATTCCACCTTGAAAACAAGGGAAGTGGGAGTAGTTCTTTGGGGAGAAGGAAACCGGGTCCTTGGACTGAGGAAGTCCTGGAGGGACAGCCAAATTCAGTCTGAAATATATTTGTGGTGTTGTTTCTGAGAGCCCAGTAAAGGTCCTGGGAGAGGTGAGAGTCTGAACACAAAGACAGAGTGTTTGTGCGCTGAGAATGGGCTGGGGTTCAGTCTATTCACAAAGGTTAGCCTGTGTCAGACTGATTTATGTAACTTTTCCCCAGGTAGTGCTCTGGAACCAGCAATTTCCCAGTCAAAAAATAATTTTCCCTATTTGGATTTTAATAGTAATATTAAAATATTTTTTATTGGTTAAAGGACACATAATTCAAAAGAATTTCTGAAAAGCTATACTTTGCTTATTTCAACAGCAGGCCTTAGTGTCTGGATGAGTTTGCATAGCCAGCTGTATTAGCAATGGAGAAGTCAAATCCCAATAGTTTGCAATGGCTGTTTACATGGATGCTAAATAGAGAATGCAACCTTTGGGTTTAAAATGGCAACTCTCTTTTGTGAAGAGTTGGTAAATACATTTTAAAAAATGTTTTCCGGCTGGGTGGATAAAAATCAAGTATTTTTAAAACAAAAACAAAAACATCATTTTTTTTTTTTAAATTAAATAGGTTTTATATTAAAAAAGAAATACATTTAAAATTAAGGACTAAAACTTACTTTAATCTATAAAAATCACCTAAATTAAATAAAATTAATATTCAAGCAGTATATGTTTACTGTCAATGTTTTAAAGAAAGTAGAAGCAATGAACGGATGGAAGTCACTGTTTAAGCATTTGGAACCAGGGTTTGTTGAAGTGCTAAACCAGCTTTTAATAGCAGTAGCCTCTTTCACAGGTACAGAGAGAATGTTTTCTTCATTTCAGTTTATCCAACTAGTTCAGTCCAATGACTAGTTCATTCAAATGTGAGGAACTGATTGGGAGTTGAAAAAGCAAGAAACCTTGTTTTTCTTTTCCGATTTATGAACAAAAACTAGGTGTGAGAGGATAAAATCTGATAATTCTACAATCTTGAAGGACATGGTGACCAGAAACAATCAGTTCAATTCACTAAATACACATATTTTCTTTGTTTAATAAATCAGTTAGTTTTAAGTGCAAAACATGTTTCGATAAACTTTTTTTCTTATTTATCCGGCATATTTAAGGTAGTTTTATTTAACTAATAAAAAATTAAAATGCTGTTTTTGTGCATCCAAATAGAATATGACTCAAATCATGAGTAAAAAATGTAATCATCTAGTAAATAAGAAATGTCATTAATCATTTTCTAACATAATAAAAAAGTAAAAAATGAAGAATCTGAATAAATGTAAATTAAGCTGTATTACTGCTTAAATAAATATAATCAATATACTGTATCTTCTGGGATAGCAAAAAGATGTACTCAATTTAGTGTGCAATCTATATTTACTTGTAAAACAACATGTTTTAATGGTTACCAACTAGAGAATCAACCTTTCTTTAGGAAAAAACTAAAAACAATACATACAAAATAAGATTAAAATTGATTATTTAAATCAAAGTTTCCT
This sequence comes from Malaclemys terrapin pileata, assembly GCF_027887155.1. Lineage (NCBI taxonomy): Eukaryota > Metazoa > Chordata > Testudines > Emydidae > Malaclemys > Malaclemys terrapin. Next base: position 105,196,627 of record NC_071508.1, read on the forward strand.
GTTTGATCGTTTAAATCATAATTAAAATTGGTGATTTAAATTACTTTGATTTAAATCTATCCACTCTGGTTTCCAGTCATTCTGGCCAATTATTTAAGTTGTGTAAGCCTTACTTGATTTATTATGTAACTATGTGATATTTTCATAGTTTTGCAAATTATTTGCCAATGACCCTTTAGAGATCCAAAACTAACTACCATGTAAGCTATACTTGTGTTAACACTGAAATAATCATGTATTCAGTATTGCCCTCTAATTATATAGTACTTAATTTTTAATTAAATGGTCAACAGTTGTATAAGTAAAGAATATTCACGTGACATTTGTACACAATAAGAGTTTCCTATCTATTATCAAGTATTTCATGTACTTGTATCATACCCTATTTAATATATCTTCAGGTTTTTTATCAGGCACATAATGCTTGTTTAGTTTTAGGGAGTTACTAGATTGAGCTTTCCTGGGAATAAAAGCATTGTTAAATGCAGAATGGTTTAATGCAAGACTTTTTTTCAGGAAGCTGCTGCTAATGTTTAGAATTTAAAATTTCCCTCTTTTCCTTCAAACTGTGCTGCTATGCAGGCAACAGTTCTTCTCAGTCGAACAAAACAACAACAGGAATATTATGGAGGCACCAATTGCAGCGGAGTTAAGGATAAGCTGAGTTTAATACTTTAACCTCTGTTGTGTATGAACAATATTGTGTATCTTTCCTAAAATTGCAGCACATACTCTTTAAGTATAGAATGAATTTTCTGCAAGTTTACAAGTAAATCCATTAATTATTTATTTTTTAATAAATTTTAAAAATGGTCTTTTAAGAAATTAAGCATAGTATCAGACCTCCATTTTTTGTTTGTTTGCATGTTTCCTAATAATCAGACATAATGGAACAACACAGATTCTTCCAACTTCCCATATAATTAAAACATATGCTATCTCTGGAAGCTGGAGCCTTGTCCTCTATTTGAATGCTTAAGCATCTATGCATCAATATAGGATGTTTTCTGAGAGAGAGCAGTATTCTATGTAACCATACTTGGTCAACAAACTTTCCCAACCCTCAACAAATCAAATAAAAACGGTGTCCTCTTATTACAGCTTGCTGTGTTTCCTCCCCACCCCCTTTCCCCTGCTTTCTGCCAGTGGCAGCATTTGTCCCATGGAGGTCCCTTGCAAAGCTCAATTCTGGGGCCCCTGCTTTTGCAGAGGACACCATTTTGCTCTACAAAATGGTATCCTCCATGCAGCACGACCTCCCATGCAGTGTGTGCAAGGTCACACCACATGGAAGACGCCATTTTTTAGAGCAAAGTTGCATTCTCCAGACAGGTGGAGTGTGTTCTGGCTCCACTGCAACTGTGTTTGTTACCAGGGAAAAGTAACTGAGTCACCATATCGCTGCCCCTCCTCACTACCTTGGGGACCCCTACAATTGTATGAGTTGTAGGTATTTAATGCCCACCGATGCTTTCTCCTAAGGCCAAACTGCATTGTTCACTGTCACACCATACAATTCAAATTTACTATAGTTGGGTTTAATAGGGATTGGTGACAGGAAGGAACTGCTCGATTCTACTTGCAAATGTTTGCTTTGTTTCCCTCAGAAAGGAAGCTTAGATATTTTGTGGTCCCTGGTAGTTAATTAGTAGGATTTGGAGCAATTCAGGGCAGTTGGTGGAGAAACTAAAGTACAGTTGGGCACATGCACAGTTCAGTCTAACATCTATAAACGAACTCATTCCCAGATGGAGAATGACCCTTTCATCCAGAGGGCCATGTACTTACTGTTGTCACTCTTCACACAGAACTCCCACAGATGACAGTAAGAATTGCCTGTGGGAATGAGGGCCACATATGAATTATGATTAAATATTCCAAGTATTTCCCTCTTCCTTTGTTTTTTGTACAGTTTGGATAAGAAATGATAAATTATAGTTCAAACTTACCTAATGAAGATATCAAAGTGGCATATCATGCCTGTTGATGAAAGGGTAACTCCTGTTTCCAGATCATCTTTATGTTAGCAGCTTAGAGTATAATTTGCAGAATAAAATGTAATTAATTTCTTCAAAGCAAATGTGATAATTAGAGACTCATTGTAAAATAATAATAATGCTAGTTAATGATACTAATGCCCAAAAGATTAAAAACATTTGTTTTATCAGTTAAAGAAGAAGGTACCTGATGCAGCATGATTTGTTGTTTGAAAAGGGAGATGGGAGTTAAGTCAGAACCACAATATTAATGGATTTGTATGGGTGGGCATAAGGCTAATATATTCAGTGTTGTACATTTTTATGGTTTCATAAACAGTAATATTAGCAACATTTCAAAGGAAGTATGAGAAAGAGTGCTCATATGGGATGGCATAAACTCTGTGTTTTTTATAGAACACTGTTACTCCAGATACAGCCTACAGGATGTGACTTTTCATAAAACCTAATGAATTTCTAGATTTGTCAGCTGTTTCAACACAGATGCACTTTGCTAATCTCATGGAAATATTTTGATGCCAGATCTAAAATATCAATAGCTTTTAATATTGCAAGTTTGTTTGGCTATTTTGTAAATGGGGCTGTGGGTCTTGATATAAAGTAGCAAGTAATTTTGTACAGGTTTTATGTTTAGCTGCCTCTCCCACATTTGATGCTCATATTTTTTTCCTTGCAGAGTTTTAAGTTGAATGTAGATAGCCACTGTGCTTTAAAAGAAGCTGTGGTAGAAGAAGGATGTCAACTTCTTGAGCTTATTGTATCTCACAAATCAGGTAAATCTTTCTGAAATATTGCAAGTCTTTATGTCTCCAGACTATTAAAGAATGAAGAAGCATTGCTGTAAATTACTGCATATATTCACTTCCTTATGTATTATTAATATTTACATTATCAGATTGACCTTCAAGATTTATAAATGTTTCATATACTGCTTACAATGCTGTGATACTTATAAAATGAAATACTACCTCAACTAGTCTGTTCATTTTATTTTGGTCTTGCTGCTCAGCTGAGTTTCAATTGAAATCACATCACTGAAAACTTCACACTGACATGTTCTTTGATATAGGTGCTATGGAAATAACATTAAGATAATGAATTAGGATTTCATATATATATTCTGCACAGGTAATTGCATTGGTAAAGGTGTGTGGGGGGGTTCTTTTTCTTTTCTTTTTTTGTTACTTACATAAACTAATTCTTACCTCAGTTTTAATTTATTAGCAAAATAATTTAAAAATTATTTCCCTTGATTATGCTTGTCTTTTTCTGCAAAGGACTTAAATCTGAGTGCATAATTATATAATATTTTAGATGTCAGCATGACTAGCTTAATAGTAGTATACTATACTTTACTACTGGGGATTGGTGTCTTAATTTTGGCCCACTTTCATCCAATTTGCAGTTGTCCTTTTATTTACATTTTTCTGGTCATTACAGCTGTTGTTCCACAATCTACACCTACTTCATGAGAGCCTCAGACAGAATTTCTTTAATGCAAAACCTATAGTAAATCAGTGAGTTACTGGTATAATTCCCAGGGGGTGGAGAAGCCACAGCAAAGGTCTCAAAGCTGTACACTGAGATAAATTGTGTATGTTGCAGTATGTTTAGAAAATAATAATTTAAACCACAGAAAATATACAAAGGAGTGGGAGGGATGAAATATTACATCCTGGCGAGGAAGTTATTGAATGTTTAGAGCCAGGGAAGAGATAACTAGAGGGGGGAGTTTCCTGGGCTTTCCCCACTACATATAAATCACTGGTTCTGTGACATTTTATTTTCCTTTAAATTCTGAGCTGAGGTATAATTAAAATGTAACATTCTGGCTCATTGTGGGCTAAAAGAGATGCTATGACCATATAGTGTTGTAGTTCCTGGCCTCATTTTCTGAATATACTGAAATATTTGCTGTGTTTTTTCTTTTAAATTTCCTGATAACCAATTGTATAAAGATGTAGCTGAGTTTACAACTTTCATTTTTTTTGCCTCCTCATTTTGGACAAGGACTGAAGGACATGCTGCAGATGATTGCAAGTCAGTGGAAGGAACTACAGAGGCAAATCAAACGACAACACAGCTGGATTCTTAGGGCTCTGGATATCATCAAAGCAGAGATACTGGCTACTGATGTGTCTGCAGAGGATGAGGAAGGGACTGGGAGCCCCAAGGTAAGTGGCTTGAAGTTTGCCTTATTTCCTCTTATTTCCATCTTCTTTTGAACTAGGCACCACTGAAGTTTTCTTTCCACCCTAAGGCTTTTTCATTTCTACTGGGTAAACTTTTTCTTTTTTTATAAACAAAATGAAATGTCTTACTCTGAAACAATAATAAAAAAAAAAGCTTAAAACTTTCAAGTTTTCCAAGAAGACCTCTTTCACAGTGTGTAAGAGACTGTGAAGGGGCAGGAAAGGGACATAAAACATTTAGTAAACAAAACATAAGGCATCTTTAACATGAATAATCAGAATGGTTTTAAATTGTTTTGTTGCAACTATAAATCACTATAATCAGTGCAATCACTCAGCTCTGACATCCATTAGCCGCTTGGTTACAGCAAATTAACAAAGAAGAGAGAAAGTGATTCATTATCTCATTCCTGTTAATGACTATCAGATGCATTGCCTAATTAGAGGATGGCCATTGTAGTGGGAAGAAGGTCATATGCTTTGCCACAAATCTTTTTGCTCTGGTTTAAGCCTGCCATAATAGTGCATGCATTGAATACAACATGTACTTCAAAAACAAAGTATTGACATCTGTAATCATTTGGTGTGCATAGGGTCACCAGATGTCCCAATTTTATAGGGAAAATCCTGATTTTGGGATCTTTTTCTTATATAGGCTCCTATTACTTCCTACCCCTGTCCCAATTTTTCACACTTGCTGTCTGGTCATCCTAGGTATGCAATAGTTATCCAGGATTGCTATACTATTTACCAGTCGCCCAATGTGATACTTGCAAGAGTAGTTTAAACAACACAAACTCATCCAAATCATGCCATAGGTTCAGTGGTGTTATCAACAACAAAAATGGATTTATTTTTAGAGCCACATTGATTCTTCCATTTGCAATTCGCAGATAAGTCCAGTACCTTCAGCACCAGCATATGGGAGACTCCAATTTATAGAAAAATTCAAGGTTCCTGCTTCCAGAGATGTTTTATAAATTAGTTTCTTGGATTCTCATGCTACGAGAACAAGTTGTGGTGGGATTTGCCATTTTCTAAGGACCGCTCTCTGAAATGGTCTTTGGTGTCACCTGTGAATTAAGTTAAATGTCCAGCTCCTATTACCTGGCCATAGATGTGAACTCTGGGAAGGATCTTAGAGATGATGGAGGAGTCATCAAGAATAACAGTGTAACAAGAGTGAATGAACAAACCTAAATACCCAGACTCAAACTGATCTAATATCCTAAGTCACTGACTTGGTTAGAAGAGCTTCAACGTCATATGGCCTTTTCTAAGGTAGTGGGCAGTGGAGCAAAACTTGATTTTGTGATTCAGTCCATTAAAATACACAGACTAGCTAAGAGTTAAAAGTTTTCACCTTCTGTAATATCACTGTGTACTGGATAATATTCCCACATTAATTTCACTGCATTATCTCTGAACAGATTGATTCATCCATGGCCAAAGGCTAAATGCTTAACCAAAATTAAAATGTAAGAAAAATTGTTTAAAAATCTGCTTAATTTTACTACGGAGAACCTAAGTCTAGAGGGACAGTGTTAAAATATTTTATTGGGAGACTCAGAGACCTAACTTAAACTGATCATGCATCCTTAATTATTTTTATGGCGAAGTAACAGTTCTTTCCCATCATGTGGGAAATGGAAAACTCAGAGAAATTCTTCCTTATAGGTGGTTCCCCCACCATTAAAAACAAACAACCAAAAACACTACCACAAAGACACTAGTTGGAGGCTATTTCTTACATTGTCACCACCGCATAGGATGTGACCTTGTAATGTATAACAGGCAAATACTGTGGTGAAATGCATATCTCTAAATAGTTCTGATCATCTAGTGCTTTGGGCTGAAGGATTAATTAAAAATAAAACATAATGGGAAATATAACTCTAGATTTCAGTTTACATTTACTTCAGAAGCCATGGGGAACCTGAGAAGCATAATAGAGAATCTAAGGAATATATCTAGGGGGTATTTTTCTTTTTTACCTTGTTTGAGAGACTGCAGGAAAGGAGTTGGTCTTTGAAATTCTTCCTATTTCTGTTTCTTTGCAGATTTCTAAGACTCTAGGAAACTTTTCCCCTAGGACTTTTTAAAAGTGTTTTCCCAGTACTATGGCATCTTTTATAGAAGCAAACAGAGAGAGGGAAGGAAAGAGGGAAGCTGCTGTTCTAGAAATGTATCTTCGGCACACTCACATTCAGGAATTCGATTTTGCTTATGAGATTATATATTGTATTGTATGGAAGTTTTGTAATAGTTTATAACCTGAAACACAGCTTTGGTATATTCAATTCTGAATACTGTGGAGGAGTTGAGGGATTTCAAAATGTTATTAATACCTAACTTCTTACAGTGCAGTGCATTCTGTCCCTGATCTTTTACCATGGAAATAAAAACTAAAAACAGGAAAGGAATACTTAAAGCTCACTTACAAATGTGTTGAAGTCTCTAACATTAACCAGGGTCCTTAGTAGTAATTGGTAGTTTGTGATTTTTAGAATAACCATACAGCTAGTATATCAAGCATAAATTTGAGTATATTTTTTGTTTTTTATCCAGAGAGAAGTACATTTAAAGAAAAACGGAATCACCTCATGTTTTTCAGTTTAAGAAGTTTCATTGTGTAATGTTACTACTGATAAATGTAACATACAGTTCATCTATTCTAATTCAGGCTATTACACATATAAAGTAATAATTGTTTTTCTCCTCCTGATTGAAGCTGCTATTAGAGGTATACTAAAGTAATTAGAAGTGACGGGTGTATGTTTATATTTATTTGTTTTTCCACTTTGGGAAATGTCTGAGATGCCTGCTTTTTAACTGGCCCTTTTTAAGTTCCTGTGAGTTCCACCATATTTTCAGCAGAAAAGGACTAGATAGGACTTACATTGGTGCAGTGTTGCTCCTCAGTCAACAAGAGGGATTATTTTTGAGCAATAATGTATGAAGTATTTTGTCCCCTACTGGCTATGTGACTACTTCAGAAATCTGAAAAAATTCAAGGGTCATGGTAGATAATCAGTAGAACATGAGCTTGCAGTATGATTCTGTGGCCAAAAGGGCTAATGCACTCTTCAGATGTATAAACAGGGGAATATCAAGTCGAGAGAGGTTATTTTACCTCTGTATTTGGCACTGGTGCAACTGCTGCTAGAATACTGTGTCCTGTTTTGGTATCCACAGTTCAAGGAGGTTGTTGATAAATTGCACAGCATTCAGAGAAGAGCCACAAGAATAATGAAAGGATTAGAAAATATGCCTTACAGTGATAGACACAAGGAGTTCTATCTACTTAGGTTAACAAAGAGAAGGTTAAAGGGTGACTTCATCACAGTTTAGGAGTTCCTACATGAGGAACGAATATTTGATGATGAGGTATTCAGTGTATCAGAGAAAAGTATAACAAGATCCAGTGGCGGAAAGTTGAAGCTAGATAAATTCAGACTGGTAATAAAGTGTACATTTTTAACAGTGAGGGTAGTTAACTATTGGAACAATTTACCAAGGGTCATGGTGAATTCTACGTTACTGGAAATCTTTAAATCAAGATTGGATTTTTTTAATATGCACTAGTTCAAAAGGAATTATTTGGAGGCAGTTCTGTGGCTTGTGTTATACAGAAGGTCAGACTAGATGATCATAATAGTCCCTTCTCACCTTGGAATCTGAGTGTAAATACTCCCATGTTACGTATTTATTTTAATTCTGCTCCTAGATGGAATTTCACTATCTGCAGAAGTGTCTAGTAGATTGTAATTATCTTCCCTGAAAAGAGGATACAAATCCTAATACTACTCACAGATAATGGATATTCCCCTTTTGCCTGAGGGTTAGAAGACTATATTCTTAAAACAGGTTGTTAGTTCTGTTCCCAATACTTCACAGGTTCAGTAAACCAATGATGATGATGTATATATGTGTGTGTGTGTAGCCAGTGATTGCTAGGACTCAAATTGCAATCCAGTCAAGCCAAGCCACCACGCTCTTATCAACAATGTTCAAGGCACGAAGCCCTCCAGGAAGTTGTCATTTTGCAGTCTTCAACAATATGTGTCATGGTTTGTGGCTGCCCACATTGACATAGAGGACTGTCTCCAAAATGCCACCAAAATTCAGCACAAATTCCATGTCCGATACAAAACTGGTTGAAAAGGTTCCATTGCCTTCGCGGCAAATCAAATCCTGGTTGAGGTTGAATGGGGTCCGATACAAGATAATTATTAGTCACTTTCTTTGCGGACTATGAAGCTCACTGTGCGTCCTCTACCATAAATCCCTCACCTGGTAAACTTATCCACGCTGGGTGACATGAGGGCAGACGACCATGTAGTGGTCGTAAATAATGACTTTAAATAGCGGTTGATGTAGCATATCACACAATTTCATCACAAGCTTTACTATGCTTTCCTCTTTGCAAACACAGGGCAGAGCAATATTGCAAAGAATCAATAACCATGGTAGAGGAGTAGATTTATGTGTGCCTAAAATAATACACATGGTGGAATTAAGTTGTACACTGACATGTTTGTGTGAGATGAGCGAGCCCGTACTGTAGCGCAGAACTCTGCCGCTGAGTAACAGAGTGCCAAGGCTGAAGTGTGTAACATTTGGGCGTTGTTCCAGCCAGCTTTCCGAGCAGGTTGTTGCACATTTTGACCTTAGTCACTGACTTTGTAAGATGGCCACGATATGTGAGAGTTCTGTCCAATGTGATGCCTAGACCAGGTGTGCATCATGCTTTATTTATTGACCATTGAGATCTGTGTTCAGCTTTCTGCCCGCTTGTGCATGATGTAAGTGGAAGAAAGTTGACAGTGTCTTACTTCCACTTGGTATCGGGCGCTGCTGATGACAAGAATCGGCCATAGCTGCCATATCTGTAGTCAGAACACTCTCAAATATGTCAAAGGAGTGTGACTGAGTGCTGAGGCATATGTCATCTGTATAAACAAACTTTCAAGACCCAGTATATGGTAGATTATTTGAATATAAGTTGAAGAACGTTGGAGATAATACTGATTCTTGTGGGAGGCTGTTCTTCTGGTGCCTCCAAGCACTTGTTCTGTCACAGTATGCATATGGAAATGGCGATTTCTCAAAAACAGAGCCATCGCATATACTAACCAACTTGGCATAGCTCTAGACCAGTGGTTCTCAAACTTTTTTTTTTTTTTCACTGACCACTTGAAAATTGCTGAGGGGGACCTCTTTCTGAATGTTGTTTGTACCGTTAGCTAACTGTTGTAAAATGCTTTGGATAAAAACTCTCTATAAAAAAAACCCTTAATAAATAATTGGTTTTTGTTCTACAAACAAAGGCACCCAACTCATATTTTAATATCAGTAGTCTTGCCTTTCTAATGCGATGGATGTGCCCCCTCTCCTCTGCCACGGCAGCCCCCGAGCTGGGGCTGGGAAGGAGGAGGGTCTGTATAGTGCAGATATTGGCGGCTCCACAAACACTATGAATCTATGAGAGAAGTTTTTAATGATTTTGTAAAATTTCAGGAGCAGGAGGGCCCATTATGGAGGAACAGGTACTGCAGCACATGGTGTCATTAGCAACCGGCATCATCAACCATCTACATTCACATAGGAAGGATGCACATAGTCTTGTCACTGTTAATACGCTTATGGATCTGGTGCAGATCCTAGAGCCCATATGTCACTGTGGACAAAAGTTGGCCTTGTTCATGATGGCATTTCTGGTAGCATTTTTTGGAGCTTTCAGTGAACTAGTACCTGTGTCCTGTAGGGACTCTTCTGGAAGGGCTTTGGAACTGAGGGAGATACACTGGGAGGGGTGATCAGTGATATTAACCTTGAGGAAGTCAAAGATGGATCAAAGAGGCCAGGGTGAATCCATTATTCTACAGGAAAGTGATGAGCTCGGGATCTGCCCTGTTAAGGCCGTGAGGGCATATATGGCAATAAGGCCAGGGAGAGATGGGCAATCTCTATATTCATGGTGACAGGAGTCCCTTCACAACATGCAAGTTTGTTACAGTTTTAAGATGGGGACTGATGAGGTTGGGGCTTCTAGCACATGAATTTGGCAACAGCAGTGGTCCAGCTGGATGTGAGGGCTAGCGCAATTCAGACAATTGGGAGTTGGCATTCTGAAGCATACAGAACATATGTGACACCCCAGGTGGGGAACCAGGGTTAATTTTCCTGTGTATTTGCATTCCAGATGCTGGCAGATAGTGGTGTGGATCTACAGGCACAGTATAGTTTATTGGGTGCATAGGTGGCCTTCCAGATTGTCTGGAGGTTCGCAGCTGGGTCACAGTGGTGAAGCAGTCCTGAGCTGGCATGGGAAGAGGAGCATATTATGGGATGAGCTAATGCCCCTTCCGTACGCTGTGATGGCCCATGAACAGGCACTTGGTATGATTGTGGAATACCTTGGGGAAAATGATTGGGAACATGAAAAGAGGTGGCCTTAATGCTCATAGCTAAGAGGGAGTTGGGGCAGATCCTGGAACTTTTCCCATGAGAAAAAATTATTGGGTTGAATATGTTGCAACTCAGGGTGTGGTGGGGAGGTGTGAAGCTCCGATCAGTCAACAAAGCTAGGAGGTATGTGAATGGGGAGGTGGCAAAATTCATAGGTGGCATAGGGGTGTTGGTAATTTCTCATCTGGACAGAGCATACAGGGCACCAGAATTGTTCAGGGAGGATGGGATCCACCGGTGAGACTTGGGAACTGACAGGTTTTTGGCCAATATTAAAGAGGGCATTAGTAGATGTCTAAAAACCCAACTAGATATGTGGGGGAGGCAGCCAAGCTAGTTGCCAGTGCCTGTTTGTGGTGGGTGTCCAGTGCAGGTCCTCTATAGGGAAGAGATATGGTGATCAGAGGATTGGTAAAGTTTTAAAGGAGATATTCTTTAAATGAGCAGAGACGGGGGGATGTTCAGAGCTCCTATGACTGGTACGGAAGGGAGCCAACCCTCCCCATTCATAGCCCCCCCCCAACCCTCATTTGACAGTGTCCCAGCACTGGGGGTGTCCCAGCACAGGTTCGGCCAGACATTTAGAGATAATGTTGCGGCCTAATTAAACCACATCCAGTGTCTTATGTCTTCCTTCTGGCATAGCTGGACAATGACCTCATGACACATTAAACAGTGAGGGCCATTGTCTGGTTGTAGGAAAAGGCGTGTGTTTAAGGTCTAGATAGGCAAAGTGACTGGCTGCAGCAGCTTCATACTAGGTCAGCGTGGGAACACTGACCCATCAACTCCACCCCAGGTGACCCAAAGAGAGGAGGGACTATATAGATCCTCCAGTGCAGGAAAAGCCCTCTGTTACTTGGACCAGGCAGAGCAACTCCCACCCAGGAACATAGTTAAATACCTGTGGGAATTTCGTTCGTCATTCCTTTCTCAGAGGGTTGGGAAGGACTTTTTCCCTCACAGCCAGCATGGCCAAGGCGAGGTGGGAGTTTTCGCTGCCTTCAGGGTGGTTGGGGGCTTAGCTGGGGCAAACATGAAACAGGGGTTAGGCAATGATGTCACAACTCATTATGTCAGCATGAGGCAGATGTCCAGTGCAGGCACTTTATAGGGAAGGGATATGGTGATCAGATAAAATGGATTGGTACAGGATTTAAAGGAGGTATTCTTTAAAGGCACAGAAACAGGTGAGGATTGGGGTTCCTATGACTGGTACATCAGGGAGCCAACTGCCATCCTTTATAGATCCCTTAACCCTCAAGGTGAGGGGTAGCGGCAGGGCCGGCTCCAGGCACCAGCTTGCCAAGCAGGTGCTTGGGGCAGCCACTCCGGAGAGGGGCGGCACGTCCAACTATTCGGCTCGGAGTGAAGGACCTCCCACCGAATTGCCGCCACAGATCGCGATAGCGGCTTTTTTTTTTTTTTTTTTTTTGCGCTGCTTGGGGCGGCAAAAAACCTGGAGCCGGCCCTGGGTAGCGGGGTCCCCGCAGCAGGTTGGCTGGGGACCAGGATGGGTAAAGGGGAAGGGCTGACAACAGCCCAGGTATATGTAAATGATGATGGAATTACCTGCACTGTACACTTTTATCTGATTGTTATTCCCAGACATACAGGAATAAAGTTCCAGCTTAAATAAACCACATCCAGTGTCTTATGTCCTTCTTCCAGCACAGCTGGACAACTTATCAGACACAGTGGGTTGATCAAGACTATATTCCAGACAACAGATCTCTTCTCAGTTTGTTAATGTGAGGGCATGTTTGAGAAATGTGTAACAAAACAGAAAAAGAAAATAGTCAGGGAAATGCTGACAGCCCTCACTCTCTGGCTAGACAGTTACATCCTAGTTGTCCAGACCATGCTTCTGTAGCTGCAACATTTAAGACTAATATTATGATACAGAAGGAATGTATGAGCGAATTTCTTTGGTCTCTGTGATCAATACAGAGAAATGTCATATACGTGAGTAGATATTTTGCTTTTCCTCTGTTCAGCTAAAGGGCTCTTCAACTCTAGATTTCTAATCTTCAGAGATCCATATTGTGCACATACTGTAATTCTAAGGGAAGCAAGCCATCACACCAATAATTTTCAGGTAATTGTATTTTTTAAAAACAGGCAAAGTCATTATCAGGTTAATCTTCTATCATGTGGTTAACAGATATGAGCTAGATTGAGCTCAGAATCTAGAGCTTTTTTTTGACACGAACACTTTGGTCTGCTAATTACAAAAAAGAAATCTTAATACCAGAGTAGATGGGACTAGTACTATAATAGCAGTGATTTGAAAGTGTGAAACAATTACATCAGTATGTGTGATTTACCCTCATCTCCTCTCCCTGGAATTAGTAGTTTCTGGCAAAGGAATAGGGATAACCTATGTTAGAGGGATCATTCTGCTTAAACTGAGGCTTTCATTAAGTCACACAGGATGATTTATGAAATGTAAACTTCAAAAGTGGGTGTATGTTTCATTTACATTCTGTACAGTCACATACACACATACATACCATTAATGTTAAAATTTCAACCACTTCTTGATACACACGTACAGAATATAGAGGTAAATAAATAGTTGCCCCTTCATCAGTAAAAAAGAAAACATTAACAATGGGGTGGAAATTAGTCTTCCCTCTACTGTAGCAACTCATGGTGCTATGGAAAGGTAAGTATGAATATCCACTTTGTTCTGTGGTCATCTCATGAGTCAGTTCTAGTAATAAAAAGGTGCCACAGATAGTGGTATTGGTGATTCAGTAGAGGGTGCTCTTTTCTCTGGATCCATAGTGAACCACCGTCCCAGCTCGATGTGAGGGAGCTCTCTTGTGAATGTGACGTCTTTCAGATTAGACATTAACGCAAGGTTCCAACCACCAGTTCCCAGGGCAAATTCCAGCTTTGATCATTACAATCTGCCCATCTAAATTCTCCCTGCAATTTCAATTGACTATAGCATTCTTCTTTTCTTTTTAATACTATTGCGTAGTATTAGGCACTGTTAAAAGGTTACATTCAGTTGTGGAATAGAAGGTCCTTATATAGTTTTTGTCTGTAAAGCTCTTTTGGGAAGAAATGGATTACGATGAATTCCATTAGGAACCCAACATTCACCAACCTGCAAATACCTGCAGTGACCATAGTATTTTCCCATAATTAGCATAGTAGATTTTGCAGTGTTGCCATCACTACAGAGGTTCAAAAATGTTGACTATTTAACGGTGGGCTCTGTATTGAACATAATATGTCACCATTCTGAATTGTTTAAGTCACTTGTGTAATAAGCTCTAATTCTGAGTCTTTCATAATTTTGGAATCTTAGATGTAGTATTAAGTATATTCTGAGGATTGTGAACCCCTCGGTTTAAAATTAACAGATTCCTATTAAATCTGCTATGTTAGGAAAGAATGTTTCCTTAGTTACTATTTTTCTCATCCACTGCTCCAAATCAAAGGTTCTTTGTTTTTAGATATTTCTAAGATCTGGCATTATAGTATTGCTGGTTTGTCAACCTCGAAGGTAGGGCTTGATCCAGAGATCAGAAGGTCAAGTGATGAGTAAAGGGACTGTTTTTTGTGTGACTGACAATCATTCTGCCTTCCTATAAAATAGTAGACAAAACCTTGTTTTTGCGTGTAGTAAATCTGTCAGTGTTAGTATTACAGTTGTACATTGAGGCACCAGTCAGGACTGAAACCCTACTGTGATAGCTGCTGTGCAAATATAGAGTAGAAGACAGCCTTGAAGAATTTAAAAACTAAGACTAGGTACAACAAATGGGTATAACAAACAGTTGGAAGGAACTGGGGAGGTAGGAAGGAAAATAGTAATAAGAACGTATGTTTATATAGGCCAGCTACAAGTGCAGCTAGATGGTTTCAATCTGGTCAATTTACTACTTTTTTATAAGTTAAAAATATAAATACACAAAATATAAGCAAAAACAATGAGGAGTCCTTGTGGCACCTTCGAGACTAATAAATTTGTTAGTCTCTAAGGTGCCACAAGGACTCCTCGTTGTTTTTGCTGATACAGACTAATACGGCTACCCGTCTGAAACAAAATATAAGGTAAACATGGGGTATAACAGCCGTATATCCATAATAGCCATTATCACATGGCAGTTTCTCATAGGTATCACAATAGAAGTGTATGTTGAGGGAGGATTTGAAGGACAGGGTAGTGTCTCTACAAACAAGTTCAGGTACCATGGAAAAGAAAGGATAAAAGTCCTTTTAGGAGAAACAGACAAGTAAGCATTGGAGGATGGTATCATTGGTGGAGCAGATTGAAATAAAAAAATAAGGTCAGGACTAAGTTTTAGGGGGCCTTAAAAGTATGGACTAGAAGCTTGTATTTGATGTGATCATCATCATCTTCTTTCACATGGCATTTGAAAAGCAATGGGCTGAGATTATAATTGGATCTTGAGATTCGAAAGTCATTCTAATGCTTCTGGAGTAGCTAAGTGGATTCCACCACTTTAACTGTAAATGGGGCAGTTGTCCGTGATGTGACTCATAGATTGACCACTGTCACAATTTGATGATTCTTTGATTTCCTGTTTGTGGAGGAGATATCCACACCTCCCATGTGTTGTCCGAATGCAGTTAAGTGCAGTCCACTGCCCATGGGAAAGGTGGAATCCTGGGAAGAAATGGTGGTGAAGAAGTGGAAGCCAGTGGAGGGATTCAAAGAAAGGGGTAACATGGTCAGAATGATGGGGCAGGAACAAATGTATTCAAAACATTCCTCATGAGCAGTGTTTTGAATGGACCTGAGGGGAATGGAGGTGGGTGTCAGGAAGGATAGAGAGGAGGTGGTTTCATGAGGGAGATACGGTCTGCACAGGAGTTTTAGTAGTGTGGACAGAAAGAAAAGGCTGGAATTTAGAGATGTTATGGAAGAAGCACCAGCAAGATTTGGTTTGATATGCATAGGACATCAAATCCATTGGCTTTAGCATCTGTGGCAGAGGGATATTTATTGGAGAAAGTTTGTTTCTTGCCAAAAAATAAGTGCATATCTTTGCCTTTCTCATCTAATGATCATGTGTTGATATAGTAATTGTCTTCCATATAAACAGCAGCACTCAGAAGTACATACAAGTTTATATGCCTTCCTTGGGTTTGTATCGATAGAATGTTTTAAGTTTCTACAGACATACAGGATGAAAAGGATCCATTGCATATAGAAAAATATTAATAGTATGACAGACCCATACCAGTGGGGTACAAGAGTCTGGTAGAGGGCAAATATACTGGTCACTGGATGAGTAGTTTTCTGTTCCCTGAGTGACCAGAGCAGGGCTGCACTAGAGTAATCAGGAACCTGTTAGAACCATTTAAGGCAGGCAGGCTAATTAGGACACCTGGAGTCAATTAAGAAGAAGCTGCTCGAATCAATTAAGGCAGGCTAATCAGGCACCTGGGCTTTAAAAAGGAGCTCACTTCAGTTTGTGGTGTGAGTGTGAGGAGCTGGGAGCAAGAGGCGCAAGGAGCTGAGAGGGTATGCTGCTGGAGGACTGAGGAGCACAAGCGTTATCAGACACCAGGAGGAAGGTCCTATGGTGAGACTAAGGAAGGTGTTTGGAGGAGGCCATGAGGAAGTAGCCCAGGGAGTTGTAGCTGTCATGCAGCTGTTACAGGAGGCACTATAGACAGCTGCAGTCCACAGGGCCCTGGGCTGGAACCCGGAGTAGAGGGCGGGCCCGGGTTCCCCCCAAACCTCCCAATTGACCTGGACTGTGGGTTCTTCCAGAGGGGAAGGTCTCTGGGCTGTTCCCCAACCCACATGGTGAATCTCTGAGGCAAGAAAATCCACCAATAAGCGCAGGACCCACCAAGACAGAGGAGGAACTTTGTCACAATAGTTTAAGCCGTCTTCATCATGAAACCGCTAAAACCTTCCTCTTTTTCTATCCTAGTCTAGGATGCACTGATTCTTATTAAAGTATCCAAAGAATTTGAGTTGTCTGAATTCATATTGCTTTTTCAGGATACTGTAGTTTGAACAAGTATGATTTAGCCCTTGCTTAAAATAAACTTTACAGGTTTACCATACTTGTTTTTGCCCAAATGACCCACGTACCTCTGTTGGGTCAGTTATGTTGTAAGGGGTTTTCATCCCTGAAGGATGGCAGATGGCAATACTGCTATTGTCGTCCCCTGGGAAAGAAGCTTTACATTTCAGCTAGGGTTCTAAAGGAGCCTCCTCAGCAGCAGTTTTTCGAGAGATACTGTGAATCATATCAACTCCCAGCCAGTCTGACCTTGTCCTTTCCCATCTGGCCCTGCCCACTTATGAACTGCACTAGCTGGTTTCAGGCTTCTCTTCAGAGTGGGGCTGCTGCGCAAAGTGTGCCAACCACTCTGCCTTCTTCTTCCACCTCAATTCTGGAGGTTCACTGTGGTGCACTCCAAAGGTTGAAGTCAGCCCCTCGTGTTTCGGGTAAAGTGATAATCAGGGCCAGCCCACAACATTTTGGCACCTGAGGCGGGGAGCTCAAATGATGCCCCTATGCCTCCTCTCTTGGGCCAAAACTTTGAAAGGTCTCAATTCTGCCTTCTTCCTGTTCTACTCTGCTCATGGTACTGCTCTGCTACCTATCCCAATAAAGGAGAACTAACAACTTAAAATACCTTGTTCAAAAATTTTAAGTAACACTTAACTTACAAATGCCTGAACAACAAATGTAACTTTTCTTTACTGTATAGTAAACACTGGCATTTTTATCTGTTTGAATAATCAAAGTGGTGCTTTCCGTGCCTTCTTGGTTGCAAAGATTTGAACTGCTTCCTGAAGGTCCACAGTCTGGGCCAGCTCATGCTCTATCGAGATGGTTGCAAGGCCGACCAGCCTCTCCTGTGTCGTTGTGGAGCGAAGATGTGTTTTTATTAACTTTGGCTTGGAGAAGCTGCATTCTCCACTGGCAACTGTTACAGGAAGTAAGCATTTGGAAAGAGGGTGGTCATCTTATTTGTGCACATACATTCCAGAACAGCCTTTGAAGTTGAGCCTGCTGAAATGTATCTTGAAAGGGCTTTCAGTTCATCACCTAAATCACTCACATCAATATCGCACATGTCATCATGTGTCAACACTGTCTCTAGTGCCCTGCATCACTGGTGTAGGTCTTCTTCAGGTATAGTGAGGAGTTTTGGAATATCATACAACATCCCAAATATACTGCTGTGTTCCTTGAGCTGCATGAAACATTCTTCAACTGACTGTATTACACAATCTAGCACCTGGTTAAATAATTCAACTTTGAATTGTTGTTTGGAGTCTCTTATGGGATTATCCCGTGCCTCGTAATCAAAATGTCGTCTTCTTCAGTGACTCTTGTTTTCTTGATTGGGTGGGAAAATAGCTTCAGTGTGACGTTCCTCTGCCAACTTCTGTGGCATCTGACTGGTAAGACTGTAGGTATGACTTTGCTTTGTCCAGTTGTTCCATTGCTCCAGTTATATCAAGGTCAAAACCTTGGAGTCTCTTGCTTACAACATTTATTTTAAACAGTATGTTATGCCACAACACTAAGCCACACATAAATTTGAAGTTATATATGTTTCTGGTGATTCCATTTCTGTCTGCCACTGTTCTCCCATGAACACTTCCTGTCATAGCATTATCCTCCATAATGCCAACTACGGCACCATCTATCTTCCCAATTTGGTGTTTGATAGGCTTTATCGCCTCCACTCGACTTTCCTATCGTGTGGCACTGAGTAATTTCAGTGTCAGAGAGGATGTTCCCAGATGTTGCTTCAAAATTTGCCATCGATGAGTTGATGCAGAGAAAAATATATAGATGCTTTCAATTACATTAAAAAATACTAGAAGTTGATGCTGTATCAGAGACCACCAAGTTCAATGAATGAGAACTGCATGGGACAAAAAAAGCTCGAGGGTTTAACTCTCAGATCCATGTCTGCACTCCTCTGTTCTTTCCTCTCAGGTTGACACCATTATCGTAGTCCTGACCTCTCATATCAGCTATCGCAATTCCCATATCTTCCAGCTTTTTAAGAAGCACATTTGTCATATCAGCTCCTGTAGTATCATCAATGTCAATAAATTCCAGAAAATGCTCTCTGACAGTCACCATTGCAGGGACATTTTCACTAGGTTCTGTTGTTGTTACAAAATGCACCATTAAAGTCATTTGTTCCGTATGGCTGATGTCAAGTGTGCAGTCCAGAATAACAGAGTAATATCTTGCTGACTTCACATCTGCCACAATCTTCTGTTTGACTTTTGTTGCCAGTAAGTGTATGATCTCATTTTGAATTGTTTTTCCAAGGTAGTGGTGTGTTTACATTTCTTGGTTGGTGACTCTTCTTAGATGCTCCTGGAGTACAGCATCAAACTCAGCCATCAGCTCCACAATTTTAAGGAAGTTTCCATTGTTTGACACATACAGCTGATCTGAAGTGCCACGCAGTGCTAGGTTTTGGGTAGCAAGCATTCTCACAATGGCAATGAGCCTTTTCAGAACATTTTGCCATTAGAGAGACTCTGATGCAATCTTCTCTTGATGCTGATCATCTGTGGTGGATTTTAACCTTAGTCTCATCTCAAGCTCTTTCCACCTATGGAATGCTCTCTGGTGATTTGCTGCCTTCTCATAGCATGCTAGATTTCTAGCCAGTTTTTACCAGTCCTTTGTTCCTGTAGAACCCAGTGTGGCAGGAACATTAGACTGGAAGAGTTTGCAACAAAAACAGTATGCAGCATTCTGGGTTTTTGAGTATATAAGCCCTGGCCTCCCCACTTTGTCACCATTGGGGATTTTACGCCGGTAATGTGTTGGATGGAAACTTCTATTTTCATTGTCTTTGGGGAACATGACGTTTTTCACTTGCTGTGGCCCATGCACTACGAGGAAGTCCCTCAGGCTACTGCTCAAGTGAGTCCACAGTCCTGAATCATCTAGACTTAAGGAACTAAACTCAGCAGCAGCTGTTTCTTGCGCCTCCATCACACTCTTCTCTGATCTACACTTTTCTTCAGGAATGTGCATGGTTACATCCATTTGAGATGGAGATATGGATGCTGTAGTAGATGCCAGATCACCTGCACTCTGACTAACTGGAAGATCAGGCATCTCCTCACCATTCACATCCTCACTGGGGCCAGAAAGCTCACTGTGAACTTTTGTGTCTATGTATCTCAGGAGACCTCCTTCCTGCTTAGATAGAAAAGCTTCCTTTGCTTTCTTTCTTTCTTCTGAATGCTGCCCCAGAGGGGCGTTTTCTTCTTTCACGCATGACTGCTGTTCTGTGCCAGCTATAGTGGCTCTCAACACTCAATTGAAGGGGACTGTAGAGGTGCGGACTCACCCCTGCGGCGCCTCCTGCTGGTGACTTCTGGGAATTAGCTCGTTCCAGCTCTGGAGTGCCCTCTGCAGGCCGGTGATCCGCCTGTCCCCTGGCCCCCATGTCCCTCCCTGGACCTCGGTGCTCTTTTACCTGGGGTGCTGCCCTCTAGCAGTAACCCTTCAGTCTTAGGGTCTCCCCTCCCCATGGAACCCCCACCCACTATTCCCACCTTGCTTCAGTATAAGGCTACTGCCAGTCATCGTCTAGCCCCATGGCCTGGGGCAGACTGCAGTAACAGCCTACTCATCACTGGCAAGGTGGGTTTGGACCTGCTGCCTTGGCCTAACCCTGGGCTGCCCTCTGCAACCCCTAGTACCTCTTGGCCTTCTGCTAGCTCCCCAGCTCGGCAGCCTTTCCCCAGCCCTGCTCCAGTCAGGTACTCTGTCTTTAGCTCCCTACAGCCAGGCCCTTCTCCCTCTACAAACAGAGAGAGACTGAAACACAGATATGATTGGTTACAGGCATGCAGCACAACATATTTAAAATTGGTTGTACTTGTGGAGTTCTAGTAAAAGGAAGGAGACAGGATAGTTGAGAGGTTGGATTGTCAGTTCTGCTTGAAGTTAATCACTTCTGAATTTCAAAACTTTCAGTTAACACTATTTTGGCTTTTTTTCTTTTCACTTCTCCCGCACCCAGTGCTGCTTGATTCACCAAGATCAAAGGTGAAAGAGAAGCACAGCAGTATGGTGGGAGAACCTCTTCTCTCAGTGTTCATTACTGGCCAAAACCAGAAGGTACTGGGAATCTTGTACTGAAAGCCTGTTCTTGTGAGATTCAGTCTGTGATTTCCAGACCAAAGAGGTTCAGATAAGTTCAAACATTCTGAAGTTTACCCATCACCAGAGTAGATAAGTATTTTTGGATTACTGAGCTATATTGAAGTAAGAGCTGCAAGTTTGTTGGTTTTTTAACTCTCTTTCTCCCCTAGCCCATTTTGCTTATTCTAACAGGTAGTAGCAAAGCAGTAATACCACATGATTTTCATGCTAATTACCTCTGTTAGTGCAATCTAAAACAGTGGAGTGAACCCAGCTTACCTTGTATACTGAGATGCTTTTGCTTTTGGTGCCAGACTGCAATCTTTCATAGCAGTTTAAGCAGTTTTATCTTTTAGAAACCCTGTTAAAAACACAAGGCTAGCTTCCCTCTTTTGACAGTCTCCTTAGACTTGTGTACTTTTAAAATTGCATCTTTAGGCGGATGCCATTGCTTGTTGTCATTAATAAAGATTGTTGCTTGTGTTGCACGCATTTTGTCTCTATCATTTTATTGGAATAATATTGCCGTGCTGCAAATAAAAGGCATTTCTTTATTTCATTGAATGGTGACTGACATAGTACTGTGCTGAGCTTTAAAAAGAATTTTACTTTCATTGTATTTGTGCATTAAATTAAGTGTTCATATCTGCAGAATAAACTAAACCCTTAGAAATATTACTGTGTTTAATTAGCAGTTCAATATTTGAATTTTTGTTGTTATGGTTGATGTCTAAGAATGAATAAATGTGTAATAGAGAAGAAAAGGAACATTGATGTGAACAAAGATATTATTAGATAAAGGCACATTTTATGTTCTGCATGTTATTCTTTTAAAACATATTTTAATTACTTTTATGTTCTGTCTGGGTAGCATTTTCACTTTCCCCCTCCCCCAGTTCAGTTCCTAGTTTAGTCTTTCAGAACAACATCTTATAGCATGGCTTTATCTGTAGAACCTTGCCATTCTAGTCTCAGAAGTATACATAAGCAATAACTATTCTCCACTCCGGTGGTCATAAAAGGGAACTCAGGTAAAACAGTATTTGGACAGTCTGCATTTTAAATTTGACTCACACGTAAATGTCTAGTACCATCGTACAGTTGACAGTACACTTTGGGATGGGAGCAGTGGCTTATCTATTTGGAAGCAATTAGGTGCTAAAATGAGCAACACGTGTGAAGTCACTTTACAATTATCTGTATACAAATGGTGGGAAAATAGGCTTATTACGACACTTTGTGAAGCACAGAATTATATGTTGAAAAAAGAAAAAGTGGGTGTATGAGGGAATACATATACATATGTCTACTATTTTTAATTACCTGGGGCCAACATTTCTTTTGTAATCCTGGCATTCGTTTAGTTATTCATCAGACTTTTTATTAACACGTGGCTACAGTATTTTCTGTTTCTTAACTTCAACTATTTTTAATTTATGATAATTATACAGTATAGTATGGAAGAGATTAGGTGTTGATAGCCGATCAGCCATTGCATACAGAAATTCAAAATGTTGGTTATACTTCTGGAAGCTACTGCAGAAAAGTAAATGTGGTAGTTGTGTGTTTAGCAACATCCCATGTGCAGCCATAAACATTAATGACAATTAATCTAAGGTGGTATTAAATGTAAAAGGGGATTTCTGGCCAAGAGACAGGTGACATACCATGTTCTTTTATATTAGCCCCATAGAATGCTTTATGAACCATCATCAGGCCGGAGAGTAGGATCAGCTCATCTGGATATGGACACTTCACTTCTTTACCATCTTTTTCTTCTTTACAATAGTGTTAGAAAGGGGCACACATTTAGCACAGAATAATAAATTGATCATTGAGGTTGAGCCCTAAGAACATCACAGTTGTGGCTGGTGCTGGCAGAAATCCCCTATGGAGAAATGGAGAAATAAATGACAAAAAAGTAGAGACTAAAAGGAGATAAAATATCATGGAACTTCTAAGCATAAAATAGCTGTGACACCACATACCAGCATGTATTCTGAAACACAGATATGATTGGTTACAGGCATGCAGCACAACATATTTAAAATTGGTTGTACTTGCGGAGTTCTAGTAAAAGGAGGGAGACAGAGGATAGTTGAGAGGTTGGATTGTCAGTTCTGCCCTTTCAGTTAGTTGGCAAAATCTCTCAGAGACTGCAAGGGAACATCAATGCAGGATGCAGTTCCTAACTCCAGTCTACAATATTAGAGTTTCACAGCATCATGCATTTCACAGTAACTAAGGAAGTATGAGGCCAGCAAAATAGATAGGCCAATATGTGCTTTCTTCCCTTTTTCATAAAATGTGTGTGTAGTAAGTAAGATGAACAGCACTGTAGTTAGAAATTGAAATATTTCTATGGCTATTTTATTATAAATATATCACATTAATGGCTTTGTTTGTCCCTTGGTTATTATTGTTTGAACATTAACTAGTCAGCAAAAATAGGTTAACATTATTTTCACATTTCTAATTTAATACAAATGTTTAAAAAATATAGAGTTTACTTGCTATCCAAGCAAAATACAGAGAAACTAAATGGATACTAATTAATGCTCTTTTTTAACTAATTAATGAATTGGGGCCTGATTCTCATTTCACTTACATGGGTACTACAGGGTTCAACTCCATTTACTTCAGTGGAGTTACTCCCAATTTATATTAGTGTAAGGACTTCAGAATGTAAAGTAGCAATTAATTTAAAATACATGTAAAACCAAATATGAAAATGCTGATTTCCAATTCAATGGTCCTGACAATATTATAAGTTTGTTTTTAATTCTTGAAAAGCATATTAAAATTACCTTTTTTCCCATTTACGTAATGTGTATAACTAAACTTCCTACTGTGAGACAGTTTCATTTATTGCTATTTGTAAACAGCTTAGTAAAGATGCATAGTGGATTGGTCTAGAAACTCCTTGAACAGTTTCTTTTGAAATAACACTACATACGTTAAGCTCAATTACACATCCAAACAGCCACAGCACACTTTTGGTAATTTATTCATTGATTTAACATAGTACCCAGAAGAGTCATGCCTGCTGTCAATTTTGTAATATATTATGTTTTAAATATACTCATGCTCACCCATGCACGCCATTAAGGTGTGCATAAACCTGTGTTTTTCTCTCTTGACAGCTATAAATGTTTGTTATTATTACACAAAACATATGCTCATGTTGTTTTTGTCTAAATTATTCTATCTGGGGCTATAAAGTTTTAATGTTATTAGTTGCCCTTAGAATTTTAATGTTTCACTGCTGTAACCTTCTTAGGATTTGTCTGCAATTAAATAGAAACTATTTCAGTACAGCCTGGAAGAAAAATATATTTTATACAAATAATAAAAAAAAAACCTTCCTCTTCCATTTTCTTCCAATGTGGCAACCTGTTTAATTGACAGGGTTTTGTCTACAGAAATCTTACCTATAGTATTTTCTGTGCAAAATAATGTAAGTATAATACCTCTCCTTCAGTTTTCTGAAGCTAGAAAAAATGGAGCTTAAGCCATTGGGGATGGTAGGTACACTGTAATCAGTTTGCTTTGGAGGCACAGTTGCCAGTTATTCCCTATTGCTTTTCCACTTATTGGTCAGTTTGTGAAAGAAACCTTACCAAACCCAACCAATATACAAATTAGAAGAACCTAAGACTTTAGAAGACAGTTTGCAATTTACTAAGGTAAATCATGTGAAGGGATTGTCCTTTATGTTCTCTTCTAAATAGCAGCATTATTGGCAATAGGATAATACATCATGCTTATTGATCAATTTTCAAGGTTGTTGTTTTTTTTTGGAGTAGTTCTTGAGAAGAGTAGAATAAGTTTCCTGCTCTTAAATGAGCAAATAATTTTTAATTCACTGAAATAACATTTCAGGTTATGGGGCCCTGTTTGCAATATGTTGGAGTATGGTGTTGAATTGCAAGTCCTTGTTATAGTGTTATGCCAAAATATGCTTGTCACAAAGTAGGTAATTTGCTTACAGTGTTGTAGGGGTCTGGAAGCAGGCATCTATAAGTTCCCTCCTTAACTGTCACTGTCCTATGGAGTGAGCTAAATTTCTTCTTCAAGTGCTAGTCTTTATATATATTCCACAGTTGGTGAGTGCATGTTCAGTGCACAAGTACCAGAGAATTTTCTAGACAGCACTATGCCTCTGGGCAGCACATATGCCCTTCTCTTCCTCATGTGATCACAAGGGTATAAAGGGCAGAGCCAGCCGCTGCCTGCCACACCTAGTGCCTTCTTTATTGCCCATGGTATATATTGGCGATACTCTTCTTGGATGTACCACCACTACAGCTTAGTTGCTAGAGTTAATACTAATTAGTTGGGACTTCAGAGGGAAAGGGGCTCCTCTCCCCATGGCTGCTGGTAGCACTGCCTGCCACAGCTGACTAGGGCAAGTCCCTGTGTTTTAAGAGCTGCCCATCCTGTGAGGTGGTTATGCCTCTGACCAACGGAGGCATGAGGTATCTGTTCTGTCTCTGCAAGGGCCATGTCCCTCAATGCTGCAAGATCTGCAGGTCCTTTTTGAGGCAGACATTCTCCCGAAAGCCTTCCTGGCATAGCAAGCAATAAGGCCTGAGACTGACTTCAGGTAAATTAGTATTCATGTTTAGATAGCACTTTATATCTTCAAAACACTGTATAAACATTACCTAACTAATCCTCACAACATCCCCGGAAAGAGGTAAGTTTCCCCATTTTACAGATCAAAAAACTGAAATGGTGAGGTTAAGGGACTTGTCCGCAGACATAGGGAGAATCATCAGCATAGCTGGGATTAGAATTCAAGAATTCCTGTGTCCCGGACCCATGTTCAAACTAGTAAACCAGTAATTCTCATACTTCTTGAGTATAGGAATACATTAATAATTTTTTACAAAATTTGCAGACCCTTGTCAAAAAAAAGTTGTATATTAATCAAAATGAATTCTGCCCACCCAGATTTAATTCACTATATCTCCACTGCTTCTTTTCTTTTTCTCTTTCCCCTCCTTTTACTCTTTTCTTTTATATCTTTTGTATCTTTGTCAGTCTGTCTTTTTCATCTTTCTTTCCTATTCCTCTTTCCCTGAATTATGTTTTCTCCTTTCACCACATGTTTTTTTCAATCTGATATCTTCGCATTCCCACCAATCTCACCCTTCTTTCTTTCCTCTTCATTCACATTATTCTCTTAAATCCCTCACTTCTGCCCTACTAACTGTAGAGATTGCCATGTGTCAGCAATTGTTGTTCACAAGTACAGTATCATAATACCCTAATTTTCATAATTTTAATTATATCTGAAGTTTTGCCAATTATATGGTGAACTTCTGCAGTGGAAAGAAAAAGCCCTCAGCTTTCTCTTAGGAACAGAAAAACCTATAATAGAAAAAGTGCAACATTTGTTGAAGAATAGAGATAACAAAGAAAAAGCAGTGTTTCAAGCTACTTGGTTAAACAATAATCTCTTACACAGCACTCATTACTGCTAAATAATTGACTCTGTTGGAAGAAAGGTTTCCATGTGAAGAGAGGTTCAAGAAGGTCAGTTATCTAGTGGTAATAACCGTAGCGGTCATTAGAGGGTACTAATGCTATTAAGGACAGAACTTTAACTTTTTATTCAAGTTTTTATTTAAATTATATTAACTTTGATTCAACTTTTAATTGAGGTGCAACCATCCAAATTCTATAGTCAGGAACCAAAAGTAATGAACATAAAATTACATGTTCTTCTGATAGGCTGATGGTTCTTTAATATATTATAATTTCAAGAGTCTCAACAGAGCTGTTATTAGTATAAAACTATTCTGAGGTATTCTGTTAGAATTAGAGCTGGGTGAGTGATTCGGGGAACAAATCCCAACTTGATCCATAGTAAAATTAGGTGGTGTATTTTCTGAGCCCAAAAGCATCTCTTTATATGAGTATGAGTGGACATGATCACCAGCCTTTTTACTCACCTCAAAGTAAAGACCTTGTTAAACTGATCACCAATTAGCATAAAAATGATCTTAAATACATTGGGCCAGATTCCCTGAAGTACCAGAACCAGATTCATTCTGCACCAGTCTAACCTACTGTTCCCTAGGAGAGTTGATGCCAAAGGTGAACAGTTGGCGGTACTGCTGTTGTTCTCCCATGGATATTCCACCAAATGGGATAATCTTTAGATTATGATTGGGGTGCCCTCAAAGCCCAGTCAGTCCAAGCTACTGGGTGGACACGTTGAGATAATACATCCCTGTAATGGGGTTTACAAAACTCCGTGCTGAGCATAGGCAGAAGGAAGAGGAGAGTCTTCCCTGCTTAGATGCAATCAGGCTGACCACACCCCTATGTAGCTGCCAGAACTGCCAATCATGGAGACATACACCCACAACTGTGACAAATAAAGAAAACAATCCCAGCTATAAAGAAAGGAAAGGGAGGCAGAAAGGTCTGGGATACCAAAGTGGCAGAAAGGGCTGGTATAGTGATGGGGCAGCAGCCCCATGCCAAGCTGCCTCTGAGAAGCTGACAGGGAGACAAAGGAGGCCTTGGAGTTTAAGGGCTGAAGATTCAATTTAAGTTAAGAGGTTATAGACTGGTCTAATTGTAGATGAATTAAAAGGGACCAGTTAAGAGAAAGCTTGGAGCTCTAGTGAGGCTGCACCAAGAGAAGTTGACAATCCCACAGCTACTCTGGTTATCTTTACTTCCTGTCCCCTCCCACCCAGCCACACCATCCAACTAACACTGTTGAGTTTTTCGGCTGTGACCAAAAGAGAATGCTCTTACTTTGTGCTGCCTCCACCTCTTTTCCTGGTGCCTTCTACCAACAGACTCTGTTGTCAGTCTTGCATATGGAGTTTTATCCTTTTAGCCAAGGTTCTCAAACTTCATTGCACCGTGACCCCCTTCTGACAACAAAAATTACTACACGACCCCAGCACAGGTGACTGAAGCCTAAGGCCACCCGAGCCCTGGCACCCTGGAGCAGGAGGAGGGCAAAGCCCAAGGGCTTCATTCCAGGGTGGGGGACCTGTAACCAGAGCCCTGTCACCCAGGGCTGAAGCCGAAGCCTGAGCCCCAGGCAGTGTGGCTTGGGCTTCAGCCCCGGGTGCTGGGGCTCAGGCTTCAGCTTTGGCCTCAGCCAGTCTAACGCCAGACCTGGCAACCCCATTAAAATGGCATCCCGACCCACAGTTTGAGAACTGCTGCTTTTAGCTATAGTGACAATGCATTACTACCTTTTCCCTGGAATTTAAGAGTGTTCAGATGGCAGGAAGCCACTAGCCCTTAGGAAACTGCAACCAGTACAGAATGCTGCAGCATGTGTCCTCAGCAACACTGGCTACTGCAATCACATCAGACCCGTCTTCTGCTCTCTTCATTGGCTTCCCAGAGAACAGCAAATTAAGTTCAAGGTCTCAATCCTTATCTTCAGTACACTCAACAGCTTGGCCCCAGGATAGATAAAAGATCAGCTGAAGTTGAGGATGAAGACTGTGGTCAACAGTTCCTCTCCTTAGGCACAATGGAACTTTCTACCACAAGGGTAAAGCTCATCTGTATAGGACACAGAGCTTTCTGAATCTTGGGTGTCAGTCTGCGACTGTGAAATGAACAAGAGCTAAGGACCGTCACAAATCACACCACCCTCAGCTCCGTGTCCAGTGCACACTTCTTTGCCCTTGTCTTCTCTAATATAAACAGATAGTAACATGCACATTTAAAACACCACCACCAGCAAAGAGAACCCTACCAAAATAAAACATTTCATTGCATGCACAATTGTCTCACTGGAGAAAGGGTGAGCAAGAGAAGGGTCCACATGTGACAGATGTTAGTCACAGTGCTTAATGCACTACTGGGAGGGTGCTCATATATTATAATGGCAAGTGTAGTATAAAAATCTATATAAAGGAATAAAATTCAGATGGAAGCAAGTTAAACAACAGTATCTTTTTCAAATATAATGAAGTGATGAAAGCTTTTTCAGGTACAGTATTTGAACCAAAAGCTATATTGTGTTTATTACTTGTGTTAAATTAAAAGAGAATTAATAATCCTATTAGGTGGTCAGGGATAAAGCAGCTGGGAAGGTGATATTCATATGGGAGGATCTCTCTCTTTCCCCTGGCAAAATAAGGAGAATATTTAATCTAAAAGGTTTTTGTTACTTTTTGTTAAGATTGCAGCTGAAAGCGATGGTGTCAAGTAAGGGTTAGTGAGTGTATTATTTTGTAGTAATTAGCTGCAAACTACAGCGAGGATAGGCAACAGCTACCAACAGCTAATATTCTGTTTGAGCCTTATTTTAGAAGGAATGTTCTGCTTTTTGGAAATGATATTCCTAGATTCTATTCCCAAAGCTGAAAGTGTGATGTTTAGCTGGAAATTGTGTGTGCCTATGGTTTCATTGTGCGGTGCTGGGCACAATTTTATGAAAAACATCTTTTGCTTCTAATCTCCCATGAACGTCTTTGGTTTTTGGTTATCATAGACTTGGTGAATACTTTGCATTAAATTGGTCTTCTGCCATTTTCTAACAGGGAAATTTGCTATACGAACTGATAATGGCTTTTTCCTGTGGAAAAAAAAAGATATAAACTGCTTTACATTTTTGGTAGGGAGCCAGGTTTTTGTCATTCAGACATGTCACATCGTTATGAAAACATCATGCATCATAACACAACATAACAATGTGATTTGCTGAGATGCTGAATCCTTTTGAAAAAAAAAGTGAAGTGGAATGTGTGTATTTCCATGCAAAAAACTACTCAGATATTTTAGAGTAATTTCCTGGGGCTTGCTGATGTACTGGGCTAATGCATTAGCCTTTCAACTCAGGGAAGATGGGTTCAGTCAAGAGATATGCAAAACTCTGTGGTTTCATATATCAGGAGTGTGGGAGTGTGAACTTTTTTTTTCTTGCTTTCACACTACATGGGTTTGCTTAGACAAATTAAAAGTCCAGTGTGAAAGTGAGTCAAAACTACTAACTTTCATCTCATTTTCACTTTAAAAAACACAGAAAGCTGAAAACTTTAATAATTATTAATAGAGCATCGTGGTATGTGTAGTGCTTTACAGATAAGAAAAAGACACTGTACCTTGCCCTGAAGATGTTATATCTGATCCTGCAAGCATTTACACACACACTGAATTTTACTCATGTGGATAGTCTTACTAAAGAGCACAGGACTACTCACATGAGTAAAGCTAAATATGTGCTTAAGTGCTCCTGGATCCAAGTCTGTGTTCTGACGTGACATGACAAATGATAACAAGTGGAGGAAGTGGCTTGGGAAAGGGAGAGAAAGTGGTTATAACAATGAGACAATGGGGATGCACTTGTCTTAGATGTAAGCATATTTGTGCACATCTTGGTAGTTCCTTTATAAATGTTTTTGTAAGCCAAAGTTATTTGTAATTGTAGTTTTCTGGGATCTATGCATGTGTGAAACTGAGGAGGCTGAGGTAAAGAAACAATGGGGAGCTATTGGAACACAAGAGGGTGGCAGAGAGAAGAGGCAGGGTGAAAGTGAGGAAGAACTGGGGAAATGAAGACCGATGGAGAGAAAAGTGGAAAAGTAAGGGAAGAAGAGATGGAAGGGAAAGTTGATGACAACCTGAAGGAGGACAATTGAAGTGGCATGATGACACCAGATGTACAGCAGGACTAGTTAGACAATCTCAAAAGGAAAGGAAGTAGTCAAATAGTTATGAATGATGCTGAAGATGTGTTGAGACACTTGTAGCTGTTATGAGATGATGCCAAAGGACGTGGGGCTGGTAGATCTGAAACTCTCCTCTGCTGCTTTTGTTGCATGCTGCTGGTGAGTGAAGAAGGGCTCCTCTGGCAGAGCTGGGAGCCTTTCAAGAGCTTTCCCCAGAAGATGGCAGGGGAAAGGGTTGAATGCTGGGGAAACCAAGTGCATGGACTGGAGTGGTTTCTTGACCATCAAGTGTTAGCACAGGAAGAAAGTGGATTTCCTGTCTCTTAAGGAACATGGCCTGAGTTTTGAATTTATAATGAAATGTGAAATTCTGTTCTATACAGGTTTTTATACTGTGTTCATTACCATAGTATCTGAGAACCTTCCAGTAGTTCATTAAGCAACATGCCTACACATATGTCACAGTGTTGTTCGTTTTCTCGTCCTTTCCCCAAAAGGTAGAGTGTCCTGTTCTAGTAGGGTGTTTCTTAATATAAATATACCTGTTGCTATGGGTTTATGTAAAAGAAGGCAAGGTCAAAAAATGTGCCTTGCATTTGAAGCAGAAAGTGATGGTCTCTAGTTTCTGGGGGAGTTCATTCTACAACCTTGGATCACAGCCAGAGAAAGTTCTGTCTGTGAAACTGATGAGCTTTACTCTTATTGTTGAGAGTTCCATTTTGCCAGAGGAGCAGAGTTGTTGACCACAGTCGTTGACCATAGTCATTGTCCCAGAGCTTTAGCTGGTCTTTAGATGCCCTGAGCCCAGGGCATGCAGTGCTTTGAAGATAAGGACTGTGATCATGTATCAGGCCTCTTTGCATGCTTTGAAGTTTTATTGTGATAATTTTACACTGGGTCAAACCTGTTTTACTTTTATGAGCACTAACAACATCATCCCAAAAGAAGGGACAAAAGAGTCTTAGTCAAATGGGAGATAATATTTTTGTCACACAATTACCTATTGACCATTCCCAATATGAGCTGCTTCCTTCTGTTCACACATGCAATGTGAGTGAGCAACTGTCTGTCAGGAAAGCCGAATGACCACAGGCATTGATTTTTAGCGGTAATTGAAATAGCTTAGTGTCGCATGGTAATCTGGTTTCAATTTGTGACTTTGATTTGTAGGGATTGTGAACTAGACTTGCCATTATATGCTGCATTTGTAAATCGAAATTTTAAATTGTGCTGATCAGATAGATATGGGAAATTACACTGCACTGCAGCCCCGCACCTGTGCCTGGACTGGGCTGTTTGTTTGATTTAGTCCTTCCAAATTTCTGCTCAGGCACCTGCATAAACTGTGGGAAAATCTAAGGTGTGTGAAAGCTACATTAACATGTGCATTAAATATGCATAAGTAGCAATGGGAAGAAAAGGAGGCTTTTAAGACATTAATTAAGCTTGACAACACTTTGGTGAAATAGGTATTATTCAGTTCCAGTTTACAGATGGGGAAACAGAGGCACAGAGAGCTTAAGCTTCTTTGTAAAATGCGTTGAGATCTGCTGATGAAAAGTGCTCTGTTTGTTTGTTGTTATTAGTCTCAAGTTCACATAGTTGGGTCAGTTCCTTGGTCTAATCACTAGACCCCCTTCCTCCATTTTTAGGGCCACTAACAATGCTAGTCAACCCTAGGGTGACCAGACAGCAAATGTGAAAAATCGGGACAGAGGGTGGGGGGTAATCGGAGCCTATATAAGAACAAGACCCCAAAATCAGGACTGTCCCTATAAAGTCGGGACATCTGGTCACCCTAGTCAACCCAAAAAATGCAAGCTGGAGGTAGGACGATTAGCTCATCCCCATTAACTCTGGTCAGTAAAGCCAGCTGGCATGTAAATTGGATGGAATAGCATTTGTCATGCTCTCCCTGAATCCAGAAGCGCTTCCAGGCATTGTGTCTCCCTGAGGTACTTGCTGGGCTGGTACTCTGTTGCATCTCCCTTAATATGGGTCAGTGCCTTAAAGGCACAATAGAGACCTAAAACTTTAAAGCTGAGTATCAAATTTTAAAGCAACATTTATTGACGTATAAAAATTTCGTTCTTTAACCATTTAAGCACCAAAGTATAGTTCCAAATGGACTGTGTCTGTAGAGCTGCCTTCATACAGGACCATGCGCTAGTTTAGTAAACTCACAATTTTCTTTAACAGGGAGCAAAATGGAGAACAACAAATCTAGTTGAATTAACCATGCACTTGCTACAATATCCAGTAATTTTAGACAAATATAAAAGTCATTACACTATATTTGCCATGCTAGGCTGCATTAGTGAAAATGAAAACAATATGAGGAAATACCTGTGCAATTTAATGAAAAAATTTTATGTGTTTGATATAAACATTGATTTCACTTCCCAGAACATCTTTGTAATCATTTTGCAATAGTTCAGGGATTTACAAGAAGACACCATCACAACAAAAATAAAAAATCGTTAGATAGCTCTGCTATTACCCAAAAAATAAAAATAAGTCGTTTAAAATGGTTTTAGAAGTTGGGTAAGTTGAGTAACTCAGAAGTTGCCTATTGAATTAAAAATTAGCTCAGTTAAATGGAAGCACTGAAAGTGGAATTTAATGACTTCTGACCTACTCATTTCTCTGACCTCAGCTGAAACTCTAAAATCTTGCAAAAAAAAAAAAAAAAAAACCGAAGAGGAAATCTGAGATATACATATACAATATTCAGCATATTAAAGTATAACTACAATTAAAAACTTACGTTAACAAAGTTCTAATTTTTTACACCATGATCCAGATTTATGGACTGCAACTATGGACAGGCCTGGATTGCATGCATCAGGGCACACAGACAGGGCCTGGCCAAGATGCTAATCCCAGTATGGGTCAGTGGGTCTGAGGTAACAGGCCTGGTAGACTCCAGATGCAGAAAAGCAATAGTACAAGAAAACTTAGTGTCTCCCAATATTTTGGGCATTGCTATCTACCCCGGGTGCATACATGGGGATGTATGATCCTACACTATGACAGAAGTGCAGCTGAGGGACCACACCGAGACTTGCAGGGTAGGGTTATCTTCCACCCTGGCCTAGCCTGTGATATTAGGGCAGGGCTGTAAATTAGGGAGGTCCTTTAAAGATGGAGTGAAGACCACCCAGTGGAAACCAACACAGCCATGCAGGAACAATGGGAAGACCACACTGTGAGCCGGGCTTGGAAGCAGAGAGACTTCTTTGATGGAGAGGAGAGAAAATCTCAACAACCAAAGCAGTAGCCCTCAATTTGAGTGCCAAGGTGAGCAGCTTTACAGGGTAACATGAAACCCCCAAAACATAAGAGACCAAAAGGTTTTGCCAGTGGGTTCTCCACCTAGCACGCTCACTGCTATGTGCAGGGCACTAGGGGAGGGAGAAGACACTGAAGAGGGTGGCCCTCAGGTTCTTCTGGCTGGGGATACACAAAGAGGTACACAATTTTTGTGCCTTGTGCCCTGAATGTCAGCTGGCAGGGCCCAAAGGGATGCCAAAGGCTTCCCTGTTTCCACTCTCCATGGTGAGAATGCCCTTTGAATGGGTAAACATGGATTTGATGGGGCCACTCGAGAAAAGTACATCAGGTTACTGTTCACATATTAGTGATAGTGGACTATGCAACACAATACCCTGAAGTCACCCTCCTCTGCACAACAAATGTATCCACCATTGCAAATGAGGGTCTTTGCGAGGGTCACGATACCTCGATATTGATGGACTGGAGGTCCAACTTTTTGTCCAAACTGATGTGGGAATTGTGTGAACTACTGGAGATCATGGCTTTCAAGACCTGCGTTTACCATCCACAGATAGACTGGCTAGTGGAACACTTAAATGGGACCCTGAAGGCCATGTTAAGGAAGACAGGCCGCAGGACTTCCATACCTCCTGGACCAGACCCCACTGCTGAACCACCGAATGTCCCATGGAGACCAGAGTCAGTGGGCCAAGACTGAAGGAGAAGGGCTTTCAGATCACAGGCAGGGAGAGATCTGCCCCCCTTGTGAGTGCATAAGCAGATCCTGTTGTGACTTTGGAGGGTCAGAGGCTGCGGTAGGAAGTGACCATGAGATCAGGCTTGGTGGCATCTACACTAGGCCACATACCCAACCTGCTAGTGACAGCACCCTGGTTGAAACCCAGTGAAGCAGGGAGGGCCCAGGTTCCTCTACCTCCAGTCCTGCAAACTGTCACCACTGGACAACACTGCTGCTGACTTTCACTACATTGTGATGCCATCACAGACTCTAGCAACTGAGACATATTACGGGGCTCAGATGCCGAATCCCCATGATAGGGCCACATTTATGAAGAGTACTTACAACCTCATTACATAATCATGTAGGTGAATCTAAAAATTAGGCTACAATTTATATATTAATTTCCTCCAAGGAGTTCATATAATTTGATCAACTTACATGATTACATATCTGGGTGGGGTGACAACACTGCTCTACAGCCAAAATGCTTCTGAAATAAATGTAGTCAAACTTGACTAATTCTGGGTCACTGAGAACGAAAATCATGCTTAAAATTGTTGATTGGCTCTAGTTTTCAAGATATGCTATTGGGTCAGTATATACGACCCTTGACTTGGGAATGGCGGAGGATAAATGAGTTCTAAAGGGAAGGTATCTCAATTTAAACCAGAAATGACTCAAATACATCTTTGACTGGATCTATGAATAAATCTATGACTGGGTTTGGACAGTACTTGCTTTTTAGGTAAAACAATGAATGATGCAATCTGAAGCTGGTATTGCGTAATACATGATATGAATTGCATCATGTTATTACTAGAAGTCATGGATGATGCAATCATAACGAAGCTTACATCACTCTGCTGAACAAATTGCCCTATATCAGCTCTAGAAATCATACAGTGTCGTGCTCTCTTATTTGTCAGTGTTTGATTTTGCAAAGGGACACATTTCTGTTTAGCCAAAGTGAGCAGAGATGCCTCGTACTTGTGTGAACAGTGCAGATAACTTCTGCTATGTTTGTGGTGAAGTGACTTTTGCATCACACAAGCTCAGTATAACCACTATGGTTAAGAAAGCCTATCACCTTTATTTTGGCTGCAAAATTGGAGATCAGGACAAGAGGTGGGCCACACACACATGCTGCAACACTTGTGCAACAAATCTTCGCCAGTGGTTGAACAGGAAAAGGAAATCTATGCCTTTTGCAGTGCCAATGATTTGGAGAGCACCAACAGATCATACCAGCAATTGTTACTTCTGCATGGTGCCTCCAGTTGGGAAAGGTGTGTCAAAGAAGAAAAAGTGGACTGTGCATTATCCAAACATTCCATCAGCTATGCGCCCAGTACCCCATGGAGAAGGACTGCAGGTTCTTGATGCACCAGAATCATTCTCACTTGAGTCGGACGAGGAAGAGGAAGAGGATGAAACTTCTGGTCCTGAACCATCAATGTCACAGGACCCACATTTTCTCCCATCCTCCTCCTCTGAACCACACCTCATAACACAAGGTGAACTGAATGACCTTGTCAGGGATTTGGAACTACCCAAGAGTAAGGCAGAGCTGTTGGGCTCCAGACTACAGCAGTGGAATCTCCTGGCAGGTGATGTTAGGGTTTCCATGTTCCATGACCGTCAAAAGGATCTTGTCCCATTCTTTTTCATGGAAGGTGATCTTGTAGCCTGCAACAACATCGATGGTGTGATGGCACCCTCATCATTGTTCATGATCCAGATGAGTGGAGACTGTTCATTGATTCATCGAAGATGAGTCTTAAAGCTGTTTTACTGCATAATGGCAATGTTTTGCCATCAATTCCAATTGGACATGCAGTCCATATGAAGGAAACCTATGACAACATGAAACAACTTTTGAGGTGCATAAACTATGACCAACATCAGTGGCAGCTCTGTGGCGATTTGAAGGTTGTTGCTCTCTTGCTTGGTCTGCAGACTGGATTCACAGAGTACTGCTGTTTTCTCTGCAAATGGGATAGTCGTGCAAGAGATTCCCACTACATCAAGAAAGATTGGCCACTCTGACACTCATTGGAGCCTGGGAGGAAAAGTGTTCAGCATCCACCACTTGTTGAATCAAGGAAGATTTTGTTACCACCCTTACACATCAAGCTGGGTCTGATGAAGAACTTTGTCAAGGCCATTGACAAAACACAAGCAGCTTTCAAGTACCTCCGTGGAAAATTTCCAAGGTTAAGTGAAGCTAAGATAAAAGAAGGTGTCTTTGTTGGTCCTCAGATTCGTGAACTTCTTCCAGATGATGCATTTGACCATGCACTGAGTGGCAAGGAAACGACGGCATGGAAAGCCTTCCAGTTAGTGGCAATAAATTTTCTCGGAAACAACAAGGCAGACAACTACAGGTTGTTGGTGGAAAACCTCCTCAAGGCATACAAAAGCCTTGGTTGCAACATGTCACTAAAGATACATTTTTTGCACTCTCATCTAGATTTTTTTCCACCGAACTGTGGAGCAGTGAGCGATGAGCCCGGCGAGCGATTTCACCAGGACATTGCAACAATGGAGAAACGCTATCAGAGCAAATGGAGCCCATTAATGCTTGCAGACTATTGCTGGACAGTGACAAGAGATCCTCCATTTAATGAATACAAGAGACAAGCCAAGAAGCGCCGAGTAAACACTGAATAGGACTAAACTATGTACATAATAGTTTTTTGCCTTTTGTTTCATAATAAATTTTATTTATATAACCCTTTTGCTGATTTTTAAAGTGTTACATAAACAGGACAGGTGAAATATTATCATGTAAAGCAACCATAAACACATGAAAAGACCTAGGTTTACAATTTATGATTAAAACTCTACTATCTACACAATATACATAGACATAAAATGTAAAAACTTAAAAACAGTAGCCAATCAGTTGTTTTAATTGTCATATTTGAATTCAGCACATCAAAATACATAATAAATAGCACATTTTATCTCTGAAGCAGACGACTTCTCAAAAATTGTAGGCCAGTGATTTGTATCATCCCATCCTGTCATGCAAAATTTCATACCCAGTTTTACATTTAAATGGGGTTTTGATTTTCAGTTTCCTGTCTTCACAGCTCCACACATGGCAATGAAATGTCCCTAATTAAAAGTTACAAAAGGAGACTTACTGCTACAATTCTTTCTCAATACCAGGCATACATGAGAATAGATGGACAACATAATTAGATGATCCTTTGTGGAGGTTAATCTTTCTAAAGAAATTCTAGTATATTCCTCAACTTGTGAGGTCCAAGAAATATTTCTAAAATTAAGGTCACACATTTTTCATTCCTGGATCGAAGCAAAAGAAACAGCATTTTGACCGGCACTTTGTCAATCTGCTGAAAGGCCACTCACAAATTAACTTGGCTGTGGACTTCTCAGACAAACTCCACTTGCAGCCTTCAAAGCCTGCAGTTCTGCAAGATAGGAGTGAAGCCAGTGAATAAAACCACACTTTAAACACAAATCCATTAAATTGAACATCAAACCTAGAAGCTCACTTGGGGACACATGCAAAGCTGGCAAAATTTCTGCACTGTTTCAATAAAAAGCTGTTCTATATTGAACCCCCTTCCAAATCCTAGCTGCTTCTGGTATATAGGGATCAGTGCTAAGGATGATTTCAGGAAAGAAATAGGTTTAAAGGAGAGATTTGTATGAGGATTGAGAAGATGATTAGCACTTGGGAAGTGGGGAAGCTGCTGAAAGCATAGAAGGTGAGCACAAGAGCAATACTTCTCTTAAATCCTAATTAAGCTCTCAGGATAGGTTGTGTAGCTATGGGTTGCTTGAAGGATAGTACAGTAGGGGTTAAGTGGGACTTAAGTGGTGCATAGATCTTGTGCTAGCCCTCTACTAAAGGAGTAGTTGCTATAGGAGAAGGGGTTGGGATGAACCCAAGTAGACAAATGGGGTATATTATGAAATGAGAGCATCGATGTAGATGGGGTTGAATTTTGAAGAACCTGAGAGGACAGGGAACTTGTGGGGGGTGGCAGAGAGCTTTGGGGGGGAAATTACTTTGCAATGCCATTTAATATTTTAAAACTTTATCTTTTTCAGTATATGGGAAATCGTCAGGCCTATTCATTCTAAGATAAAAATAAAATTTAAATAAAAAGAAAAATAAGGTCTCTAACACCTTTCTTGTTTATATTAATCAGGGTTAGCTTTATCCTAATCAACAATCTTAGATTCAATCTTAATATTTCATTAGCTCCTGAGAACTACCTTTCCTGTCTAGGTCTAATTATATCTAATGGAATGTAGCTCAATTCACTATATTAAATCTTTTTTTTTTTTTAACTCTTTTCAAAAAATGCTTGTGAGGCCTTGCTGTTGGGTGATGGGGGAGGTGGGGTGGGGGGAGGATCCCTCCTCTTTCCC
Source organism: Malaclemys terrapin pileata (assembly GCF_027887155.1). Taxonomy (NCBI): domain Eukaryota; kingdom Metazoa; phylum Chordata; order Testudines; family Emydidae; genus Malaclemys; species Malaclemys terrapin. The sequence continues at coordinate 105,235,522 of NC_071508.1, forward strand.
TCTAAAACCTAAAGGGCTTGCTCCAGTTCCTTTTTCATAATTTTTCTCCAACCTGTTTTATAACTCTAAATATCCATTTTCATTTGTAACTATCTGTAAGTGTCCACATAAATACAAGCGTAAACATCTGTTCTAATCAGTCCTGAGAGAAGTTACTTACTCATCAAAGTGCATAATATCATCAAGAGACATGTCCTTAGTTATATTGTAATACTTTAGTGTCTGTTCAATGTATTGTGTATTTAGTAATTTACAAAATGTATTTACAAAATGGTTAAAACATATTGTACTCGCTTCAAACTGTCCATAGATGCTTACATACAATTGCCAGGGCAGTCAGTTATACCTCACACATGTGACAGGTTCTAGAAATACAGGCCTGTACCACTTGAAAGAGATTCTCTCTTAGCTGTCAGTAACATAGATGCTTTTATCCCCTGTAAACAAACCACTAGGGATTGTTATAATCACAAACAATCGAGATGGGCTGACAAACCATCCAGCAGAAGGAAATGGTACACATACACAGTAGACAGTATATTACAAATGTATATAAAATATAACAGGAGAATAAATTGCAAACAGTTTGGGTCTCCGAATAATAATAGAGGAGCTACATTAGGAGATCACCATAAGAGTGTGCTGTATTACTGGATCTCCAGCAGCCCAACAACAACAAGGGGACCCAGAATATCTAAAAGGCCCTCAAATTTTAGGGAGGATAAGAGACAGAAGGATTGGAAATAGTGAATGGTTCTATGAATCTCCTACTTACTTGACAAAATCTAGGTGGAGATACTAATGACACAGCTTTTTTCTGCTTTTGGTCTTTTGATTCACTGTTAAAGATGCCACCTTCCAGGGGAAGTTTGTGTCTTATTTCAAAGACACACTTCGTGCCCCACAAAATGAATTCTGGGGAAAGAAAAGTAATAACATTATTGCTGTTCATCCTACTGCACACTTATCCAACTGACAGCCATGGGTCTGTATGTGTGTGATTATGGAATCATGAGTCTGAAAGACAGTGACAGTGAAAAATATTGCTTTTGTATCAAACGCAGAGATGAGCCAAAATCACAGAATCATTTCTGATTTTGATCCCCATGCAAAGTTAGAGGATGTTTGCCTAAAGAAATTAGGTTTGGGCCCATATTTGTTTGAAAGAATTGAAAAATTGGACTGTGATACTACACATTGTTTAGATTGGGAACGCTGTGAAACTTTTATGTAGAAGAGAGAACAAGGATACTATTGGGGAACACCAGGTAGTCTTATCAGAGAATCAAAGACATGCTGGATTGGAAGGAGTCTTAAGAGGTCATCAGGTCCAGCTGCCTGCAATAAGGCAGGACAAAGTATAAACCTAGACCATTCCTTAAAAGCCTCCAATGATGGGGATTACACAACCTCCCTTGAAAGCCTATTCCAGAACTTAACTACCCTTATAGTAAGGAAGTTTTCCCTGATACCTAACCTAAACCTCCCTTGTTGCAGTTTAAGATGATTACTTCTTGTTCTACTTTCAGTGGACATGTGGCACAGTTGCTCACAGTCCTCTTTATAACAGCCCTTAACATATTGGAAGACTGTTATCAGGTGCCACCTCATTCTTTTCTCAAGACTAAACATGACCAGTTTTTTTTAACCTTTCCTCATAGGTCAGCGTTTCTAAACCTTTTGTCATTTCTGTTACTCTCCTCTGGACTCTCCAATTTGTCCACATCTTTCCTAAAGTGTGATGCCCAAATTGGACGTGGTATTCAGGCTGAGGCCTCACCAGTGCCAAGTAGAGAAGGACAATTATGTACCTTGTCTTTCATACAACACTCCCATTAATACACTCCAGAATGTTATTAGCCTTTTTCTCAACTGCATTCCACTGTTGACTCATGTTCAATTTGTGATCCACTATAACCTACAGATCCTTTTCAGCAGTACCACTGCCTAGCCACTTATTTCCCATTTTGTAGCTGTGCATTTGATTTTTCTGTCCTAATTGCCGTAATTTGCATTTGTCTTTGTTGAATTTCATTTTGTTCATTTGACTAATGCTCTAATTTGTCAAGGTCATTTTCAATTCTAATCCTGTCCTCCAAAGTGCTGGCAACCCCTCCCAGGATGGTATAATGCATAAATTTTATAAGAATATTCTCTCCACTCCATTATCCAAGTCATTCGTGAAAATATTGAATAGTACCAGACCCCGGACTGAGCCCTGTGGGCTGTGCACACACACCCATCCCAGTTTGACAGCAAACCATTGATACTACTTTCAATCAGTTGTGCATCCACCTTATATTAAATTCATTTAGACCATACTTCCCAAGTTTGCTTATGAGAATGTCATCTGGGCCTGTGTCAAAAGGCTTACTAAAATCAAGATATATCATGTCTACTACTTTCCCCCTACCCACTAGGCTAGTAACCCTGTCAAAGAAAGAAATTAGGTTGGTTTGGCGTTATTTGTTCTTGACAAATCCATGCAGGCTATTCCTTATGACACTATTATCCCTGTTTAATTGTTGGTTGTTTAATTATTTGTTCCAATATCTTTCCAAGTATCAAGGTTAGACTGGCTGGTGTATCATTCCCATGTTTGCCCTTCTCCAGTCTTCTGGGACTTCACCCATCCTCCATGAGTTCTTGAAGATAACTGCTAATGGTTCTGAGATTGCTTTGGCTGGTTTCTTAAGTATCCTAGGATGAATTTCATCAGGCCCTGCCAACATGACTATACCTAACTTATCTAAATATTCTTTAACCTGTTTTTCCCCAACTTTTGCTTGTGGTCCTATTAATTGTATTGAGTATCTGGTCACCATTAACCTTTTTTAGTGAAAACTGAAGCAAATTAGGCATTAAACACCTCTGTCTTCTTGATGTCTTTGGTTATTAGCTATCCTTCCCTGTTATGTAGAAGACTTGCACTTTCCTTCATCTTTCTCTTTCTCCTAATGTATTTAAATAACCTCTTATTTGTTTTTTTATGCCCTTGCTGGGTGTAAATCACTTTGTGCCTTAGCTTTTCTGATTTTGTCCCTACATACTTGTGCTATTCTTTTGTACTCCTCCTTAGCAATTTGTGCACGTTTCCACTTTTTGTAGGATTCTTTTTTGATTTTTAGGTCATCAGAGAGCTCCTATCCTATCTTTCCTTCACATCAGGATAGTTTGCAGTTGTGCTTTTAAAATTGTCTCCTTGAGATGCTACCAGCTCTCCTGAACCCCTTTATGTCTTAATTTTTTTTCATATGGGACCTACCTAACAGTTCTCTGAGTTTGTTAAAGCCTGATTTTTTTAATCCATCATCCTTATTGTGCTGCTCTGATTCCTTCCTTTCCTTAGAATCATGAAAACTTATCATTTCATGATCACTGTCACCCCAGATTGCCTTCCATCTTCAGATTTGCAACCAATTTTTCCCTCTTGACTTGAGACAAGACATTGAGATCTGTATGTGAAGAGATAAAATACTGTTAAAGCATTTATGCTAGAAAATATGTTTCTAACTATATTTCCAACACTCTGATCTTTGGAAAAAGTCAGTTCTGTGAATAAATGTAGATCTCTTTAAGAAAAAAGCTGTAAACAGTCTTTTCCAGAAATGCAATAGAATTTACTGGAAAGAACAGAGATGATTAATAAAGTCTTTTTGTTCAGAGAAGCAACTCCACAAGATAAAAGGCTAGTAATCTAATAACTAGCATATCAGTATTATTTTATTTGGTTTCTTTTTCCCTGTTTGCAAAATAACTTCAGGGTTATCTTGTTCTTGTTGTATTCTGCTAGTTATATATCTACGATAAGAGAACATAATTAATGTGAAAAATTATACTGCAGTGATTGTGTTTATTTTGTGCAACTTTAGTATTGCCCTTTTAGGAGTGCTATGCTTATTTTCCACTTTCATTCAATAATAGACTTGCAGCCAGTGGCATTTTATTTACACAGTTTTTGTCAAAACAATTTTATCTTTAATAGATTTTTATCTATATCAGCTGAAAACTTTTGTTTCCGTTTAAAACTTTAATGTAATTTCTTCCCTCCCTTTTTCAGGCAAAAAAACCCCCCAAAACCGTTGAACTGATGTTTCCTGGCAGCTGTCTATTTCATTTTTAGAATGTTGATTTTATTTAATAAAAATACAGGGAGAAAATACTTAAAATTGTGTAGCCTTTTTTCATAAGTTTGTGAATAGCAGCAAATTGGAACAAAGTTCATTTCTAAACCACAGAAGTTATAGTTAAGTTATAGGAAATGATATGCCCTTGGTTTCATATGCAAACAAATTCCCTATAAATATCAAATCAGTCCCCAATAAAATTGTAAACATAGGAGTATCTTCTTCATCTTCATGCACAGGGATATATGTCTCACTCTTATTAGCACTAAGACTATAAATTCTATTTTGAAACAACCATTACTACTTTTATAAATGAATATATTGCACTGGTACAGTAGATCAGTATTAATACTGTACAAGGGAAATAAAGTGTGATGGAAAATTGTCAATACAATTAAATATTCAAATCATATTAGCAACTTTTTCATTATGTTATGATAAAAAAAACCCTAGCAATTAGCAGAAAATTGCCACTGTGCACGTTTACAAGACTCCTATAGGTACAAATACAAATATAATATAGATTAGTGAAATAAAACCTCTGGAAATCAGAACCCTGAGTGATGCACAAAACCATCCCGTGCATTTTGTGGCAGTTTGTAGCCACTTGAATCATCAATTTCTAGTATGTCTGTTTTATGGACGGTATATTAAATGAACGATCTTCAAGAAAGTTTTTGGGGTTTACATTATAATCAAACAAGCTCCAGTCCTGCAAATACTTATGGACCAGCTTAATTTTAAACAACTTTGACATCAATGGGACTATTCAAGTGCATAAAGTTAAGCATATGTGTAAGTGCTAGCAAGATTGAGGCCCTAATTATAACTTTCGTATTTAAAAGGATATTTAGGTCAATCACTTGAAGTCCAGCTAACCAAGCACAGAATTATGGACTGGTGGTTCTACAAAACAGCCATCTCAGTTAAAGATGTATTTTGTGTGGTGAATACTGAAGCTAAATCCTTTGTTATTATCTTTGCCATAAAATGTTCATGGACGCATTACTTATGTTTACATAGTTCCTCTGTTAAAGGTTTTCTTTCTTAGACTTTCTCTCTAAAGGTCACATGGAGTCACTATCATGCTGACTCAATGTGCATAGAGAAATTAATTAGATCATAAAAGCTATTATTAATTTTGTATATGATGCTGTGCACATTATGAAAAACACCAGCAGATAGAGTTTGTAGGAGCAACAATCAGTCATGTAAACTTTGAAAAATATCATATTTTAATAAAATCTCAGGAATGTTGTCTATATCTCTTTTCCCAGCATTGTTGATCCCAAAATCCTCGATCCAAACAACCCTAAACTCTGGATCTGAACTTTGCAGCTAATCTTCTCCTCTATAAAGGGCTGAATCAAATCCCAGAGTCCAAATACCACTTCAGACCACCTCTCCCTGAATTTTGGGAACATTTGTATCCATAGCTAAATTTTGCAGCTCAAGCTTCTTTCTACTACCACTAGAATATTTATTATTTATAATTAAATGTCTCATTAATAACTAGGCTTATCATACCCAAGTTATTCTGCAATGCCAGTGTTTGTGACATCACAGTCATTTTTGAGGCACTTAATTCTGATGTCACAAAACATTGGGTTGTGATGTTACTAAAAGTTGACAGCCAGAAAGTAGAAAGACTCCTTTGTTATTTACAGACAAATGTTTTGGTAATCAGAAAGGATCAGAGAGGAAATATAGTTAAGTATGTAATGGTTTGGACTTTTAGAAAAATAATGCTCCGTAGCAGTCACTTATGGCCTGATTTACAAAGGTATTTAGATGCCCAAAAATTCAAATAGCCATCTAGCGGAATCAATGGTAGTTAAGCACCTACCTGCTTAGGCACTTTTGTAAATCCCATAGGGTGCCATCTGAATTTTAAGCTTCTAAATACCTTTGAGAATCTGGTCCTTAGTATCTGCAGTATGTAACCCAGTTAAAGCCCTGATCCTGCAACTCATTGTGCACAAGAAAATGCCTATTGATTTCAGTGGAGCTCCACACATGTATAGGAGTCTGCTTTGAATCTCAATCTTCTGAAAATTCTCCTTTTGGAAATTACATTTTGGAAATCCAGTCTAACTTCAGCTGTTTTAGAGGATGAGAAAATGCATCAATTTTATTTAAACTCAGAAATAGCTTTGAAAGTTGAAACATTGAATGTAAATAGCACCTTACTGAGGAGTAGTGCCCTTGCTAGGTTTTAAAAATTTGCTGTTGATTCAACAAAGCTATGACTATTTGAAAATGTAGAAAATTCTGTTAGGTTTTAGGGTGCGCACCTAAAAGATGGGGGGTGTGCAGCTTAAAACATTTGACAGGCTTCAGGAGTGTTACCTGGTCCCTGAGTGGTTAACTTCAGTTCATTTTTTCCCCTGCCCCTTGCATGGTTGCTCAGTGTAAGGACCATGGCAATTCAGCCAAGTATTTAAACATGTATTTAACTTTAAGCATGTGAGTAGCCTCAGTGACTTCACTGAAGCTGCTCATGTAGTTAAAGTTAGTCACATGCTTAAGTACGTTCCTGAATCAGGGTCTATAAGGATGACTGCTTGGGAGACAGAATTGAAAAGAATGTCTTTGGGAAAGTAGAACTCCACACCCAGGTGTCATGGGAATTACTGGGGAGTTGTTTATTATCTGCAGTGGTACAACTGTGGGAGAGTCCAATCTCTACAAACACATTTGCTCCAGAGCAGGGAAAATTCAAGCCACACTGTTGCAGCTGGCAGAATTTGTAAGAATCACATTTTCTTTTCTTTCAGAATAAAAACCTAGAATATTAAATACGGGAAAAAATGTTATTGTACCACTGAAATTGAACAGTTAAGAAATCACAAATTAGGAAACGTAAATCCTGTGAACCTGAACTCCAGATGAATCTTATGCTCAGGGCCAGCTCCAGGCACCAGCTTGCCAAGCAGGTGCTTGGGGCAGCCACTCTGGAGAGGGGCGGAACGTCCAGCTATTCAGCGGCAATTCGGCGGACGGTCCCTCACTCCCATTTGGAGCAAAGGACCTTCCGCCAATTGCCGCCGCAGATCGCGGCTTTTTTTTTTTCGCTTGGGGCGGCAAAAACCCTGGAGCCGGCCCTGCTTATGCTTACATGCTATCTATGACCCCAATCCTGTTAAAACTTATGCACATGCTTCTCTTTAAGTGAAGTTTTTAAGTCATTTTCTTACATTTATGCTCATGTATAAATATTTGCTGGATTGGGGTTCATATACTTATCTGAGTGAACTATAATGCAATTTAATTGTATTTGGTGTCTGGCATAGAGTGTGTAGTGATTGAGCTGATCAGACACTCCTGACATAGATGGGATCATCATAGGTTTCCAATATTCATTTGGTGGTTAAGGCGGCTATGATATCACTATTGCATCGCTTTGTGCTGCTGCCATGTTCCATCAATAGCAATGCACTAACCTCTCCCACAACCAAAACAGAGCTCTGAAATCTTCTAGGGGGTTCTCCCTCATTCTCTCTGAACTGAGGCACCCTATAGATCTTGCTTGAGAAGATGAAGAGTCAGCTTCTGTGTACTGTAGTCACTGAGGAACAACAAAGCAGCCTATTCCTTCCTGTATAAGAAATGAATGAGTCAAGATTGGATCTCAATATAACATTTATGGAGTGGGGTTGAGCTACTGTTTTGATAACTGTTTTTCCAACAGTCCCAATGTTAGGTCTATCTAGACAGATTATTTCTGTGTTTTATATTTCAGAATATTAAAAGAAAATAAGTACCCAAGTAAGAAACCTGTGTTGGGTTTGATATGGTAACAAATAGCATCAGCATGACTTGCTTTACAGGAATAATGAATGTTTATTTTAACTTTTGGCTAATCCTAATTGCCTTTGAAATGGTTCTTTGTAGCTCAAAATCCAGAGATCTCTGGAAAAGATATATCGTAAGCATTACCTTAAAAAATCCAACTCTTAACATTTTTTGAATTAGGCATCCATTATTTCTGAAAATCTAATAGCTGAACTAGCACAGTAAAGATGTCCAGGTTTCAATGAAATATATTTCATAAATTAGCTTATCATTGCACTGATTTAGCATGCCTAGCAGGTGAAAGACAAAAACATGTGTTATCTTCCCTAGGGAACCTTCAATGAATGTCATTCTAGCTTCATATGTCTTTCTTCTCTCCCGTTCTTGAACTGATATAAAATTCTAATGTGTGCCCTCTGGTTCCATCTTCATTGAAATCTAGCAAAACCGCTGAAGGTAAGATAGTAGCAATGGTGCATGAAAAAAGGGAAAAGGAATACAGTGATTCATAGCATACTTGAAGAAAGTTGCAATTGTTAACAGCACTACTTTTGTATGTAGACAGGTTAAAATGTGTCATATATCAATGTTAAAAATAAAGTTATTCAGCTTGACTAGTTCCTCAAAGTTCAGAGAAAAGGCAGTAAAAACTATGCAATGTGTATCTCTTAAAAATTATTTCACACATCTCTGAAAACAAACCAATTAAATAGTTCCCAATTGTGACAAATAGTAAAGGCAAATAGCAGCACTTCTATATGGGTGGGCTTGCATTATTTCTGAATAGCCATAGCTCTTTGTTGAAAATCTTCCACCTGCTTTCCATCCTCCTTTCTCCATGGAAATCTGAGTCACTAACACAACCTTTTGACACTTTTCACTTTCCTTCCTTCCTTATTCATTCCAGCAGTAATAGAAAGAATCATTGAAGGTAGACATGGAAAATACCTACTAGCTCATCAGCATTTTAATTTCTTGGCAACACATGCTCAACGATTACATGGTGCCTTCACAAAATTAAGCAATGCAATAGAATATTTATCCAAATTAGATAGTAACAAAAACAATAGCAGAAGATTAAATGAAAAGAACACAACTCTTCTCCCCACAGTCACAAAACATCAAAGCAATAATAAATAAAATAACTCAAAAATAAAATGCTAACAATAAAAACTTTGGTTCCCCCTTAAAAATGTCAGTGATGATATGCCATGGCAGATGGAGTTCCAAAGGGGTGGACCATTGAAAGAAAAGACCCTGCCTACTGTCTGCAGTACTTTACACTATACTTTGAAGCAGACAGTAGATCCCGTCCCACTAATCTCATTAGCATGCAGGGATATGTTTGCAAAGCATTATGGGCCTGTCCATGTGAATAACCATAGGCAGAGGAATACTCCCATTAAATTCAATTGGAGTACTTATGTGCAAAAAGTTACTCCCATTAATGTTTGCAGAATAGGGCCTTATACAATGTATTAGATATTTGCTATTTTAAATAGATATTTTAAGCTGCATGACTGAAATCACATGCAGTGGTTTGAAAATGAGTGCACACATAGAAGGGAGGATTCATTGACCTCAAACAGGGGAAGTTATAAAGGGGCACACTTATACAATTAGACTCCTTAAATCTATTGCCGCTCACAGAGGCACCTGCTGTGTTTTTACATAGTTACTTGTTAAAATCAGGGATTATTTTGCAGAAAATTAATCTCAAGGAACTTCTAAGACACTTGAACCATCTCATTCTTATATTAGCTATGACAATTCAGAAAGTCACTGTCATCAGACTGGGTCAAAGGCATAGAGCATGTGGACTTCCTGTTCAGAACTTTACAACACTTACAACCCATTCTAAACTCAAGACAACTGTTTTGACTAAGGACCTTTTCATTGACTTCAGCAGGCTTTCCATTGGGCTCTAAAAACTTCTCCAGTAAACACTTGAAAGAAAAAGTGGAAAGAAACTATAAATTGCACTGGCTACATAATATATATAATTCGTATATTTTTGACAACAGACTGAGAGCCCAAAGACACATGTGTCTACAGAATAGAATCATGTTTTATTTCACAGTATAAATTAAATGAAATATGTGGCCTATAGTTACAAATATTTCCATCTCTAACATCTAGTATTTTGTGAGACTGATTACCTTGTGTTTGTGTGAACTTTTTTGCTATAAGATTCAGTTCACAAGTAAACAACAGAAGATGGAACCCAGCTGTAAGCATAAAGGCACTAAGTCAGCAAGGAACTTGATCAGGTGCTTAAGTTTAGGTATGTGAGCAGTCCCCTTTGTACTTCAATACTTCAGTGAAGCACATGCTTCACAATTATTATTTTGGTTATTATTTTATTTCTCTAGTGCTATAGATGTACATACATGGTACTTTGGAACAAACTTTCTGGAAATAGGTGCTGGTACAAAATGTGGTGGTGTTTTTTTTATTTAGACCACAACAAACATTTCATTTATTAGTGATTAAAAAAGGAACATCACAGTTTGAGTTAGTTCTCATTTATAATTTAAAAAGCTGTTAATGAATTATTGGCTGATATAGAAATCAGATTTTAGATATTTTAAAATATAGTTTTATAAGAAAAATCTGTATATAACCCCCCATATTTTTGTGTACGCAAGTTAGTATGTACATTTTGGATGAATATCTAAAACCAAAATAAACTAAACCTTCCTTTCTAAGATTATTATAATTTCTGATGGTGAGATTATAAAGCAACTGGTTACAAATTGACTGGATGCACTATGGCAGTGTTATATATCAAATCACTTGTAAGAGAGCCATGTCCCCCCAAATAAAAGACATGCTGAAGACAGTTTTGTGATACATGCATTGTTAATGTATACAACAGCAAATCCAGCATATTTAGAGGAGCATACTCCATGTTTGCTAGATTAATGTTCCTGAATGAATATGTAATGGATTCAAGTGTACAACCAAATAAACCTGCATTAGTTATAAGCATATGTATCCTCATATTCAAATGTAGAAAATCCAATTAAGCTCCAGACCTCCTTAGTTCTTCATTCATGAGATGATACCTTTATGGCAAAAGCAAATAAGTAAAAAGTTTCTTTTACCCCAAATAAAAAATATTTAATATATAAGTTCGAAGTTAGTCTTCCACAGATAGCCAATTAAATTATGCTAAAAATGACATTTTTAATTAAACACCAAGGTAAGCATAAATGGATTTCAAAATAATTAATCAAACATCAAAAAATTGAAACCTTTTTCTGCTTGAGCAGCAGAAATGAAAGAACCAGTCTTCGGGTCTCATAGAGATTCAATCTAATTTAATTCTCTGTCTTCTCTAAATAAACATTCCTAAAACCTTTTTTTCATCTGGGGGAATAAGGATGAGAGGGGTAATCAATATTTCTAGCATTTTAATTAAAACCGTTAGTGGAATAAATCCATTTAATTATCAGTTAATGAAATACAAGGTCATTTACCTGACAGGAACTTTGAAGGTGGATTACTAGCTGGAATAAAGTAGAAGAACCCAATGTCACAGCCATTTAGCTTCTGTCAAATTTAAGGTTAAAATCCTTTTAGACTGTTTAACCTATTCTCTACCATTTTTCTATTATGTATGCCAATTGGCAAGGAGAAGTACATGATCAAACTTGTCTTACATTTAATTTTGCTCCAAAGTTTTCACTAAGTTTCTGCAGTTTCTTCCTGTATTCTGTTCTAAAAATGATATAAAACGCAACTAGTACATATTGGGCCAAATTAGACCTGTTGTAATTCTATTGATTTCAATGCATTTACTCCCAGAATGAATTTAGCACATTTGGTTTTGAACTGTAACATTTAAGTGTTTTATGACTGCATTACTACTAATAAAAGGGATTTAATTTTGGACATACAACTTGGACTATAAAAATTATTACCTGAGGAGAAATCTCCAGCTTTCAGAGGGTTTAAAAAACAACAATCCATCACTTTTTTAAAGAGAACTTTTTTTTTAAGGTCAGTATTTCATTGCACAAACAAACAAACAAACAAAAAGTGAGCTCCCCCTGCTGGCACTGTAGCAAACTGCCAAATGCCTCTCCTGATAGTCCATTGACATCAACCATACTGGTGCACCAACAAGCAAGGAAACTAAAGGTCCACTGGAAACACAAAGTGGAAACGTATCTGTGTTTCCAAATGACAAAATCAATAGGGAAAGAAGTGCTATTTTCAGGCTTCTAGTAGGATAATACAAGCAAAAGAGAAAACAAACAGCACAAAAGTAGAGTGTTCCCAGTTTGTGGCTGGAATATAATGAAAGTTTTTTTTTTTTTTAAACAAAAGTAGATTATATCATGTTGGAATTTATTAATGCTAATTGGAGTTATAACCAAACATCAAAAGTACATACCCTGTAATTTGAGAACGTAGTGCATGAGGTAATTTGTTCTGCTATCTTTTAAAAGAAACTTGGTTCTACAAATGACACATTGTGCGCTGTGTATTATGCCTATCAGAGTGACTGACTGTTTATAATATTCCATTGCCTATTATATTACAGCAATTTAAATGTGGAAAAGATGAAATGTAGTTTCAAAATAGGTTCAGTGACTTAATTTCAAAAGTTACATTCATGGTATGGTTTTCATAGCTTTTACTCATAGTTTGCCAATTTTTTCATAGGAGACAGAAGTAAGTTATCTTTTCAGTTCCTAAGGGAGACTAGCTATATATTTCCATGTCCTAAGAAAGGTCATTGTTCTTGATGATAATTAGGATATCAGATGCTGTGTGTCTCATACACACACACACAAATCCCTTCTAGTAATTACAGAATACTGTACTCACTTTAATGTAGTGTCCCACAGAATATCAATTACTATTTGGTTAAAAATGTTCGCATAGCTGTAGTGTAGCTGGGGCAACTTATGTATTACAGAGAAATATCACTGGATCATTATGCACTCTCTAGATTAAAATGTATAGAATATTGGTTTATTGAAAACTGAATTATTCTATATAAGGAGAATCGGGAATGGTGGCCACAAGGAGGAGATGAAGAATTGATTTTAATATAGTAGAATTTCTGGGCCATATGTCCCCTCTTTTGCTGTGGGGAAGAAAGGGAAGCATAGTCATCAGGGCTGGCACTTCCATTTAGGCGACCTAGGTGGTCGCCTAGGGCACCAGGATTTGGGGGGGAGTGGCATTTTGCCACTCTCGGTGGCAATTCGGCGGTGGGGGGTCCTTCACTCGCTCCGGGACCCGCCGCCGAAGAGCCCCGACGAGCGGGAGCATGGAAGGACCCCCCCGCCGCAGAATTGCCTCCGCTGACTGGGAGCGCGGAAGGACCCCCGCCTAGGGCACCAAAAACCCTGGCGCTGCTCCTGATAGTCAAGCTGTGTTATACTGGTCCTAATGGAGAGTATAGCTTGTGCTGTATACTTAATTCTGACTCCAAGCCTAGAGAATTCCCTTCACGCAAACATTTTTCTGGGGCTATAAAGCACTGAAGATTACCTATTGGATGGAGTAGCAAGCAGCCCTTTGTGGCCTGAAAATCCACTCTCTGTGCAGTAGATTTTCAATCATAATACCTCTCATTGCACCAGTATCTTCTAATGTGTGGTCTCCATTCCCCTAAGAGAGGAGTTTAATTTGTCTCTTCAGTGACCCAGGAGTTGGAGGCCAGGGAGCAGCTGACCCTGCTCCTGGGAGAAGCCCAACAAGCAGGTGCTGGGAATCCACTGATGCAGCTGAACAGAACCTGGTCATTGGCCCACGTGCTCAGCTGGATAATTAAGGAGGGCCCAGTCCCATGAGCAGGTATGGGGAAGCTGGAAGAGAGTATAGAGCATACTCTTCTATAACCGGAGCAGGAGACTGCGGGCAGCCAGGGCCTATAAATCCCCCCTCCCACTGGTTGGGGAAGACCCTGCCCAGGAGCTACCAGAGGCCAGAGGGCCCCTGTCTGAACATTTAATCAGATTGTTGTTTGTGTTACTTTTTGCACATTGTTTCTTTTTGGGGAGATAATAAAGAGATCCCTGAAGGATGGGACAGAAACTAAGCTGGGCATGGCTATATGTCCCCAGCTGGTGATTAAGACCAGCAGCATACACAGGGTAATCTACAGATACAGATGAAGGGACTAGTGGGAGCATAACCAGCAAGCTGACTACTTTGCTAGATTCGCATGAGGATGGTGTCTACAAATCATTCAGAGGAGCTGACCTTCTGCATGAATGTTCCAAAATCCACAGAGTTGAGACCAGGGTTTCCACTGTTTCCTTGAGCCTCTGCCTCCACATAATTGATAGCCTAACAGTTTCTTAACTATGAGTGAGCATGTGTTAATTCTCAACATGGTCATCCATGCAATTTTTGAAGCATTTTTTTATTTTTTCATTTTCACATATCTTCCCCTTTATCCCCATGGGAAGAAAATCTGTAGTTAGTTATTAGTAAATTAAACCAAATAGATATGACAAGAGCAAACTGACTTGATTATTAGCCACAAAAGCCACATAAAATAGTAGCTAGATACGTATTTGCATGAAGAAAATAGCAAGTGCATGTAGTCCTGGAAAGTGTGCATGTAAAAATCTCTATTTTTAAAATAAAGGGACAAATTACCCTATACAAATCAGTAGTACCCTGACTTTCCTGGTGCTGCTCACGGTGCAAGTCAGGACAGAATTTGACCCAATATCTAGTTTTTATTGTAACCTCTGATTCTTCAGGTTTAAAAATGGGCCAATTCAATTGTATAATCTATAAAACACACAGTCAAGTGTTAATTTAGCTTTATAAAAAACTATCAAAAGTCCACAAAATGTCCTGCAGTATCCCACAAACTCTTGCAAATTGCACCTAGGGGATCCAGCACTTTTTAGCTGGCAACACTAAATTCAGTGTCTGGAAAGTTTTACATTTGAGAAGTGTGTGTGTGTGTGTGTGTGTGCGCGTGCGCGCAGGAGCAGCGCCAGGGTTTTTGGCGCCCTAGGCGGGGGTCCTTCTGCGCTCCCGGTCAGTGGAGGCAATTCTGCAGTGGGAGGGGGTCCTTCCGTGCTCCCGGTCATCGGGACACTTCGGCGGCGGGTCCCGGAGCGAGAGAAGGACCCGCCGCAGAATTGCCGCCGAAGTCCCGGAGCACGGAAGGACCCCCCCGCTGTCGAATTGCCGCCCCCACCCCAAATCCAGGCACCCTAGGCAATCGCGTATGTCGCCTAAATGGAAGCGCCGGCCCTGTGTGTGCGTGTGTGTGAGAGAAACACAACGCAGGACTTAGTCCATGGAAACAAGTGCTTAAATTTGATAATGTGCACTGAAGACATTTTGAAGTTGACTTTTTTCCCCTCTCATGACTGTTTTTTCCCATTTAAAGTGAGAATGAGTTTCAGAGAAAAAAAATCTATCTTGATAACTTCTAGAGGCTCTGGAGACTGTAAGGGTATATTCTCCTCTCAATGTGTGTGCATAGCTCTCCTTAACATTTATTATTCATGCAACCCGAATGGAGAATGTAGCCCTTTAAAATCCCGCAGTTGTTTCACTATCAAATTCAGTGGGAGTTCCGAATGTGCAATAATTTTATGACTGGGTCTCAAATGACTGCCTTGTCAAAACAATCACATCCAATGCCTCATTATGAGTTTCTTTATAAACAACTAATACATGTGCCACAAGTATGTACAGAGAAAAGGCACATGAGGGACATCAGAATGTATGGACCAGAAATCCTTTTTCAGAGTAACAATGAAGTGTTAAGGGACAGAGCCTGTTGCCACATTTAAAGCAAGAACTATCGAGATTAGATGAGTAAATGAACTCCAGAAGGGAAAGATTAGGCAGAGGAAGATAACTTTACATTATTTGGAACTTTATTTCAAAACATATAGGAGGTTAATATAGAAAACAACAAAATATATGCAAGCTGAACATAGATTTTCTTTTATGTGTTTGTTTCTCAAGCATTTGCTAATTTTCAAAATAATCTGAATTTGAATAATGTTTTCTGCCTCTGACTTGCAAGCTATTGTCACATCACATCTGAGACTCCAGTGAAGTCATAATGCTGAATTATTACATGTATTCATTTCCATGTGTAAAAGATTGTAATATAATAAAAAACACAATTATGACTTTCATGTAGGATCAAACAGCAGAAGCTGTGGCGTGAGGGAAAAACCTTGTATTTATTTTTGTATACCCTGAACCATTTGCATTAATAGCAAAAGTAAAGTAAATATCTCTGTTTAAATGCTGTATGTCTTCCAAGTTTTCAATAGGATGAGGTTACTGTTGTAAGAAAAATAGAGATCATATGGGATGGGACAAGACATTCTAGAAGCTTTGGGCTTGATTCTGATTTCACTCACTTAAGTTTTGCACCAGTTAATTCCATTTATTTAAAGAGATTTACTCCTGTTAGACACGTGAGAGATCAAAATGAGTCCCAATATATTTCTAAATAAGAACACTCTTCTCAGGATACATTCATACTAGCTGGGACATAAGTACCTACCTACATGGTGACCCTGACCCCCTGGACTAGCCTAGTTTGGTGTGGTAGAGGCAATTATTGGTGTCATAGGGCCAATGTAACTGCAACAGTACAAACACCTAGTGTTTACGTGGTGCACCAGTGTAAACCATGATTTGCACCAGGGTAAGCTAGGTCTGCACCAGTGCCTAAAAACTCCCTCTGTAGATGAGGCCACAGAGTTCTGTGCTAAAGTAGTGTCAGCAGGGGAACACTCTAGAGAAGGGGGTTTCATAGTTAACAACAGTTCATACTTCTCAAAGCTATTGTTTTAGACTCTCTGAAAAATCAAAAACACAGGACTGCATCGATTGCATTCAGGTCACATTTTCAAACTTTTCTTTGAAGCCATAGACTTGTCCACCCTGAGAAATGGCATAATGTTATAAAATGTGTTAACAAACATGATGTTAAATACAATTTAGCTCTCAGTGTAGACAGAACTATCATGTTTAAAATTTGTGGTTAGCCCTGAAGTCTATCATAGGGTTAACTGTGACCAGCTGGCATAATTTTAAATTAATTCTATTTTTTAAAATATACACTAAGAAAGCTTTCATAACATTTATGATATTTTAGGTTAAATATGTTGAATATTTTGAGATTTTTATCTATTTTGTAAATCTATTTAATATTTTAAATCTGATGTAGTTTTAAATTTTGATGTGTTGTGTGATTTACAGTCTTGGGAAAAATAACATAGTACTCATAACTTTACAGTTTTTGTGATGCATGAAGATCAGATTTTTAATGTTGGTTAATGCTTTACTAATTAAAGTGTGCATGTTAATTAAAGCAGAGGCTAATGTTAATTACCTATATTAATGGAATCTCATGTAGCACCTGCCTGAAGCAATGGGTTCAATTTTCAAAATATCTCAATTAAGGCTGAAACTTTTGATTTGCATCTAGTAGGGTTTCAATTAACTGCATTGCAAACTTAAATAACACACTTAAAGGGATAATATCACCAGTCACATGCAGCACAGTGGAATTGGTCGGTTCAGTTATTGACTAGGGCTATGAGAGCTTTCAGTCAGTAGGTAAGCACCATAGTATTGGCATGTGATTGTTGTCTAGGGCTGTCATCACTTCTGTGGCTGTTGCAAGAGAGATGTTAAATTGCAGTACTAGGGTCTTGCTGCAATTCCATTGTCAAAAGAGAGAATGAAGTTTACTCACATATTGAATTCAATAGGAATTTAATGGTAAAGATTCAGCTTGTTCCTCCTGAAACAAATGGCCAATGTAATATAAGATGTTAAGCCATTTTATCAACTGGGAAAGCTGCACTTGTGATAAAGTGAACAATGTTACAGTTTACTTCTCAGCCAAGCCAAGTTTTGTGATCATATTCCAGATCCGTGTCTCAGCCACCACAGCATTATGTGTCAACCTGGGAGCTTTTAATGAGCAGCTTCAGGAAGCGATTAACAAAGTACTAGAAATAGATGTAATCAAACTGATTGGAAATTCTATCTAAACTCTACACAAGAGCATAATGTCAGAAGTCCTGTTCCACACAGCTTTATATGGAAATTATTATAGATGGTCCCAAACTGGAATTTTTAATCTGAAGCTTCGCCTATAAAACTGTCGTGGTTCAGATAAAATGGAAGCTGGATCAAAACCATCTTAGGCTCAGATGGAGGAGTTTTTGCAAGACCAAACCTAAGTTCCTGGACCCATCGGTAGTTAAATGATTTATTTTAAAATACTATGGTGGCCAGAGGTGCTGGAATAATTTGTATAATGATGGTGCTAAGAGTCATTGAAACTGTAAATCCTGTATATGATGGAAATCACTTCAAACCAATGTGTGCTGCCACACCCCAGCACCCCTAGTTCCAGCACCTATGATGGTGGCTTTTCACTTATCAATCATCACTTTTTTATCTCTTGGAGATGGTCCAACGAAACTGTGGTGTATGTTGCTTTTTTATTTCATGTCTAGTGAGACAGTATCCTAAGCCATATAATTGTGGTTGTTAGAGGCTTTATAACTCACATCTTTCTTCTGTGTCTTTGAAACAGATCATGGTCTAACATGAGCTGAATGCCTGAAGTAACCATGGTTTCGTTAGTTACACTTCTGACACAATAATGGAAGGAAGTACCTTCATCTTCTAAACATATGTACACAAACAGATTGTAATCTTACTCATGGCTACTGGAAATCAACATCTTTGACTACTATCCTTGGCAGTCTAGAATATAATAGTTGCACCTTGGTCTCTGAGGACCAAGCTGTGTCTTCTTTTGGCTGCAGAAAAAATCAACCATCAAATGTGCAAAGGATTTCCATGTGTAAGGTTTTAACCCAGCAAGGTGACACCGGGATTGCATATTATTTTCTGGTCTAATATGCTATTGTCATATCAGTTAAGCTTGTTTTACGTATTGATTGAAGTGAAACGATGTTATACTGATAGCATATGTTCTATAACTCAAGTCACATAAATAGGTAAAAATGCAAATTCAAATATGTTGATAGGAACATCATGGAGAGATTGCACAAATCAAATACTAAGATTTTGATAGAGGAAAAATAGTGACAATTGATGAGATTTGACAAAAAGAAATATATCAGCCTGTATAGAATTAGACAAGGAAACAGGGATTTTACAACACTCTTAGGAAAAATACTGAAACACTCATTTCCCAATTATGGTACCATCAAGATGTCAGATGGTAGAATGCTAACAATAATACATTAAGAGCAGATGGAAAAACCTTGTAGGAAACTGGAGTATATGTTCAGAGTCCTAGCGCAAGACTAACACTCAAACAGCCACGAAAACCTCTCCACTTTTGAGGAACAGAAGAGAGACAAAGTAAACTAGAAATGAAAAAAAAATTAAGCACAAATTACAAAAAGCTTTCATCCATTAGCATCCTGGCTTTACTCATTAGACCCTGATTGGTTACTACGTATTTTGGGAGTTATAATCAGAGAAGACTTCAGCTTGCTTTACAACAGCTACAAAGCAGACAGGAATGTTTGGAAGGAATAAGAAGCAACTAAGCAAAATCGTTAGCATTTTATAAGGCATCAGCACCTTTCCAAATGTCATTATCAAACCAATTACAACTAGCCAATGCTGCTGAAAATCAAATATTGAATAGTCACAGAGAACTATTTGCAATCAATGTTAAAAACATTCACAAAAAATTCTGAAATACTTTTGAATAATGAATAAATGTGAAAAGTAATGATCAGCTTGCAGATATTCCACAAGGAGAAAACAAAGCTAAATTAATCAGATAGTCAGTGAATTATTCGCTCAACACTACCTGCAGATAATGTGTCTGCAAGTTCAACCACAGATAGAAACCAACACTGGTATTATAAGAAGAAGGGGCAACTTTAAAGAAAGTGTATCTAATAGCAGTGAGGGAGAATCTCTTCAGATGATTGTGGAAGCGGGGTCCACACTGAAGGCCAAATGGCTATCAGTTTATTTTTAACAATGTGTTTCTCATTAGTCTAGGAATCTCATGCCATAACGTAGCATGTAGTATTTGCTGACAAGTGTAATTCCACCTTCAATATCCTGTTTAATTTAACCCCTACCTAGTTATTAAAATAGGATCTGTCAGCTACCAAACTGTCTGCCACACCACTGTTGCCATCTTCAACCTCCAGTGCATCTGTCCCATGACTGTCTTATTCATCCCTTTGTTTGTGACATCTTTATACTTGTATTACCTCCTAATTGTGGTCCACCATGCCAACATTCTCTGTTCTCATTCACATCTGTTCTTAAGGCTCACTTCTTCCGTGATCAGTCAATAATCATTTATAAATGTGTGTGTATTTATAATACAATTGAATTGCCAAGAGTTGTGTATATAATGTAACCATGTGTATATAATGATGTAACCATTGTCCTCACTTCCCTCACTACTATTTGTTACCCTGGCTGTAACATATTTAAAATTTGGATTGCAGTCATCAGGGTAGATACCTTCTCTAGAGCTGGGCAAATAACACATTTTCTGGTTCACTGGAAATTTTGAAAAATTGGGGAAAAATTCATTTAGGGTCAAATAGCAACAAAAAATTTCAAAAATTTTGGCAGATCAAAAAGCTAACAAAATTGGTTTTGGTCAAACAAAATGTTTAGTTTCAATTTTGAGCATTTTAAAATGTATTTAAAATGTTAAAAATAATATAAAAGGAAAGGAAATGTTGATACAAAAGGTAGTTTTGAACTAAAAATATCTAAATCTTTGTTTCCAAAATTTCAAAATAAAACATTTTGATTTTTTAAAATTATTGGATTTTTTTTTAACCAAAACAACTAGGCAAAATCAACACAAATTTGCAAAACATTTGTGTCACTAAATCTATTTTTTTACCAAAAAAGATTTTTGTGCAAAAAAGTTCACCCAGCTCTAATTTGGTCATTCTCTTTATTCTGTAAAGCACCTAGAATGCTTTGGGGTACAACCCCCCCAAACAAATAACAAAAATAATATTTGCATTCATCTTTTATGTGAACTTCTGACCAAACATAAGTAAAGCCAAGTGCCACATCTTTGTGAGGATCATGATAAGATGGAATACTGTAACAATGTAACGTGTAACAATTCTATAATACATAGTGTATATTGAATAAGAAATGATATAGCAATGAAGAGAAGGCTGTCAGTAGCTCATATAACTGATTTCTTTGGTAAAAATCTGCTAAAACCAGTGTAGTGACGAGATTACTGAGTTTAGTTCTCTTTGGGTGTTAGTGGACCCAAAGATACTTATCCAATTAAGGCTATTGAAAATAAAGAAAGATTCAGTTTGAGTCTTTCTGAAAGGTGTTTTTAATGGCATCTGCAGCTCATGTCATAAAGAGACTATCGTATAGGAGTTCAAACATCTACGATGTAATAGGCATTCATTAGATAGTTCAGCAGAGATACTTTGTTTGTCATATGTTCTGTTCTGTTAATTAGAAAAAAAATAACAAGCAGAATGTTACCAAAAAACCCTGAACAATGTGTTTCTAGAGTATCACACTTACTAGGAAAGCAAGCAATGGGTGGGTTCTGCAAATACTGGTAGAACAATAGTACTGGAAAAGGCCTGAAGAATATGCACTGCAACTCCAACCCAAAGATTGAAAAGCTGTACCCAAAAAGGTGCTGAGTACTCTCAAGTCCTATTGAATTCCCAGGAGGCTTGCAGTCGTTCACAGGATACTTAAATGTTGGGGTTTGTGGTACAGTGCATACTATCCAATGTCTTCCAAATAATTTTACTCCATCATCACATGCACAGCTCACTGCTATTTGCTTTACTGGTAAGCTTTGCCCTGTAGATGCTTTGTCCGGGTTGCGTATGCAGGATCAGGTCTAGTGTACTAAGCAGTGATAAGCTGTAATTGAGGTCTTGTAGGAAAGTAAAAATAGCAATAATT
Organism: Malaclemys terrapin pileata; assembly: GCF_027887155.1. NCBI lineage: Eukaryota > Metazoa > Chordata > Testudines > Emydidae > Malaclemys > Malaclemys terrapin. The sequence continues at coordinate 105,257,397 of NC_071508.1, forward strand.
CTAGAGAATTTTTGATGCAGTCAGTCAAACTCTTCCATTTCCATTAAGACTGGGAGGGGCAAAATTGTTATATTAGGTTTTGTGTTCATGTGCCAGAATATATCGCTTATATTTTTGTAGGGTTTAACATAAGGACCAGTCATGTAGCCCTTACTCTGGCAAAATTCCCACTTAAGTCAATGGGAGTTTTTTCAGAACAAAAACTGAAGGATCAGACCCAATAAAAGTAAGAATAGCTCTTGAATGGCTATTCTGAGTTGTATTCCTTTTTAAAGTTATTTTTGGAACTTTGACATATATAAGAAACATGTGAGTCAAAATTCACCTTAAAGTGCAGAGATAAAAGGTTTCCATTGCATTTTGTCTAGGTAATACAATAAAATGGTATCATATTACAATCAATGCCAGAGTAAAGTCTCTAACCTGTTTTATAAAAGGTAGAATTTGTCAGAAGAATATTATTTATTGTTGCAAAAGAGATTTTATTTTTTGTTGCAGTTTGGGCTTTTAATTGTTCTATTACTTTTTCTAAACCCTGAACACACTCTGTATATCAGTGGATCACATCTTAGTACGATACATAGATATGACCTGAGATTTTTAAAAATAATGTTATATTCTCATCTGTTTTTTCCTGCATGTTACAGCATGTCTCCAGAGGCAGGCAACATTTTTATTTTCAAGTAAATTTATATTAGTTACAGTCTCCAGCTGTTTTAGATATATGATCATTTCCTGTTGGAACTGTTTCCAAGACAATTCTCTTTCTTTTTTTTTTTTCTCTCAAAAGAATGAGAAATTTAATTTAACAAAGACATCCTATAATTGCCTTTGTATCTAGCAAGGTATCTAGAAATCTAAATATTTTATTTTATTTAAAACATCTGTCTGCATAATATCATATGACTGTACAAGCCTGTATCTGCCTTCTGAAAGACAGCTGCTGCCACTTTTATTTAATTTATAAGAAACCAACAAAATTGCTCCTTAATATAAAGCCCTTCTGCCACTGTGCCATGTATAATTTTTGTCTTCCAAGATGAAAATTGCTTGTATTTGCAGTCCTTGTTAAAGTAATCTTAGACTTTTTCAAATTTAGAAACTTTTTTTCTTGAAAAGATCCCGATGGAAACATAGGATTTCAATAGACATATTTTAAAAGTCCATTATATTAAAAATTAGGATATATTTCTTTTAAAACTTGCTACAAACTGAAGTCACATCTTAATTGCTAAGCCTTGGAGCTTTTTCTACTGCCTGTCTTCTTTTCATTCTCAATAATATTGTGAAGTCTTGGTGCTGATTATAGCAGCCAGAATTTCTTTGCCATCTTTCAGAAAATACACGGTGAAAGATAGCAAAGCTCTTCATCTTGTTGGTGTTACTGGGATTTGCTTGCTGTGAATTCTGTCTGCAAACTCTGTTTCTTGTGTGAGGTCACTGGAGCCAAAAATAAAGTGTTTAACTTTTAATAGATAGTATCAATTTAGGCATAACAGCACTCCAAGAATAACAGGCATAGGCATTCTACAATATGTCTAAATAAGTCAAGTTTATCTTTTCCAGGGAAGTAATCAAAATACTCCTTTTTGAAACACTAAGAGTATGAAAGGGAAATGTTTATGGTTCCCTACTGGCGCACTGTTATGATTGACAGGAAAAACCAACATGTTTGCCACATGAGACATCTTGTTCAGGAACTTTCAGGAGGGTAGTAAATTGGTGTTGGCACAAACACAAAAAAATAGAATGACTTGATTCAGCAGTTTTCAGTTTTAAATCCCTAAGCACTAAAGAAAGAAGCAAATATTCATCAAATGATCAAAATTTATATTGATTTTTATTCTGCATTAGCAGCTCAAAGTCAAGTTTCTTGACAGGGTGGATGTCGGTTTGAATGATTCTCTTTGAAATAAGGATATAGGCACTGGGCTGAGTGCTACTGTGCATTCCTGAACCATAGGAAAATGCTATTAGAACCCTAGGAAGCTAAATTTTTAAAAGAACTGTATGAAAAGGCATGCTTGTTCAGTACTGTTTTGATAACTAAATTGTTGTTATTAGTATGTAAAGTAATTCTTGTTGTTCCTACTTCATTCCTTCCTTTCTATTATCATCTAAGGACAACTATTTTATAGAATTTCAAAGGAACTGTAGTTCATGTAGTACGGTAACTGAGTTAATAGCAGTATTTGCCAGCATAAATATATGTTGGAGTCAAGCACTAGTCCAGTAGGGCAAGGGAAACAAAGATTGTATCTTCACATTATACATTTTTAATTTTTCTTTTCAGCCAGGAAATAAATAAAGATTGCTGTGGTGGAGTTCAGGAGAGGAGAACGAGAACACAAACACAGCATAGAAACACAAATGTGATGCTCACGTTTATTGGGCTGAAAGATTTAATAAGAAAAACTGTGTTAGAATGATGTGGGAAATAGAAATAATCCCCTTTTTTCTACAAAAATATAATAAAATAGTGACATTTTAACAAACTTAAATATATTGAAAATAATAAGGGAAGCTATCTCTATTACTGTTCTGATGTGATCTTGTTCATTGTCGTAAAATGGAGGGTGAGGGTTGCTTTTTTTTTTTTTTTGTATTGTTAAACAGATACCAAAATAAGACAGAAATACAGTAACTATTTGTTAACACTCAGGAGTGTTAACAGATTTCCCAGCTGTCTTAGATGCTTACAATTCATCAAACATCTTTAACAGCATAGCTTTAAAATTAAAATTTCTGAACATTATGGGTAATGCTTTAATGGTATGCAAATTGCCATGAAGTCAGTAGCAGTGAAGCTGACCTCTCAGCAATACAAATATTTTATGTTTAAAACAGTTATCTTTTTACAGTTCCCCCGACCTGAGTAGGTGTCAGATACTTCAAGAGGCTGATGCTTTCTGTGAGGCCCATAAATAAACTCAAAGAAGCAACAGTCTTTGCCTGCTGTTTATACATGGCAAAATGGTTGTCTACATCCACATCTTAAGTTGTTGCTGTTGCTATGAAGTCAGTCTTGCTGTATAATAATTTACCTGTCATTACTGATAAAGCTTTGTTTTAGCTTTTTAATGATTACCTCATGATTGTCTCCCGATCCTATATATCCTTAATGATATTTGTACATGGTCATCATGTGGAGATAACTTTTTATTTCTCATTTATTCAAATGTGAAAAAGAATATTTATACCAAGAGAAATGACTGCACCTTAAGTTGGGAGGGGGTATAGCGCATTAAGGGTGGGAGGAAGGGAGGTTAGTGAGAGGCTCAGGAGCTGCTGCAAAAGTAGAGCGGGTCAGCATGATGATGCTGACTTATCCCCAGAGACCGGAAGGGCTGAGGAGTCGATAAAGGGCAAGCCCGGCGGGAGAAGTCAAGCACTTTTCCCAGACTTGGCAGTGCACCACCCACCTCCCTCCCTTTGGAGATGACAAAATAATAGGTTTGGTTGGGAGCTGGGAAGGAATTTTTCCCTCACCACCAGTTGGCCAATGGATGGGGTTCAGGGCTCCTGAACTGGAACAGCAGGGAGCCAACCCCCCCCCCCTTTATTATAGCCCACCTTAACCCTTCTTGTTCGAGGGGAGGGTGATGGTAAGATCCCAGCAATGAGTTGGCTAGGGAATCTGGATGGAAAAAGAAGGTGTGGGGGCTGGCAGGAACCCTCGGGTAGATGTTGAAATGATCATGGAGTTACCTGCACTGTACACATTTACCTGCCAGGTAGTCCCAGACATCTAATAATAAAGTTGCAACTTGATCAAGTGGCAACTGTCCTTTCAGTATAGTCAGACAATGCTCTTAACCAGCACTTTCCTGAATAGCTTTATTATTAAATAAATTTATTAAATCATTTGTGCATTAATATATGCTCCTTCCCAGCCTAGCTACTTCTGCTTGATCCTGCAGTGAAATCATAATCATCTCTTTACAATAGCACAGTCTGATGGCATAGAAGATGTTATGATATCATAACTACATCTTTTTGTTTCACTGCAGGATCAAATGAGGTAGGGGAATAAATTTAAAGGAGACAAAGTGCTTTGGATTATTAGGATAGTGGATGTCACCCAAATTTATAGTGATCATATTGGTGTAAATTTTCCATGAGACTACAGCTCTGTTCATGATACGAAAGAGAATTGCCTTTCTCATTGTTTGGAGGATAGATACCTATTTTGGTGACCTCCATTGTAAGTATGATTATTTTTTTATCATTTATGTGGCAGTAGTGCCAAAGGCCTCATAAAGAATCCAGGGCCTCTTTGTGCTAATCATTGTGCAAACACATATTAAGAGACAGGCCCTGCCTAGATGAGTTTACGGTCTAGGGCATGATTCTACAATTCATGCTGAGCCTCACTGAAGTCAATGGAACTCTATGCAGGCTCAAGAATCTACCTCATGTGGGTGCAGTTATAGAATTGGTTGCAAAGTCAAACAGCCTTTGCAGTTAAGCATGAGAAAACGTCTAAAAAAATCTGACCAGTGAATTGATTTATATTTGTCTGAAATATTTGAAAAATGTATCGGCTTGAAAGTTTATATTATTTAAATAATTACCATGTAGCATGCTTATAAATGATGCCGTCTAATACCAAATAGTAACACTTCATATTTTTTCTATCATATAGCATCATAGGGTTGCTAACTTTCTAATCACACAAAACCGAACACCCCTGCCATGCCCCTTCTCTGAGCCCCGCTAGCTCCACCCCCCCCACACCCTTCCGTTGCACATTCTTCCCCAACCTCACTCATTTTCACCAGGCTGGGGCAGGGGATTGAGGTGCAGGACGGGGTATGGGCTCTGGGCTGGGAGTGCAGGCTCTGGGGTGGCGCCAGGAATGAGGGCTTTGAGGTCCAGGAAGGGGACCCGGGATGGGGTTCAGGTGTAGGGAGGTGAGGGGGTGAGGGCTGTGGCGGGGGGTGTGGGCTTGGGGTGGGGCTGGGGATGAGGGGTTTGGGATGTGGGAGGGGACTCTAGGCTAGGACAGGGAGTTGCAGGGGGGTTCTGGTAGCACTTACCATGGCTCCGAGGAACCATCCACCAGGTCCCTGCGGCCTATTGGTGCACGGGCAGCCAGGCAGCTTGGCGCAGTGCATGCTGCTTTACCCCCCCACCCCCCGGTGCCGCCCCACGCAGCTCCTATTGGTCCGGTTCCCAGCCAATGGGAGTGCAGAGCCGGAATTCTGGGCGGACACAGCATATGGAGCCTCCCAGTCCCTGGCCAGCCCAGCACCTAAGGGCCACAGGGACCTGGCGGCCACTTCTGGGAGCAGTGGGGAGCCAGGGCAAGTAGGGAGCCTGCCTTAGCCCCAGCCTCCACTATGCCACCACCCAGACTTTTAACAGCCCGGTCAGTGGTGCCGACCGGAGATGCCAGGGTCCCTTTTTGACTGGGCATTCCAGTCAAAAACCAGACACCTGGCAACCATATAGCATCATCTTAGTAGTAGTTGCATTTTTATTTAGTTCCTTTTTGTCAGAACAAATGTATACAAAATCTCAGTGCATCAAAAATATTAAGATATAAAATAAGAATACTATTCACTAATAAAGTATTTAAAATTCAAAGTAATTTCAAGAAACAAGTGGTAGATTTAAAATGTAAATATTTACTTTGAAGTTTCTTTAAATGTGTATATATATAATAACAGTACCTAATAATGCCCCAATTCTGCAAATATTGAAACACATGCTTAACTTTATATGAGTGGTCCCCATCAATTAAAGTTAAGCACATGCATAAGTGTTTGCAGAATTGGGACGTGTGTGTGTGTGTGTGTGTGTGTGTGTGTGTGTGTGTACAATTATTTGATAATTACAAGTTAGTGAAATAGTATTTTCTACAGCACTATTTAAAGAGGGGATAATAGGGCTTAGTTCAAGTTACACAGTTCAAATTCAGTTTAATTTATTGTACTTTTGTATTTTTAAATCATAGAATACTGTGCTTATAGTGATAGATTTCATATCAGAAGAACTTGTAGTACTTCATGGAAAGTAGTATTTGTAAACACTTTCTTTTTCTCACCAATTTGGTGATATTTATTGGAATCCTCCCTTCACAGTAGAACATTAAAGCCAGGTTGTGATCTCAGTTACATTAGTGTAAATTCCGAGTGACTCAGTTGGCTCTACAGTCACTTCAAGGTTTTATACAGTATAACCTTACAATGTCCTTCCCCCCCTCACACACTAACAGCCATTATCCAGTGTCTTGTCTTTCTTCACTACTGAATAAGGTCACTCAAACAAGCAGGTCTAACAAGAAATAAAATGTATTTTCATTGATTTGTATTGTCACTGATTACCATTTATGTTACATGGTAACCTTTATAGTGGAAAGCACTTAATGTTGACATGCAGAACCAGTCTTTGAGGGCCTGCAAAAGCCGCAGCCACAGCCTCCTCCCTTTATTTGGAAAATCTTTACTTTTTTTTTTTTTAATTAAGTTTCGGGCTCTTTTCTTTGTGCCAATAGCCTTGAAAATGTAAACCGATGCAAATTGCTTGCTAGGGTTGTAAACTGTACCTTGAGTTTTCCTGAAGGTACCAAGTTATTCACAATTCCATCGCAGCCTACTGGAGTTGATCTAGAGGGTTCAGAAAAATCAGAGCTCTACATCCCTTGATTTTTGGGCAGACCCCAGCTTAATTCCAACTGTAGGGTGCAGTGCTGCTCAGCCTACTGCTGAATGTGACCATCGCAAGATGCCTACTACAGGCATCCTGCAGCTGAGCCAGCTTCTCTGCTGAGCAGCCAGTAGGACCTCTGACCACAAGGGAGATCATCTCAATAGTGTGAGACTGAGAGCAAGAGGTTAATCCCAGCTTTGACACTGACTCCCTCTGTGGGCTCGGTCAAAAGCCAAAATGTTCAGACTTGGTTAGGTAAAGTTAGGCAAGGCAAGTGGGGATAGTAATACTTCTCTGCCTCACAGGCTTTCGTGACTATTAAGCACTAATGTTTTAAAAGTGCTTTATGAATCCTAACATTCACCGGAATGGAGACAGAACTCTCCTGTACCTGTGCCCCTAGCAGCTCTCAAAACCACACCTCATGGTTCCTTGCCATTTTTGTTAAATATTACCAATTTTTCACAGAGATCAACCCCCATTTCACCCTCAGCCCCAAGCGCAAGCAGCTGCTGTGCTCCACTTTTGTAGTAGGAATCCAGGCAAACATCTTCCCAAAAAAACCCATTGTACACTCAATTTGTCAGTGAAGTTTGGGGTGATACCAAAGGATCTCCACGCTAACCCTCCTCAGAATTCTCAGTCTGGTCTTGTACACAGTGGTGTGCTTGTGGTGGACAGCAGTCTTTTATAGTTGCTGGAGGGGGAGCAAAAAAATGTTTCATAGGCCAACCTAAAAATATTAAAGTGGTTTAGTTGAGCTTGCCAGATCTGCTGAGCACTAAAACAAGTAATCATTCTGGTTGCTACTCTGAAACCTGTTACAATGAAGCTACAACGTCATGCTGAAATGATACAAAACTATATTTTCATCACCTCAGAAGAAATCTTACTTTTAAGAATAGACTGCATCAGATTTACTCAGACTTCTGTGTTGTATTGCACATTTTCTGGACTGTGACTTTTTACTGAGGCTCCTGCAAATTATAGCTTTTTGAAACTTAAACTGATCAATAGCTACCTGAGGTCTTCAAAGCCTCTCTGGATTTGCAATGATGTCAGTAGAACATGAAGTGAAAAAACCCTTTAAGTATAACAGTGTGATAGATGAATTCATACACACAAGAAATCAGAAGGATCCATCTGAAGCTCTGAGCTACCTGAGTTTGAGTTGCTGCAAATATTTACAATAACTGAAGACAGCAGCTATCCTTAAAAATAGTTGATTTATTCAGGGATCATATTTTCAAGGTAAAAAACTGGAATAGTAGTCTTGTAAGGTAGCAGGGTTCACTGAGTATGATTTTAGTGTAGATCGTGGAGGTCAGCACAAGAAGGTTAGTGAGCTGGGGAGGTTGTGGGGAAGAGAATAATGGATGTCTGTTCCTCTCTTATATTTTCTTTACCTTTTTCTTTCTCTTTTTCTTTTTCCCCATTTGGCTTCTACCCTTTTCCCCTTTTCCTTGCTTCAACCTTCCTCTCCTTTCATTTTCCATCCTGTGCTTTCATCCTCGTATTTCCTCTCTCAGCCACATTTGTTCATGTTCTCTCTCACTTCTACTCTCAGTAATTTGTCGTCTCCTCCCTTTTCCCATTATATCCCCCTGACTTGTAGTACCCTGCCACAATCCACTGCTCAACAACTGAGTAGGGACAGGTAAATAGAATTGTAGTCACAAGCCGGCAGACTGGGTCTGCAGCCGCCTACATGATAGCAGTGCAGCTGAGCTGCCTATAAACTCACTACATGCAATAGTCTCTCAAGTCTACGTACACCTGGATCTGATTTTGTGGACTAGAAGATCATCCTGTTGCTTGGCAGTCCATAGGCTGTTGATGATAAGTCCCTATTGTCTCTGTACTCGAGGGGCTTAGTGTACTCTTAAAGGGATGGAGAGAGATGATTTTTTTTAGACTTTTCTATGCGCCTTTAGAAATCATTCATGCATATGCCACCCACCTGCCTCAATGGGTCAGAGAACTTGATGGGACTGGCAGTGAAGGGAGACAGTCCCAGGAGCAAGGGAGGGAGACACTCCTTAAGGGACAATAGGTAGGGTGACCAGGTGTCCCGTTTTTAAAGGTACAGTCCCATTTTTGGGGACTTTTTCTTATATAGCCCCCACCCCCGTCCCATTTTTTCACAGTTGCTATCTGGTAACCCTAACAATAGGTAGCTCCTTCCCCAGAGAGTCTCTGGCACCCATTGGCCAGCTGGGGGAGGAGGGTCGCTGATTGGCTATTATTCCCCAGCTCCCAGAATTTACCTGGTGCAGGTGCCATGTAGAGCCCCTTACAGCTCCATTCCAGCAGCCCCACCCTACCCACCCTGAACTAGGAATGGAAATCTGGCCTGACAGATGCTGTGGATCTAACCAATCGCTGGTTTAGGGGTCAGGAAGGAATATTTTCTCCCATGGGCCAACTGGCAGAGGACCACGGAGGTTTTTGCCTTTCTCGCAGCACCTTCAAGCCACAGTGAGTTAAGTAGGAACATGCTTAGTACCTAACTGAGGTACTTGGTTAGAGCTGTTTATTCATAGCAACTTGCAGTTTGTTTCCAGTGTGGTTAAGAGAATAAAATGAACAGTTCCCAGAGGTAAAAGACCTGTGATATTGCTGATGAGCCTTGGGCTCATGGTATAGGGTGAGACCATGCTATAGGGTGGCCTTCCTGGGCCCAGGTTAGATTTTGTAGCTTTCTCAGACCAAGGTCAGACCCTGTAGCCCTCACGGGCCGAGGTCCCCACCCTGCTGCAACCCTCTGCCCACTCATAGCTGGGTGGGGGTGCTAAGACTCAGAGAGAACTGAGTTCTGGAGGGGTAAACTGAGGATTAGGGTTGTCAACAGTCCCTTATTATTGAAATACAATATTGGCAACCCTACTGAGGATAGCCTACCCCGCATTATGAGTTATATGGTAAGGAGCCTTGTAACTCCTGCACTGGAACCAATTAAATGTCTGGTATAGGCAAGTATCAGTGATGGGCAGGTAGTACCTTTCCCGTGTTAAAAGTTTAACAAAAGTTTCAGCCTTCCACTTAATTCCATGCATGCGTCTGTCTTCACTGTGTCCATGTCAATTGAAATTTTGTACAGAATTTATTAGTAAGCTCAAAATGTACAGCTGAGAGAGACTGTGTTACCTGTGTGTATTTGTGTGTGTGTGTCTAACTTAGCTGTGTAGGAAAAAGTATACTGAAGGTGTAGGATGACTTGAGGGAGGACTCTTTTGAACACTGTAAGCTGCAAAGAAATCAAGGGAGCCTGCAGTGCATTTTGTAAGGTGTCCAAGGGCCAATCAAAGAAGTCTACCAAATGCCTTCCCAGCTATGCAGCTTGTAAGATTTGCAGGTGAGGAGTCTCCACATGCTAATGCCATATTTTTGAAAGTTAGCAGAACTTCAAAGCTCCGTAGCAAGAAGCTGCTTCTTTTTATTCCCCTCCCCTTTTTTTTTTTCTTAAAATCTATAGAAAACTCTATGGAAAAAATATTATATGTGTGTATCTAAAATTTTAGGAAAATTTGTATGGCAGTATATTATGTCATTTGAGAACTAGCATGTGTTCATATCATTAAAGACTATCTCTTAATACATATGAAGAAGGTGCCAGCTTTCAGGTTGCATGTAAAAATTTAATCATGGGCATTTCCTGACTTTTTTGAGTGCTTAATGTAGTTTTTTTATATGGGTAATTTAATTTTTTTTTAATTAGTGAAAACAAGAAAAATAATTATTTTGCTAAGTTAAAAATGCATCTTCATTTGCACCTCCATCCTCAAAGCAAGCAAAATTGTTTTCTTTAAACTTTCCAAAAGAATTCACCTCTAGGCTGAAAACAATCATGGGAAATTTTATTTCATAAGGTAATTGTTTTGGAAAGTTATCAGCCACTCACAATAGGGGTTTAGAATGAAAGTGCCACCTCAACCATAACTAAAATAAAAACAGCTAATGAATAAGTGCTTTCTGGCAAGAATAAATGAAAACTGCAATGCGTGATGTGGACAGTGAAGAATACATAAAGGCATCAAAATGAGTAAACTTCAAATGAAAGATTATCCTTGTGGGTGAGGAATCCACTCCAGAAAGAGATTGAACCTGGAACCTCAATAACCCACAGAAGGAAACTATTTGTTAAGCTAAAGAGAACTCTGATTTCTCTGTTACTGGTAGTCTTTTCTGAGGTCTGTAAACAGCAGTCTGTGTTCCATGGATTCCTTTTTCTTCAGGGGTCTCATCACACTACTGACCACTCCCAACCTAGTTTATCTGGTAAAACCAGATGAGATTAGATATATTCAACCAGAATATTTCGATAATTTCACATATTCTGATACTGCCTTTTCATTGGTAACTATATGTAACTTCCATAATTAATTAATCGTAGATTGTCTTTATACTTGTACAGTATATCCACAATCTTGTTGTTTTTGGATTGTTTTAAAATGTATAAATGGCTACACAGATGACAAATTGCTAAGTTGAAGAGTGCTCTTACGACGAGAAATGGGTGTTGAGCAGTGTTCAGCCTGCGTATGAGATCAAAGTTCTTTAGAGGATATATACAGCACACTATAAACTTGCTCAGTGATACCAAACAAAAATATCTTAAGGACTAAAAGATTGGCAGAATCAAGTCAACCCTCTTCAAGAAAGATTGTACATCTGTGAACACTTGGACTACAGCACTTTAGTGCATGATGAAATCAGTAAGGAAAGTTATATATTGTGCATACTGTTTATACATTAATTATTTTAAAATAACTTTCTTTCATAATCAAATTTCTTCAAAGAAGGCAAAATGGACATTCCACATTCAGGACTACATACATGTCAAGTATAATGCTTTAAAATAAACCTTTATGATTTACTTATTTGAGCACTGAAAAGCACTGGAAGTTTTTTTATGTTCCAGCTATTCAGAAGCTGGATTAATGGATTTTCTTCAAATTGTCCCAAAAAATCATATCTGGGTTAAACCCAAACATTAAAAGATTCACTACAAAGAGTGATTTTTGGAGAAAAGCTACAAGAAACTGAAAAAGGAAGTTAAAATGGAAATGGTATTTCAAAATTAGCTATAATACGTCTTGGTAAAAAATACATCAATGCTAATACAAGTTATAAACAAGTTTCACATAATCCAGGTAACCACAAGATTATATAAGTGTCCAAAACTACTTTCAAGCATATGTTGCTGGCACTCCTTTATTTTTTCTTCCCAGTCCAAACATGGCCCATAATATGCATCCTTATTCTGGGCTTTGGAAATTTTCCCTGTTTTAGCGCTTTCATCTTGGCACTTTTTCTCTACATCACAAATGGCTGTTATCATAGATAGAAGTCACTGTTACCCTCTGAGCAGAGAGCAAACACTTCTCTTTCATTTTGCTTGGACTGTGAAGATCATTTCCAAACCAAGGTTTCCTCCATGCTAGTGCATTCATCTTGCTGCCATACCAAGTGATTGACTGAACATGTTATTACTAATAGGAATATGGAATTAAGTTACAAAGAAGTGACATTTTTGAAGCTTATCAGAATTTGTAATGTCTGTGGTTTTTATTTTAGTGCACCCTTACCAAAGGAAAACGACAGCATATTGGCCCCAAAGTGCTTTTGAATTTATCCTTCCCTCTGTTCTTCTCCCTGCTACCCAGGGGCAAGCACAGCAAAAAGCAAACTTTATTCCCATGTCATCTGGTGCTCTGACTTCCAGAATCCAACTGATCACCACAGCTGCAATAAATAAAGCGTCTGTTCAATAAGTTTTGATGCCAAAAATTATTCAACATTCTTTTGGCTAGGCACATAGACTGATGGAAAACAGCACATCTAACTTATTGCCTCTTCCTTGCAATCAAGATTTCTGAGTAATCACTGGAAACTAGATAGGGAAAAATAGAATGTGAACAATGCCAGTCCCTTTGTTTTAATTTACAGTTATTAATTTAACAAAACAATGCAAGTATAATTAACTCTGAAGCATCGTCATCTTGTTAGCAAGAGATGAAGATGAGCTTCTGAAATGTGCAAGAAGCTTTATTTTATATATTTAGCTGGATTTTTTCAGAATGTGATATTTCTAATATCACTTGCTCGCTCACACGCATACAGACAAACATTTTTATTTAGCATTTTGCTAGATATACATCTCATGGGACATAAGGTCCATGCTTTGATAAGAACTTAAATGGTCCAGTTATACGCTAGGTAATATACTGTACTATGTTCTGATTTATAGGACCAGCCTTATTAAGGGAAGAAAGAAATTTGGTTAAATTGTTTGGTACAGTCCAAAAGTAGTCATTTTAAATGCATTCCTTTGGAATGAAAAAAAAAGTGTTTTCCTCTTTGTTTTCTTTCTCTAGGCTGAGGTTCAGCTATGCTATCTGGAAGCACAAAGAGATGCTGTTGAACAGATGTCCTTAAAGCTGTATAGTGAACAGTACAACAGTAGTAGCAAGCGAAAGGAAGAGTTTGCTGATATGTCAAAAGTTCACACAGTGGGAAGTAATGGGTAGGAAACTATTCTTTTTGTTTTATTCTCTCTGATCTGTGCTTTTTTTACATGATCTTCTTTCTTACTGCTATGCTAGCCAGGATTTTTCCTCCTTAACCAAGATACAAGGTAACATGCTATGTATATTTATTGTCATATTTATTAATGCAAAAATTAATGAGTTCTGTATAATTTTATCTACATTAATTGCTTCGCTCCTAGAGCTACCTAACTTTTCCAAATAGCAGCCCATTATCTACATGAAAAATTTTGCATACCCTTAAACTTCAGCCTTTTCTAAGCCTGTTATGTCATCCTTTATTTCTCTTTATTTCTTAATTTGTTCTGATGCTTTCGGGTTTCCTAGTATGTTTCTTCCAAAGACTTCCATGACATGTCAGTATCTTTTTATAACAAACTTCCTTAGAGACCGTTTTACTAGACCCTTAGTAGGTGAATGTGAAGCCTTTCATTTCTGGATTTCTGGTTTAAATATGGCCCAGTTCATTACTGACTGAAAGCTATAAGTACTAGATCTGGCCAGGAAATATTTGATTGACGGTTGTTTCATCTAAAATTGCTGATTAGTCAAAACCAGAACTTTTAGTGAAAATATAGCTGTTTTGACAGGAAGGTTTCTCAGGTCCAGAATGGAATTTTTGGTCAAAATGATACCAAGCAAGAAACCCACTCCAGAATAGTTTGGTGATTAGGGGGCTGTGAGAGACCCAGGTTCAATTCCCTGCCTTTCCACATCCTGGGTGAGTTCCCTAACCACTGGGCATTTGTTCTGACTCTGGGACAATCAATATTTAGTTATTTATATGGAACAGCTTCAACAGGAGAGATTGAGAGAGACCACCCTGAATTAGGCAGATGAAGGATTTGAACTTGGGTTTCTCCTTTCCCAGCTGGCTGCTCTGACCACGAGACTATTCTAGTACAGGCACGTGCTCTTTCTTTGTCTCTCCTTTTGGTTTTTCATGAAAAAAATTCAAAAGGTCTCAGTTTCATCCCAAATGGCATCTATTTGGGAAAACTGTTTCCCAACCAGCTCTAATAATTACTTTAGCTGTTGTCTGTTGAGATTTCTGTGTCTAATGAGTTTGTCATCTGTCTGATTCCCTGTACATAATCTCTTCTCCAGCTGTTCCCACTGTAGATATATCTCCCCCAATTACAAAGTTTGTATTGTCGCTCATTCCCACTATAGACATTCTTCCTTGAACAGGCTCCATAGGGATTTGTTTCAAATTTCCACTGATGCCAATGGAGAAATGCCCTTGCTCTATCCCCATGATCTGAATATTTCCCTCCCCTGTAGTAATGCCTAGGTCCATAGCTGATCTACCTACTGCAAACATTCTGGCCACAGTCCTCTGGTGCATTGGGACAGCTTTGTCAGAGCTAACTTTCAAAGGGTAATGCAACATGTCTCTAATTTATGGGCATTCCTATGGTGTTCCTAAACATTGTACCTTATCATAGTATCAATGGCAAGCATTGCACATGTAAAAGACAAAATTGCACATGAAAATGACAGCATTTTAGATGTTTAACCTCTTGCTTAACATCCATAAATCAGCCATTTACCAATTTAGATTGGGATTTTCAAAGGGGCCTACAGAACAAAGGGCGCCAACCTTTGCTGACCTCCATATCAATGGGTTGTGGAGTGTCTAACTCCCTCAGGCCCCTTTGAAAATCTAACCCTTGAGGTTCGCCCACATTTGATTGCAACTACAAGATTAGGGGCTGTTTTTTAATATTTGGTCCTCTGTGCACATATATCCAAATTTTGTGCTTGCTATTGATACTATGATAAGGTACTATGTTGAGGAGTAGCATGGGAATGCCCATATATTAGAGACCTGATGCATGGCCTTTGGAGCCTGTTCAGGGGAGAATGCCTACAGTGCGAACAAGGTAAGAATGAGGATTTGGCAAATGGGGGAGATATATCTACAGTGGGAATAGATCAGAAGTAGATTAGGTGCAGGGAAGAGATGATTAAAATGGGACCAGTAAGATAGTATCTGCAAATTGGAAAGTCTGTGAGGTGGGACTACAAAAGATTGGGGAATGTCTGCAGAATAGGGATAGTTACAATGAAAATGAAGAGGGATCGGTTAATGTCTGCATAGGAATGGCTATGGAGGGAATGAAAGAGAAAAGAATGGGGATCTGCTGCAGGAGAACAATGGCCACCATGTGTGTGGAAAGAGCTCAAAGGAGTAATAGAGATCAGCTGCAAAATGTTGATACTTACATAGGTTCAGATTCTGAACACCCTCAGAGTTGGTGGCATGATGATATCAGAGTTTTAGTTCGGACCCATGTTTACTGTGTTCAGTAAACTATTGCACATGTCTCAGGACCATTTCTTTTGGTCCTTTGTCAGTACTCATTAGACTGTAGTTAGGACTGCAGGATCAGGCTTTGAGTGCATTGACTGAACATTATGGAATGCTCCAGATATGCACAGAATTTAAAGCAATATTATTTTTTAAAGCTGTTATGGTCAGAAATTTGATTTCCTCTATAATACTTCAATCGCATGCTTATGGAAAGGAGATCCAACAGATGATGACCCAGAAAGTCGAAAGAATATTTTATCTGGTTGGATTTTTTTTTTTTTTTTTTTGGGCAGGCATACTACTATGCTTACAGTACTTCTAAATGCCATGTGAGCTATGCCATCAAAGAAATAATACAATCTGGTGGTACATGTCAAACATGAAAAAAAATGGCTAATGGAAATAGCTCCACATTCCTTTTTATTTATTAATGGCACAGATGAACTGGTTTTCTCATAAGAAAGCGGCTCATGAATTTTCATTCAAAATAATAAATTGATGTCCATACTTTAAGAAATATGTTTAGGGTTCAAGGGATAAGCCATGCAATTCTGCATATCTTATTTCCTGTTTACCAAGCTAAAATATACCTTAATGTCATTACAAACACTATGTTGCTAACATGAGTTTAGTGTATTAACCATAAAACTATGTTCAAGGAAGTTTAGTTATTTGTTCTTTAACACACTTTGTTGCATTCCTCTTGGATGAATTTTATTGGAATTCCTTTATTGGATGAATATTTTGGACCAGAAACACTTGCTCTACATTTTTTAAAGTGGACTTGGTTAATGCACCAAAATCAAGTCATTTTTGTAATTCCTGCATCTAGCAGATATACAGTATTTCAGAAGTTAAGCTTCTCTTGATTCTGCCTCAGGCAGTGTGAAAAATTACATGCTATGCATAGAAAAAATGGATTCTGAATAGAAAAGGAATATTCAACCTAACAGCAACGTTGACAGCTATATTTTAATCTTAACCTATCACTGAACCTACATTTGTCCCATTTTGTTAACTTCTTTATTTGGTCCTGTTATCTTATACATTTTTATCAAATTAATAATAGCTTATACATTTTTTAAAAATAGAATATCTTTAAAAGCAAGGGATTTTTTTAAGCAGTTCATAGTTATGTCAAAACATATTTTTGACAACTTCTAAACCAAACTTCATAATAATTAAACATGGGTTTGCATAGCAAAATTTAGATCTTGGTTCAGATCTGGATTTTGAAGCCCCAGTGTGCGAAATGTGTTTGGATTCAGAACTTTAATTCTGCTCATTATATTAAAATTCTAATCCATTTATGGGTTTTGATTCTGAAATATCCATCCCAGACCTATTCTGCCAAAAGAGTGGAGTGTTTGGATCCAGATTTTGGTTCAATCCATCACCAATTCTTGGGCTAGATTCTCAGCTGATGTAAACTGAGAAGACCCTAGAAGCCAGTATAGCTATACCAATTTACACCAGCTGAAAATCTGGTCCCTTGCCTGATAAAAATATGTCTTTAATAATCAGCATTCTACCCTGTCAGTTTTTATGAGCTGGGATAATTTTTGGCGGAGACATAATATCAAAAAATTGAGTATTGAAGATGCAGAATGGTTAGTCAGTTCTCTGAGGTTTAGGTAAGGATTCTATTACACAACAGTCTGAATATCATGGACTTTATTCATGAAGATTATAGTTTTATATTAGTGTGACGGGCTGCCCCCTCCCGATTCCTGGGTGCCAGCTGATGTACTGGGGTACCACTGAGCCCACCTATCCCACCAGGCTGGGCTCCCTTACACCATCCTGCTGAGCCAGGACCTCAAACTACTCCAGCACACATACAGGTAGGGACACACCCAGCTGCAGAAAGACACAGACCCTGAAATCAGCACTCAATGGGAAGGCTTCAACTAAGGAATTGCCCAGCACTCAAGTGCACACCCCCTCTGCAGTGTAAACCCAAAATTGTATCATCTTGTGCTGTGCAACGTAAACTCATGAAATCCGCTCCCTCCCTCAATGTGGAGGAAGATCTGCACAGCTTTTTGCCTCCACCCAGTTATGAATTCCACAAACTGGTTTTAGAGAAAACAAAACACGTTTATTAACTACAACCGATAGATTTTAAGTGATTATAAGGGATAGCAAACAGATCAAAGCAGACTACCCAGCAAATAAAATAAAGATGCAATATATGCTTAGATATTAAAGAAACTGGTTACAAATAGTAATTTCTCACCCTAAATGTTGTTTTAGGCAGATTGCAGAGTCTCTTGAAGGCAAACTGCTCTTGCTTGCAGCTTAAAACTCAAGGTATTTCTTTCACAGGCCAGATACCTTCCCAGGCTGGGTTCAGTCCTTCTCCCCCACTTTGTCTTTGTTTCTTTGATCTTTCCAGGAGTCATCCTGGGCGGGGATTCAGTGAAGAACCAACCCTCCTTTAAATGTCCCTCCCTTGCCTTAAATAGGCTTTACATATGGCAGGAATCCTTTTTTTTCAGTGTGGTTCCTCCCCCCTCAGTGGAAAAATACTGGTATTCTATCATGGAGTCCAGTACCAGGTGACTTAATCACATGACCCTGCAGTGTCAAAACGATCATGAATCAGAGGTGGTTTGTAGCATCCCAAGAAAGCTTCTCAGGAAGGTGGGAGATGAGCATCTTCAAAGACCTATTGTTCTCCCTAATGGTCCATTGACTGGTCCCCAGCTAGCCAGCCAGACTGATTGTATTCTGTCTGGTGTGCGTTCCCTGGATGCAAACACTTCGGTAGTACAGATGTATAGTCAATATTCCTAATTTTAGATACCAAAATGATACATGCATACAAATAGGATAATCATATTCAGCAAATCATAACCTTTCCAACGATATCTCACGTGACTTATCTTGCACAAAACGTATCATAGTTATGCTACAATCATATTATAGCAATATTTCTATGAAGAATATGGAGTGTAGTGTCGCAATTAGTTTCAAAATAAAGGTCCATCAAGCACCTCATGAGAGGTTACAAATGCCCTCAACTTCCAATGAAACTTATTCTTCAACCACAATAACTTGGTTGTTCATGCCTGCTCTTCCTTATAATAGCACCTTTGCTTACCTTTCCAAGATAGGAACTATAACCTCATAAATTATTAAGTAAGAGTATGCTAAATGTAGTGGATTGATCTAGAGAGAGAATGCAGAATCAACACATGTGCATTATACAGTACTTAGTTGTCTTGGTGGAAGTAATATTACAGAGGACTAAATGCTTTCTCCGCCCTTCCCTCCTGCCTCTCAAAAGAGGGTGTCTCACAACACATTAACTATATCTACATACGTTCACAATCACCTTGGATATGGTACACTAATTAATGGTGATTCAAACTACAGTAGTGTATACATTATATATTTGGTATTATTATTTCTTTTGTTCCTTTGTTGCAGGATTTCTCACTTTCTTTATAACATTAATAAAAAAGATGTAAAAAACTAGATAAAGTTTTTAAATAGTTGAAAAAATTAGCCTCGGTAAGCAATATTAAATTCATGGGCAGGAACACACACTGTCATATACTCATTTGACCTACAATGATGACTTTTGTTCATTGCTATTAATAAGCTTTTGGTCAGTTACAGATTGACAAGTCTTGAGGATTTCTTTTAAGGGGTGTTTTTTTGACAATTTTGCAGTTTTTCCATGTATACCTTCTTTCTCATATCACAGTGTTTTAGAAGAATCTGTGCTTTACTTACTCACTAGGCTTTCAATAGAGAATCACATTAATCCTTTTAAGCTCCTTATTCTAATGATTTATTTTGTTGAAAACCATAGTGATCCTCCTTTGAATTTTAATGATTGCTGGCTATTCAAAGATTCATTGTTTTGACTTCCTGTCCTTACCTTTGTTTCTTACATGTCTGTAGGGAACACCTGTCTAATACTGTATCTGGCCTTAGTTCTCACTGGCTTACCATATTCACTCAAGCCTATCCTAAAGCGTTAAGTTGAAATGCTAGCTATTCATCCATGAAAATAAATGTAGGATATATATTTGCAGAGATAGGCAGATAGACAGCAGAGGGATGGCTAAATGGATTGAGTCATTTTTCTGTGAAAGTAATATTTTTGGTATGAATAATAGTATATCATGATCATTGTAGAGAAGCTTGTTAAATATAATGTTAGCACTTTAAAAACCATTAGGCAACATTATCTAAGGGTTTTTTATTTCTACATTTTTGCAGCAAGTACAGTATGCTTACAGTTGTCAGAATCTAGCATCACTCGCCAAATTTAGGTCATGTCACTGGTTTAAATTGGATTTCAATTTTTATTTGCGTCCACTCTCTCTATAAATACAGACTGTCTCTTTAGAAATATAACTTGGTACATCATGAGTTTTCAAGAATATATTATCCTAATACACGATTTTAACAACTAGGCTGTATTTATGCATAATACATTTTGTTCCTTATCTACAGCCTTTTGGACTTTGATTCAGAATACCAGGAGCTCTGGGATTGGCTGATTGACATGGAATCTATAGTGATGGACAGCCATGACCTGATGATGTCAGAGGAGCAGCAGCAGCATCTTTACAAGGTTAGAGCTACCGTTACTGCCTTTACCTAGCTATAGAAGATCTGATTAGCTTGACAAGTCTTTCTCTCACAGGATATCGCTACGTTCATTGTATGTATCATGGTGTCTATTAGAATTCCCTTCCCTGTCCCCAACCTCATTTCCATCCCCTGTGCACTGACAGGCTGCACCGACATCATAATTGCAAGAAAGTTCCCTTTATCACATTCTATTTGGTGTAATTCTATAGAAGGACAAAGATTTGTCTTCAAGATGAATAGAAATAAATGAAACTGCATTAATAAATAGACTGAAACAAAATGAAGAAAAAATGAAATGGTAGCATTTAACAAAATGTGTTTTGATTGGAGCTTTCAGCTGGATTTTTATCCACCTTTCAGATCTCTTCAGGGAAGAGAGGAATTTGCCTTGATTTTGGTTTACTGCTGCTGGGATACAGGACTCTTCCAATTTAATTTTTATTAGTTATACATAAAGCAGACATTGTCATGTTAAGTCAATACACTTGCTTGTGATTTAAGCAAAATGATTTTGAACTCGCATATTGATTGGAGGCTCTTTGTCAAATAAATATATACTGTTTCCCTTATTTGCCATTGCTGTCTTAGTCCAGATTGTTTGATCAGTTCTTCTTTTTCATGGATAATTTTAATAGTCCCCCAAAATATAGATTTCATCTTAAAACTGTTTCAGGCTTGACTGTGTGTCTGAGAAACTGTAAGGGGCATGATGGGGGTTAGGGAAAGGAGGGAGATTTTTTCCACAGAAATATCAGGCTGCAGTAAATCTTCCTCATTTAGGCAATTTTTATTGGAGTAATTCTGACAGTTGTCATCCTTGAATTGCTTTGAGCATATGGCGTATTTCAAAGAGCAGATTGTGAATCATAAAAAATAAAATTAATAACTAACTACAGAATCAGCAATAGTATAATGACAAGAAACAACTACCCTCTAGCTTTTTTTTTTTTATTTCTTATAGAATAAATGGTACATTCAAGGTCAAATAGAAGTTGCTTTCTTTCTTCTAAGGTTACCTGATTTGATAATTTATTAAATATAATTTATATTTTCTTGCTTTGAATTTATAATTTGTTGTTGTTCTTCATGCATTTTATTCTATCTAATGTTGGTCCTTTTATTTGAAAGGACCTAAACAGATAATTATGAAATAGGTTATAAAATACCTTCACATGCAGAGAATATTGTTTGAGCTTTAACGTATTAAAAGTCACAAGTAAGTTAAGTTGAATAGCCTCAGTTTCTCTCTTTTTCAGTCATTTGTTAATATTAAAAGAAAACTAAATACATAATTTCACACACAGCTGATGGTCTCGGCCCTAGATAGACTCAGAGATTCCTAGATTTTAAGGCAAAAAGGGACCATCTGTTCTGACTTCCTGTATATGACATCCCTTAAATTCTATCCAGCTACCCCTTTATTGAGCCCAATAACTTGTGTTTGGCTGATGCATATTTGCCAGAACGGCATCCAGTCTTGATCTGAAGATATCAAGATATGGAGAATCCACCATTTCCCTTGTTAGTTCATTCCAATGGCTATTCACCCTCACTGTTAAAAATGTGTGGATTAGAATAAATAGTGTGTTACAAGTCAGGATTGAAATGCTTAGGCACTGTATATTTATACAGGGCAATTTCCAAAGTGTTTTGCTCTATGTCTTAATGTAGTCATCGTTTTCAGTTTTACATTGAAGAATTCAAAAAATTCTAATATTTTTTAAAAAACAACAAAAATGGACTGGAATCACAAGAAGCACTTGGCCCCACTATTCTATGCACCCTTTAGAAATGTTTTTTATCTTGATGTATTCGAAATGCAGTCAGAAAGGTATGAATGGTAATGTATATAATTGGGGAGATAGTGGTTAGTGGGGCAATGGGAGGGATAAAAGAGGACAGGAACTTACTCAAAGGTTTGCAGTGCAGTATGGTGACAAAAATGGCCAACACAACTTTAGACCACACATACAGAAATATTTTATCACAGAAAGGGAGATAATATTCCCTGGATTTAATAGAGCCCTGAGTTATGCTGGCCTCTTCTGGTACAATGGTCCTGGGATTGAAAAGTTCAGACAGAGGAGAGTTGTCAGGTCTATAGCTCCCACATATCTGCAAGGCCTACAGTCAATGAGCACAGATTCCAAACTGGATTCAGCACATTCGCTCTGCAGTCTCCACAGGTGGAGCTCTTCCTTGCAGAGCCCTAGCCACAATTTTAAAGCTTTTAAGAATATATTATTCTAGTACAATTGCAGTTCTTCCACTGCAAAACCATAAACAGTGGGGATGCGCACACACTCTGCTTGGCAAAAGGACAGATTAGGTGAACAAACAGGGCTTTTTAATCTCTATTTTCTATGATTTTAGTAACCAGGATACATCATGCCCCTAACAACATTCAGCATTTATATTTCTAAAACCTAGCCTAGCTAACCACCCCACAGTCAATAACAAATACTCTTAATAGTGACACACTACCTATGTGAAAGATCTGACTCAGAGTCGTTGGTGGTCTGCCTAGCAATCACAAGCATGTGGTATCAACACTTTATACTAAACATGGAAGTAATTCTACTCTGTGGGGGGAAGAAAATCTGAAAAGAAATGCAGGCAGCTGAGTAATCAAAACTGTTGAATGATGGAGGGTGTTATGAAAACATAGGCCTTATTTTAGGTATTCTTTATCAACTGCAGCTTCAAATATGAACTTGTTAATTGCACTTTCTGCTTTTCGGTGGATTCTCCTAAACCCTCAGATCCCCTCCTCCCAGCTATTGAGCTGACAAGTAATTGTACCTCTGAGCCAGCTCAGCAAGCCTTCTCTGCCAGTGAACCTACTATGGTATCACTATTACCAACAGTAATCATTGCCCCTAAGGAGTCTATGAATGGAAAGGAGGTATGATAAAACAGGTAAATCAGGAGGGAAAAGCATGCATTAAAGCAGCATAATATAATATATAAATGCTAAAATTGCATGTGGGAAAATAAAATGCATTTTCACAGGTTAGACTATTTCCTCAGTACTATATTTTCAGATTTCATATAAATTTAAGTCAACTCCTTCTGCTTAATTTTGCATTGAAATATACTAGGGGGTTCTCAGTTCTTATTAGACACTCTGTTTTCCCTTCTTTTAAATTTATTTTATTCTTTCTATAAATATAAACAGGAGTGTATAGTGCAGCTGGTATTTTTTTAAAACTCTAAGCATGTATGATATACACTAGCAGTATTGTTGGTTCTCTTTCATTTTATTTTCCTATGTTTGAGCACAACTTCTAAAGAGAATTCTTCTTCCTCCTGCAGCCCTCTCCCAGGGATAAAAGGGACAATTCACTCAATTTTCATTTTCAATTTTTAAAAAGTAACTACCTGATTTGACTAATATATGTTACAGATGCAAACACAGAATGAGTGGTTTACAGCCTGTTAGTCTATAATTGAAATTAACTTATAAGGAACATCTGAATTTTTCTGATATCTGATTGATTTCTGAAGATCATTGTAGCTGAGTTGAACATATAAGAAAACCCTCATTTTTATCGATAGCATGTGGACCTGATCCCATAAGCCTTCTTTGTATATAGGGTTCACATTGACTTCAGGTGGATTTGCATGCAGAGGGTTTGCAGAATCAGGCCCACAGAATTTAAACTCTGCTAATGAATCGTTCAGTGGGAACTCGGGTATGGATTTTATATCTCTACCCTGAATGTTAAAATCAGTGTTTATTGGAGCTCTGGAGATTAGAAATGAATGTACGAGACATAGAAAGTTAATGATAATTCCTATATTTTCCCCAGAAGATTAATTGTAAAACTTAATTGTCTGTTAGATTAAAACCCCATTTAAATAAGTAAGATATGATTGTTAAAATTGTTCGCATGTAGAGAATAAAATTAAATAAACATTTTTTAAAAACTCAAAATAAAAACATCAGGATGTCCTTTGATGTTTGGATGTATGATTACAAAACTATTTAAGATGCTTGAAATACATACTGCATAAGCAATCTCTTGAATTATTAAGTCTTCAGCAAAGATTAACTCTATAATGAATAGAAAAAAATTGGTACAACAGTTGGAAAGATTTAGAAGAAAATCTGTCAATGTGGCTTTTGAACAGGTTAAATACTGAAGTATCCTATCAAAGGGAAGAAGTTCACTCTATTAAATAACATTAAAATGCACATCAAGTGTTATGGACCTCTAAAGAAAAATTGAAAAAAACCTTTCCAGCAGTTTTTTGTTTCCCTAATGGAAGCTACGGTTCTTCTGAAGGTGCAGTTCATTTTCTCCTCTGGGTGTGCTGCTGCTCCATTGTGCCATTCACTCTAGCTCTGTGTGCTGTGGCCCTAAGTGGTTCAAACAAACCGTGGTGAAAGTTTCCCTCATTTGCATCACTTCTAGACAGCCCTGTCGTACTCTTTGCTGACAGGAAATCACTGTCTTTGTCACCTTTTTTCAGTGATCTCCTTTTGGCAGAGATTGGCCATGTGACCAGGATTAATCACAACAACAGTTCTGGCTCAGAACTCAATGACATGTTTTCCTCGGCACTTCAATAACGGTGGAGAGGAGTCAGTAGGAAATGACTACATTAATTTCAGAGTGAAAAGATAATTAACACTTAAGGACTAATGCTATAACCTATGGAGCTATTATTCAAATTAAACCTAATTTATCGTAAACTTGCAAAAAAAAATCAACCCTCCCTCCTTAATGCAACTGTTACAAATAAACTTAGACTAGTCCTGGATTTAAAAAGAACGAACTATATTTCAAATAGTAACACCAATAAACAAAAACCTAAAACATTTGAAACCAGAGGCTGAAGTATGTAAAGTGCTTACTTAGATGATATGAATAGGATACTGGCAAACAAAAGCAGCAGTGTGCTCCTAGAATGCTGTGCTTAAAGGAGTTTCCTTGGCAACAGAAATGCAGTTCCAAAAGTAGACAGAACTTTCCTCAGAAAACATACTATTAATAACAACCTTCCGGAACAACTTGGAACAATTTGACTACTTGGCAATAATAATGCCAAGTGTTCTGTGAATTAATCTAACACATAACAGTTATATGTTTCTCTTGCCCATAATTCTCCTGAATCTCAGGCCTGAGTTCTGTTCACTTTGAGGATATAAATGTGAGAAGCAAATGTTACTAAAGAGAAAGAAAGCTGAAATACCAGAAGCCTGCAAGGATCAATTAATGTTCTCTGTATCTTTTTAAAACAGAGTAGTTCAACTGGATTACTTTATTCCATTTAAAACAAGGACTGTATACCTACTGAAGCCACACTGTAGTTGTCTTTATTTCAACCAAATTACTGCTGTAAAAAACTTATTACAAGGTAATCTGCCTGAAAAGTATTCTGTTTGGACTATATCCTGTGGAGAATGATCCTAGAGCCCAAATTCTGCAGTCTTCCTGTCAGTCTAGTAATCTATCTTCTTATATGAGACCGCTAACAGTCAGTAGGAGTTGAGGGTACTCACCAATTCTCAGGAAGCTCTCAGCATGTTGCAAGATTAGGCCCTTTCTGGACAGAAACTATAAATGTGCTATGCATGCAGTATTTTTAAATACGTCATCATTTCTATGTCAGCCAAGAGAATAAACTAATTTCAAATCTGCCTTGCCAATAGGAATCATTAGAATTCTTCTAAAGGCCATAAGCTTACTAGACAGGAAAGGTAGAGTACTACCTTGACCTTTTCTGAATCCTTGGATCTAAAGGTTAAAAGTAATCAATATATCTCATTGTGCAGCTTGGTAATAAGTAATAACCATCATGTTAAAATCTAAATGATTGCAGATAGCACTTAAGTATGTTGACCCATTTGGGAGCCTTTTTAATTGCAATCAGGATAGTCATTATAGTTTGCTAATAAACTTTTAGGCTAAATTGCAAAAAGTGCAGCCTCTAGCTTTTTGAAATATGACTTTTACTTTAATGCTGATACAAACTGAGTGTTGCAAGGTGAAAGCTTTGATTTTATCTGTTGATCTATATATATATTCTTTCTCATGTCTGTTCAAAAATTACAGAAAGATTATACTGTTAAATAATACCAATAAGGATATTGTTCATTTGCACTAGTTAATTGCATCACTGTTTAGTGCTCTTACATTATGTCCATAGGTATATGAAAAGATACATGACTTAATAAAAATAACCGGATCAGCTGACTCTGATTTTGTAACGTGCTCTTAATATGTCATTATGCCAGAGAGCATGACTGAACTTTGGTGAGTGAAGCTTTTTAGAGACTAAGAATATAGTGACTCTTTCTACACAAGGAAACTGAACTGTTTCACAATAGGTGTCAAAAATGGCTACCCAACCGAAGCTGTCCTGAAAACAGTTGTCCCACTGTGATAGGAGGGTCAACTGAGTTCAATACCTGTTGTAGCAAAGCATCCTAGACACTTATAGCACTGTGTTAAACTTGGTTGACACTCTCCACACCAACATGTTCATTTTCAACACCACAGGAAAGATGACTGGGGAAAGCCATCTTTGACACCTAGTCTAAAAATAGTTCATTTTTTCAATGAAGACGAGGCCTATATTTTAACATTATTCTATGATTAAGGCTAACATTTAGTCATGGGTAATTTTAGTAAAAAGAATGGACAGGTCACAGACAGTAAACAAAATTCACAGCCCATGACCTGTCCATGACTTGTACTATATACCCCTATATACTATATAAATGTTGGGTGTTCTGGAGGGGGGGCTCCGGGGGCAGCACAGGTGCTCTGGAGGGAGATCCTGGGGGCGCTGCAGGTGCTCTGGGGCTGCTGGGACTGGAGGAACGGGGGGCGGTGGTATGCAGCCCGGGGGTGCCATTGGTGCTGGAGGGGGGGGGCAGTGGCACATGACCTGGGACCGCCATGGGTGCTCCGGGGAGGAAGGAGGGTTGTGGCCCAAGACCGCTGCTGCTGCTCTGCGGGAAGGGCGCACGGTGGCCCGAGACTGCCCTAGCAGCAGCCGATGCGGCTGGCCCGGAGGCCGCTCGAGCAGCTCAAGCGGCCTCCAAGCCAGCAGCACCGGCTGCTGCAGAAGTCACGGGGTCCCAGAAAGTCATGGAATCCGTGACTTCCATGACCTCCATGACAGATTTGCAGCCTTATTTATGATTAAAGTGCTCAGCATCTATGGCAAAAAAAAATTTTTTTATTTAAAAAGTAGCAGGGAGAATTATTACTGGCAAGAAGTCTTATTTAAAGTAGATAAATGTTTGGCCTTAATGTTCCAGTAATTACAACAGGAAAACATTGTGATTCTGTAGACACGGTAATCAAAGTAAGGATAAAGTATGGATAAAAAAGGAAGAATACTATATTCCTGTCTGTTTCCATTTTGAATGCATAAACATGTTTCTAGAAGCAGTAAAGCAGTGTAGGAATTCTTTTGGGGCCAGCCCCCAGTTATTCCAAAAGAATCCCTGGTACATCTCATGAGAGTAAGAGTTTCTCCCCACATTCAACCCAGCATGCTTTTGAAAATGAATTCCAAAATAGAGGAAGGCCACATTTATTGATCTTGTAGGCACATTTTATGCTTAAAGAAAATAATATGAAGAAGACCCTGATTTTCAGGTCCAGTCAAAGTTCTCTTGGTACAAAATCTGAGGCGAGGGGCAACAAAGTTGGTGTAGGCCACCTCCAAATTTCCTGTATTCTGGAGCCAAACAATTTAGAGACGCCTCAAGGCTGGTCTAAACTGCACTCAAATGCCCACATCCCTAGGGGTCATTGATGCAGCTAATAGCCAGTGTACACTAGCGCTCCAGCCTCACTCCTGTGCTGGGAGTCTTCAAGGGGGGGGAACAGTGGAGATCCATTCCACTGGTGGTCCCATCCAGCCACTTTAAATTGCCTGTATGCCCCTAAGCATATATTGGAGCTACATTATACTGTAAAGATTTATATACTCTAATAATTTTTGCTCAGCCATGTAAAAGTTTATTCTAACAAATCCTCAGTCCATTCTGTGAAGGCCTCCAGTGTCTAATACATTGTGCACTCAAAAGAAGTATCTGTAGTTTCCTAATTTTCAGACACTTTACACCAAATTCAGACCAGCTGTAAAAGAGTTCAAGTCCATGAAGTTACTCCCACTTATTCCAGGCCGGGGCTTAGTGTTTATCGTTAGATTTAAAATATGCACATTTAAGGATTTTAGGGAGATTTTCACAAAGCAGGGCATGATTTAATTATTCAACTTTAATAAAATCAGTGGAAGCCACCTAATAAAAATCCCCATAGAATGCTTAAAAAATATTTACTCTCATGTGAAATTCACTCATAAAAATTCTAATAGAATAATATCAATGCCTGAGAGATCAGCCCATTATAGTAAAGAAATTCCAGAGTCCATGCTGATTTCTCCATCTTTCATTCAGGCAACCCTTGCATTGTAAAATCAAACACTTCTTTTGAGATCTCTTTATATAATAGAGCAAAGTAGGGTGAGTTAAGAATAGAGAGGTAGTTTTAACTTTGAACGTTGAACTTTGGTTGGTTGGTTGGTTGGCTTGCTTGTTTGCTTGTTTGTTTGTTGGAGAGGGTGTTTGGATAGAAAACATTTAAACATATTTTAAGCACAAAAAGGTCATATGGCCCAATATTCCTTACCTTCTTTGATGAATCTTAATCCCACCTTTCCTGCTTTTTCACCTTCTGCTGCCTAATTCCCTCATTTTCCAGAAATAAATCTAGATATCCCAAACTCATTTGACTTACTACTTTAGTTGCATTCCTCCTGTATCTTATTCCATATTCATAATATAATGTGTGAACTTACTCTTTCTGAGCTCCCAATTTACTCCTAGAATAATCTCCTGTTGTTATTTTATGCCATAGCCATCATATTCCTCAAACAGGTTTTGTGCAGTGCTTTATATTTTAAAAAGGATTTAAATAGTTTTTTTAAGCAAACAAACAAAATACCTCTTCATGAAGTTGTGTTAGATTAAGACAAATTCTTTGGACCTTAAACACTCATGATGCTAGTACACTTAATACATGCCCATACAAATATGTCCAAAAATCCTTATTGCATGCCAAGTTTCAATTTAGAGCAAATGTGTATGGCCAAGTTATACTCTCCTGAAAAGTTCCTTAGACAGACCAGGAATTTGAGTTCCTTAGACAGACCAGGCATTTGTGTCTGACGTTACACAAACAGCAGTTATTTTATGACATAAAAAAATCACTACAGTGCTGTGTGCTAACTTCTCCTTCTGAACATTTCATTTCATTTACTACTAATTGTAATAATAACTGTAGCTGGGCCCCTGGAAATCTGGGGCACCTCAATGTCAACTTCTGTGATGAGTGAGAGG
Source organism: Malaclemys terrapin pileata (assembly GCF_027887155.1). NCBI lineage: Eukaryota > Metazoa > Chordata > Testudines > Emydidae > Malaclemys > Malaclemys terrapin. Next base: position 105,286,897 of record NC_071508.1, read on the forward strand.
CTGACACAGTTGGGGATTTTAAGGTTTTGTGCTGATATTTTATCCTTACCAAATGCACAGCTAGCTGCAGAATTCCCGATATTCTGAACACATTCTATCGTGTGTGTTTTAAGAGTTGCAGCCAGCTAACATTTGAAAAACTCCTATTTCATTGCTTGCAATATCAGATGGAAGTTTGGATATGACCTATTCACTCTCAATAACAAAATTTAGCCTAGTGATCATCAGTTATGTGTTTGACCATTTGGCTCTCTTTTCTTACGATGGTCTAAACAAATTCTTCTGGGATACTGTTCTAAGGGAAAACCACATGTTTCTTCATGCCTATGATCTAAGACACTGCAAAGTACAGTACTTTCACTTCTCTCTGTCTCATTTATGTATAGCACACATCAGCATAACTTCTAAGCACTTACCAGTTAAATTAAACATTTGCAGCAAGGTCTTCAGTGGATTTCCTGGAGTCTTCTGCTCTTCTCCTTTCTCTGGTTATGGGAATCTCTGCTTGGGGTTATATATCTATTTTACCACTGATGCTGCCTGATTATCCAGTGACAAAAAAAGCATTTTCCAAAAGCTTCACTCAACTTTGATAAATGGGGAATAGGTATATTTGATGGAAGGAGAATAGTGTTCCAGTAATTCTTTGAAGCTTTTCTCCTTCTTACCAGCATTACTTCAGCCTTGCGTGGGTCATGTTTGATCCAACTTTTGTTTATCTAGGTAATGATGTCTTGTGGGCATTGCAACATTCTTGTGATGGTGTTGGTAGCACCTATTGAAAATGTGATACACAGCTGGGTCTCATCAACACTTATATGCAGCAAAGTCCATGATGCCTCATCACCTCACCAGTTGATCTCATGTAAATATTAAAAAGGAGGTGAGGTAAGGGTAGATCCTAGACTGAATGGCAATGAGGGCTTTTGGGGAAGACGAGCAGATGCACAGGAATGATAAGTGCCATCAGGCTTCGCGGGAAGCCTGAAACAGGCAGGCAGCAGGTAAGCTGGGGCTGGGGTGTGCGGCCCAGTCTGGCCCCCCCGGTCAAGTGGCTCCTTGTGGCGGCCGGCCGGCTCAGGCCAAGAGGCTCTGGCCCCGGCGTCTCCCGCCCGGCTCGGCTCAGGCCCTGGGGCGCCGGCCCCCGACCGAGCACCGCCGGCCCCTCCCTCCCTATTTTCCCGGACATGTCCGGCTTTTTGGGAATTCCTCCAGGACGGGGATTTGAGGCCCAAAAAGCCGGACATGTTCGGGAAAATCCGGACGTATGGTAACCCTAGTGGGTAGTGCCATCTGGTCAATACAGTGTTCTACCTCCATAAGATCATCTTTGTGTTCAATTTTTTTTTCCCAAACTTAAGAAATTAAAAGTCAGAGTTCATTTTTTTTCTCCAAGGAGTGAATCATCAACTGCTCAGATCGAGTGAAATAGCCAGTTTAGTTTTGTTCTCAAAATAAATTGCATAGGTAAAGCGGTTTTGCCCTTTTTTTCTTCTTTATGTTGTATAAGGAAAGACAAAAAGGGTTTTCTTTCCCCTTCAAAAAATTAAAAGTACTTTTTCAAATATTAGGCATTGATTTCCCTGTACTTTCCGAAAATCCTCTGGAGGACTGAAGAACTCTAGTTATTAGGAGACCACAAGAGATGGGAGACTGAAACATGAGTTACTGAGCTTGGAAGATGTTAAAACTCTTTGCTTTGCAGTCTGTTTGTTTCTTAATGCTTAACTCAAGATCCTAGTAAAAAAGAAAAGAAAAGCTTCATTTGGGAAATTTGTACAATTCTCATCCCTTCAGCAAAGACAGCTTCCACTTTAGGAATCTCCATTTTTAAATTAAAAGATCAAAGTGCATGCTTGTTGAGAGAATATTGGGAACAGAGATGGAAGAGGGTGAAGAGACTATATTATTATTTGTAATGTTTTTGGAAAGTGTAACAAAGAAGCAATCCCTTTTTTTCCAGTCTGATTTTCTTCCCTAGCTCTTCTTTCCTTCCTAATTTTTTCCCTTCTGTCCACCCCATCTCTTCTTCAACAATCAGCACTTAGATGCTATGATGATTGCACTGTATCAGCACCTCTAGCTCTTACATGACCAATTTTCTTTGTACATAGAGATTAAAATTCATATGACCGCTAAACATGTGAATATGTATTAATATGCATGTATGATTAAATTTGAATTAATATGCATATCTGATTCAGTTTGAATGTACATGAAGGGAAGATTTTTGTAAATATGGCCAAACATCTGTTCCTCAACATTCAGAAAATTATCATTATAAAGTGAAAATATAATAATATATGGTAACAAACCCATGATCACAGACTGAGGATTGAAGTTTACGTTTTGGGACCTAGAGGGCTCGATTTCACTTTAGTGAATCAGAGACAGAATAGCAGATTATGGTGCAAGGGATAGCTTTCTGCTTGAGCTGGCTAGGTTGCCTCACTAGGGAAGTGCAAGAACCATTCAAGTGTTTGAAGGGATCTGTCTAGGAGATGTGAAGCTTAGGTATATATTGGGCCTACTTAACCTTAATTCTCCCATCCATCCATGGATGAAGTTAGCTCGCCTACAAATCAGTATTCCTGGTTCCATAATAGAATCCTTATGCATAATGTGTAGCAACCCGCATGGAACTTGGAGGGAAGAGCACAGGTTGCATAAGGGAAAGTTTGGAAGGGGCACCAGGAAGGCAGTCTCTGTGTTCATGGGTTGAATGCTAGCTGCATCATCATTGTAAATAGTTCTCTTAATAAAGAGCCAGTTTAGTTTACAAATATGAGGTCCTCTCATGTTGTTACCCAACATGTGGTATGTGAGAATATGGTGGTAGCAGTCAGTCTGAATGAGGAAGAGAGTGTGATTAACAGGAAAACAAAGCAGCCCCTAGAAACAGAGCAAACAGGCAGAATGGAGAGCCTCTGGCCACTAGGAAAGCTGGATTTCCAGAAAAAAATCGTACACAAGAAATTAGCCTGTATACTGAGCTGATCATGGTGGATACAGATGAAAAATTTAAGGTAAAGCTTTTTTACTATCTCATAGTGGGGGAAAACATGAGAAGTGAGACACTGTTGCCAGGAATAACATGCAAAATATAGCACAGCTGATAAACGTGTCTGAGTACCATTACTCCAAACAGTGTGAGATTGTAGAGAGACAGGCCACCAAGAAGCAGAAGAAGGAATAGATACTTATGTTACACAGTTGGCAGCTTTGGTATCTTCATATATCGCTGGAGACATAAAAGATTCACTAATTAGAGACAGGATCATTTGTGGGACATGTGATTCCAGTTTACAGGAAAGATTGTTGAGAGAATCAGATCTGATCACAGAGAAATGCCTCCAAATAACAAGGGCATCTGAACTGTCTAGAGAAAGGATCAAAACAAAGACAGCCACTAATGCAGAGCAAGTGCATAGGCTCAAGCTAAAGAAACCCAGGTAGCAGGACAAAGGTAGAACAACCAAGAATGAAGGCATCATAGTCCTGTGTACATCTTTGGAAACCAACATGAAAGGTAGAAAACAAATTGCCCAGCTGCAACAGTGTGAGAAATAAGAGATGTTTTATGTTACAATGCCGCAGCTACCCCAGGAAGAAAAAAGCAGTAACATATGCAGTGATTGAGGATGTCTGCACTGTGACTTTAGCAGATGCAAACACTCTCAATATACATGTACTGTAGAAGAAGGATGCCAGCCATTCTACTCCCATATTTGCAACTAGGCTATTTGATCAACAACCAATTCAATTCAGCTGAATTGTGGAGCCAGCTGCAATGTAATCCCAGTAACACTGATAAGCAGCAATATTAGACTGGAGACATGTGACCAAGTACTAGTGATGTATAATAATACCATTCTGAGGCCAATGGCCAAATGCAGGCTGCCAATAAGAAACCCACAAAATGACTGCTATCACTTGGCATTTATAGTAGTTGACACACGAGAGTACTACCCACTTTGTGGGCAGCAGAGCAATGATCATAGGACAGCACCAGAATATCCCAAGTGTGAGAGAGGAAGGGATCGGGCCCCCTGGGCCCTGTCCAGCATTCTAACAGGGCTTTACTCTTATTGAAACTAGCACGGAGTAGATCCGCAGCCTAGTAGTGGTGAGAAAATTTTGGGTAAATTAAGGATCTGCATTGACCCAAAACTACTAAACAGAGCATTGAAAAGACTACCCATTACCAACAATTGAGAACATACTAGTTGATTTATCTAGGGCAAAAGTGTTCATGGTTTGTGAGGTCAAGAATGGGTTCTGGCATATTGAGCTAGATGAGCCATCCAGTCACCTAACAACCTTTGCCATACCTTTTGGCAGGTACTGCTGGGAGTGAATGCTTATGTGCATCAGCCTGGCCTCAGAGGTGGTCCGGTGTAAACTGAACCCAGCACTAGAGGGACTCCCACACATCAAGATTGTACATGATGACATTCTTATTGGAGGAGAAGAAGCAGTCGAGGAAGATGCAATCCAGGGCCATGATAACAAGCTACTCCTAGTCAGATGCCAACAGCAGAATATTCGGCAGAATGTAGACAAGCGGAAGCTCAGGAGAACTAAGGTCCCCTATAGTGAATGTCTGTTGACTTCTGAGGAACTCTGACAAGACTCTGAGAAACTGAGAGCCATTAAGGAAATGCTTACACCAAAGAATGTGAAGGGAGTCTAGAAATTTATAGGAATGACTAACCATCGTTCCAGATTCTGTGCACACCTGTCAGAAGCCTGTGAACCCTTGAGATAGCTGACACGCAATGAGGCAGTGTTGGAATTGTAAGAGAGCACAGGATAGGCATCTGAAAGAGTAAAGATGATAATAAGCAAGGCACTGGTCCTAAAGTATTACAACCCTCTAGAACAGCAAGACCCACAGAATAGTGCCTCAGAAGGAGGCCTAGGCGCAGGTCTGATGCAGGGCCAGAAACCAATAGCATTTGCTTATAGTCCTTACAAATGCAGGAAGGGGATATGCTCAGATAGAAATGAAGCTACTGGCTGTGTCCTTTGGATTAGAATGATTCCATCATTTCACCTTTGGGCACAAGGTAGATCACAAGCCATTAGAAAACATCATGAAGAAGTCAGTGCTGAGTGCACACAAGCGACTGCAACACATATTATTGAGATTGAAGCACTATGAAGTGAGGATAAGGTACTGCCAGGGGAGTAACTATGATGGCAGATACACTGACCAGGGCTTCCCTTCCAGAGTACAACACAGATGGTTCTGTGGAACAGGAAATAAAGTCTGTGAACATACTACAGTGTCTTTGCATCTCTGCTGAGAGGCCCAGACAGTCCAACAAAGAACTGAACAGGATGGGATACTACATGCATTAAAACGATTCATACTCCAGGTCTCAAGGAGCAAGTGCCACAGCAAGTCATGCTAACAGAAGAGACACAACAACAAAGATTATTTAAAGGGAAAATGTAACAACCTGCATGGAACTTGGAGGAAAACGCATAAACTGCAGGAGTTTGGAGGATGCCGCAGGAATCCAGTCTGTGTGCACATAACTGGAATACCAGCTGCAGTTGCAGCATCTCTGTAAATAGTTCTCTTAACAAAGACCCCATTTAGTTTTAGAAACATGCTGTCCTCTCATGTTATTATCCAGCATGAAACATGATGCATCCCAAAACAGGGGTGTTTATTCTGATTCCTTATATACAGACACAAGCATTAAAATAAATCTTCTTGCACCAGCATCCTAGGTTATTATGAAGAGTCAAATGGATTTCTATAGAACCCGACAATTTTGACAAAATTCTAACGAAATGGTTTGGAAGTGTTGTGACTAACTTCTTTCCCTCCCATTTGTCATGCCTCTGGATGTCATTATTTCAGTCATAGGTGGAAGCTGAAATGCTGAAGTACCATCAAAAAAGTTGTGTTTACAATATTTCTGGTCCAAGAAGAACCAAAAATCTCAGTATCAAGCCTATTCTAAGGAGATTTCTGAACCAGTTTTACAGACAAAAGATGTTTGGCTAGATAAGGTACTTTAACCATTGGGTACTGATTTTGACCAAAGCAAACCTCCAAATTTTTTGAAGTTTTCTCATCCCTACAAGTTTCCATGTTTGGAGGTTTCTCAGATACTGGAGAGATCCTCATAACATCGCCAGTCACAGATGAACACAGCAGCATATACTGTTATTTAAATTGCCTGTATGCTCCTAAGCATGTACTGGAGCTACATTATACTCTAAAGATTGATATACTATAAGTATGTTTGCGCAGCCATGCAAACTTTATTCCAACAAATCCTCAGTCCATTCTGTGAAGGCCTCCAGTGTCTAATAAGTTGTGCACTCAAAAGAAGTATCTGTAGTTTCCTAATTTTCAGACACTTTACACCAAATTCAGACCAGCTGTAAAAGTCCATGAAGTCAATGGAGTTACTCCTACTTATTCCAGGCCGGGGCTTAGTGTTTATCGTTAGATTTAAAATATGCACATTCAAGGATTTTAGGGAGATTTTCACAAAGCAGGGCATGATTTAGTTATTCAACTTTTAGAGTCTTCCAGAGGGGGACAATGGAGAGCCATTCCACTGATGGGCCGATCTGTAATAATAGTACATTTTCACTGAAGTAGGGGGTTTTGGTTTATTCTGGGAGATTTATGTTTTCTGGGCCAAATCCTTCTGTGTAAAGCATGGGTTCACAGTGGGGAAGAGGACACAAAGAACATCTTTCTTCACAGTTTACACATGCAGAACAGGGTTTTCCACTTATTACTCAAGAGTGCTGGGCACCCAGGCCAGGATTCCCTAACCACTGGGTTACCATGGCCCTCAGGAGTGCAATCTCATTAGTAGGTGTGGTCAGTCACCATCAAATACTCTGCACCTGGAGCATTTGATAGCTGGTGTGGGTACTTACTCCTTTTAAAAGAGATGCAAAATATGTCTCAGCACATCTCACACCTCTCCAGCCACCATAAGCATTCCTGCATCAGATGGCCAGCTCCCTACTCTGCTTCTCTGTAACAGTAAGAGCAGCATTTTGATTAATGTGTGTGTCAAACATAAACATTTTCCATCACAAATTCAAATTTTGCAGCTGCTTTTCTGAACTTTTTAATACATTAGATAACTCTTAATGGTGCCAGGAATTACAAAATTCCATTATTGGCATCAGTGCTGTTAGACTAGACATGTGTCTTAAAAATGAACACAAAATAGACTAAAAAAACAATGTAGTTGTTTTTAAATAATTGTATTCTTTCTTAGGTATTTAAAATGTGCCCAACACTAACTTCCTACTTATTCCTAATTCAGTTTGTATGTACGGCTCAGCAGTGCTATTAATATGTGGGGACTCATCACATTTTTTAAGAATGGCAGCATGAGTCTGCGAGGGCAGAACTCTGTCCAATATCTAGAGGCATCTTTAAGAATAGGCAGTTTCCTAGTGCAGAAAATATAATAAGGTTCAATGTCAAACCTGTGAGGAATGATACTCTATATTATTTAAAAGTTCTCTTCCCTCTTCCAGTAGACCATCTTTCTTTCTTGCTGTGTTGATTTTGTATTTGGGACAAAACATGCAATAAAAAATTCTCTTTGAAGTTCACCACATCCTATCCAAAACCACCCCAAATATTCTGTTTAATTATTTTTATTTAAATTTGATACTGCTCGCAGGGATTCCAGCATGTGATTGAATTGAGCTGAGAAGCAGCAAACTGTGGGCTTTTCCAGAAGATGACTTGCCCCGTACAAGCAGCTGAGGCCATAAGTCATTTAGATGGGGAATTAAAAGTTTTGATAGGAAAGGAACTGATATTGAATGGAGGGATACTGAATGAGGTCAAAACTAGGGAGAAAACTGGTGGTGGAGGGGAGGGACAGAATTTTTTTAAATTGTGAATTCATAAAAAAAATAGAAAATAGAATAGGATGGAAAGAATTAAAATAAACACAAGAGCAGACAGTAAAATAAACAAATATTACAGAAGTCATGAAAGAATACTTCAATAGCTCCTCAGTGTAAGAGTGTCTTCAGGATATAGAACACAGTATGTTTTCCCAAGGGAAAAGCTCCTAGAAACACAAGTGATAAGCTAGGGGACAGGAAGGTGGTTTGAAGGCTCTTCGTGCCGCCACTGTCTTGGATTCAGCCAGAGACTAAAATAGTCCTCAGGGTAATACACAGAAGTCTCCAGGTTGTTCTGTTGTAAGCCAGCTGCCAGTTACCCCAGGGTCTTTACCATTATCGTAGATCATCATTGTAACGGATGGTCCCAGCCATCCCTTCTTTACTCGGTCCACTTCCCTCTGGCAGGTAGCGTAAGAGCTGCTCTGGTGGCCTTACAACACTGGAAGATTCCCCTAAGCCTGAGGAATCCTCTAGTTGATTTACAATAGCTTTGTGTTCGTGGACTGAGGCAAGGTGGCCTCAGTACAGCCAAGAATCTGGGCTACGTTTGTTTTACCATATCCCCAAATATTGCTCTTCTTAGTTTGGTATTGTGCCTCACGCAGCGGCCAATACTTGACACTCAGAGGTAGGCAAACGACACGGTTCTACTTTATTATCTTTCGTTTTTTGTTCCTTTACTTAAATCTGTTTTCCACAAATGTCTGCTTTTCTCTCTTTTAAATGTATAATTAGTTCATTTGGCCACCAGGTGGCCTACCACACTGTATTGTGCATTGTACATCCTGGCTCAGGTCTTGAGAAATGCACATAACAATATTTATTAAAACTTCTTTTGTTATATGGCATTGTTTTGTGGATGTGACAGTGTGGAATTTGTTAACTCTGCATTTTATGTTCTACTGATCAAATGTAAATGTATTCACACTAATGGGACTTTTCAGCGTTTACTGTGAATGGTTGCAAAATTAAAAACATATGTAATGTCCTTAAAGTTTTTTTGCATGGCTTAAATATTCAAACCTTTTCCTTAAGTGCTTAATGGATTTACCAAAGGACAGTTAACTTCTACCACTGCTGTTTCTTCAACACATTATTAAAGAGGCAAAGAATAAAATCAATATAAAGGCAATTCTTCAAATGTCAGTATCTAATGTCAATCATCAATGAGCTGGAAGAATTACATTTAATAGGGTTAATGTAGTGCTAGTGTAGACTATCAATGTATAAAGGCACTCTGAGCCATTCTGAAATATGTATTCATTGCTTAAATTTATTTAAACTTAAGTTATATAGCAATGTACTATAACAATTAGTGGAAGAATCTGAAATATTTAAAATATAGATTGTAGCTTTGACCAACACTCAAATTCAAAAATACTAAGAATTCTGTTGTTTTAATAAGTGTAAAATGGTTGTTGACCTAGAAAGGAAACTTAATGATGGTTAAAAAAAGCAGCTTTACTCAGACATCAGCACAGTGCAATAACTATTCAGGAAGGATGTATCATCTTAATAATAGGAGTTGCTTATTTTTCCTGATGTTTTTAACAAAATGTCCATTTTGAAAGATGTGAGTAATAAATTAGAGGAACGATGGGGTCCACTTTCTCCCTCCCGCTCCCCCCATTGTCCCTTAAAGCTTTCTTTTACCTTCTCCATATAGAATAACTAAATACCCAGCATAGAGTAACAGAGAAACATCACTGGGTAGAAATATCCATTGAAAGTTGATTGATTGTTGACATCAGACAACTTGCTTCCAATCTACAGCTTGTTGTACAGTACCTATATCTTACAGGTTCGTATTTGAGCTGTCACACTAGCTCTAATGACATGTCTGGCTATAGGCTTTAGCTGTCCATAAAAGCAGCACCAAAATGGTCTTCCAGGGATGCCAGTACAAGACAAGTTCATATTTATATTCTAAGTCTTTCCTAGGAAATTCAATTACAAGTAATCACTGTAATTCCATATTCCCTTCTGAGCCTTCTTCCCTAGAGATCTGTATGGTTGAAGGAGATTCAAACTTCCCTGAACTCGCTTCACAATATTTGACTGCAAGCCTTTCTGTCCTGACTTTTCCTATCAAAAGGTTGTTTTAAAAAGAATTTTTGGCACCTTCATGCATTTCTGACCTTTTTAAAGATAAAAATACCTCCTCCAAATTTTAATATATACCTTTTTCCATTTCTTTATGTAGATTTCAAAAATTAAAATGCAAACCAGTCAGAATATGGAATTATCACGCAAATAGGAAGGTGTAGCTACAACCCTGTGTGGCCAACATGGACACAACTGACATGCAGCAGAGCGACTGGAAACATTAGGGGCCCAGAGTCACTTCTCTGCCAACCTCACTTTGTGATAAACATTGAAAGTTCACAAAGTGAACCTAAAGTGGCCAGAGATCTGCACTGGAGAATTGCCTTCATATAGGGGGAATCTTTACCACTGCCACCAAGCTCCACTACCTCCTCCCAGCATAACGGAAGGTAGGGAAAATGCCAGAAGTAGGTGGAGGGATATGGCAGGGGAAGGCAAGGAAATGGGATGGTGGAACAAAGCTCTGCTATGCCTTATTCTCCACTGGTGTAAGTTAAAGCTGCCCTCGTGTATCTTCAGTTTATGCCACAGGCGGTGGCTAAGAATCAGGGAACTGTGACTGGTACCCCATTAGCTCTGCTCATCACTGCCCCTAAGCTCTATTTAGGTGCGTTAGAGAATCAAGCTGTAGAGTTGTGCAGAATGTGGACACTTGAGGATCATAGGCTTTTGTGTGACCATTTTGGTTCACATGAGTTGACAAGGCCGGACACTCAAAACAAAACTCATCTGAGTCCACCAAATGTTTCATTTCATGTCAGATTCTTGCAATAACACCATGTTCTGTAGGGTTTCCAACCACAACAGTTTAAGCCATAGGCAAAAGTATAACAACATAAAACAGCTGGAAACTAAAGCTAGACAAATTCAAACTGGAATAAGGCATACATTTTTAACAGTGAGGTACCAAAATCAGAACTTTTTCTTTTTTTTCCCCTCCTTTGTTTTGCCCATTCTACATGAAGGGCATTTCTACCTAATTTTGTTTGTTTCTTAAGCTTTGCCTAACTTGAGGAGCTGTTACCGCTTTATTACAGAATCAATCATATAATCATAGGACTGGAAGGGACCTCGAGAGGTCATCTAGTCCATGAGAGATGCTAGTAAGAAGTGGATTCTGAATCTCAGTTTCTAAGACACTGAAGGTTACAAGAATTGTGCAATTTATTGTGGTTAGTGTATTTTATAGAGACAATGGCCATACTACTACCACTCCTTAACTAATATTCAGTACTGCAAATAAGATACTACTGGTTAGTCTTCTAAAAACAGAACATGTCATGGAAGTCACATTTCCCCCAGCATGAGCTCACCTTGAGTAAAAAAAACTGCTTATGTCCCAGATTTTTAAAGGTTTTAAGTGTTGCTGCATTCAGTATTGCAATGCCTAACTGTTTTAGGAGCCTACATCTAATTTTCAAAGTGATTTAGACACTTATATGCCTAAATCCCTTTGGCTTTCAATGTGAATTTAGCTCCTAAGGTCCTAAATTACTTTTGAAAATGAGATTTAGGTTCCTAAAGATTTTAGACCAGCAGTTCTCAAGCTGTGGATCGGGATCCCAAAATGGGTGGTGACCTGTTTTAACCAGGTTGCTAGGCTAGCGTTAGAGTTGCTGGGGCTGGGACTGAAGCCAAAGTCCAAGCCCCACTACCCAGGGCTGATGCTCTCAAGCTTTGGCACACACACACCCCAGGGTGTGGGGGGGCGTGGGCGTTGGCTTTGGCCTCCCCACCTGGGATGATGTGGCTCAGGCTTTGGTCCCCCTTCCCAGGGTCTTGTAGTGACTTTTGTTGTCAGAAGGGGGTCGCGGTGCAATAAAGTGTGAGAAACCCTGAGTTAGACATTGCAGTGCTGAGGGCAGCAACATCTAAATAGATTTTTTAAAATGAATGAGACAAGGTGGATGAGGTAATATCTTTTATTGGACCAATGTCTCTTTTTGAAAGAGACACGATTTCAAGTTCCACAAAGCTGTTCTTCAGGTACCGTAAAAGATATTACCTCATCCACCTTGGCTCTCTCATATCTTGGGACCAACATAGCTATAACAACTCTTCAAAAATCTGGAGTTATGTGACCCTCTTAATTATCAATGGGGAGGGAATGCATTTATACCAAAGTGTTCATAATTCCATCAGGATATGTCGGTCTGAAAATATATATCTGCTACTGCATTAAGAGAGTCATTGGTCCTGAGTGCCTACTTATCCTGGTTGTTTAGAATGAGATGTTCCACCATCTATTACACTTGATAGCATTAAGAAGAAAATGATTATCAGAATTTTTAACACAAGAGTTAAATGTTTTTTCCCATATGAAAACAATTCAATGACATTTGCGAGGTGAACAATTTATAGGCAACTCCTTTAATTTAAACCATTATCTGATTTGAGAAAGCACATGGAAGAACTTTTAATTCAGTGATAGAAATGGCACTAATGAAATGTGCATGTATGAATTTTGTTTCATATAAGTTTCCTCCTCCTTGAAATGTGAATAAAAGCCAAACATCTGGATTATGTTTAAATAGCCTGAATTTCCAGTTTTTAGAGAGATTCAATCTATTTTGACACTGTACACTTAGCCTTAACATTTCTGCATGTTGTTATCATTACTTGCAATTGTAAAAAAAAAAAAAGTCCAGATTTAAACAAATTTAGATTCTCCTGATGCTAAAAATATTTTTTAAAATAGTTCCTGCTGTATCATACACGCAACCATACTTTAGGCTACATCAGCATTTCCAATATAAACGTGACCTTTTTTAAGATGCTTGTAATTTGACCATAAAAATAAAGTCTTAACCCAGGAGAAATTTTTTTCTTTTCATATCAAAAATGATTGAAAACAATTAAACTATGATTTACATAAAAAGGTGAAAAAAACAAATTTGGACCTTTTAACAATTCTTAAATCACCTTTTCAACATACGTATTAGTATATTAACCCACAATATGCACTTTACTGATGCAATGATGGCATTGGGGTGTTTAAGAATTTTTGTTAATGACATCTCTGATTTGTATTAGAAAAGTGGCTATTAAGTATGGACATTATTACATTTCAAAACATTTTCAGTGTGTACAGTATACCAGGGAAGATATTACATATTAATTACATAACATCGTAAGTATGAATTGATGTGGTATTAAAACAGCATTGAAATGGTACATCATAATGACATTACAATTAGGGAAGTTATGCTGCATTATGCCGATGAGCCATATATATTCACTGAAGATGCATTTGCAAGCACTGTGGATCCACTGAGGTGTGCCAACACTTAACATAACACAAGAAGCAAACTGGAGCACAGTACTGAAACTGTTAGCCTTTATTTAGTTTGGAGGCAGCAGGAAGGTGGGTTTATAATAAAGGAAGAGCTTTTTTATATTAACATTGGACCAAGTCTAGAAATCCTCACTCACAGTCCAATTGTGTCCCCAAGATCTGTGAACATAGGGACCACATACAGTGGATTTCAGTTCTCCCATACAGGAGCGTTCAGACACTGCCATAATACTGTCACCCCAGACCCCACAGAGGACTGTTCATATGGTCAGTATCCACATGGGCAGAAGGGGTAGGACTGAGCAGGCCGAATAAAGAGTCTTTCTTTGGGTAGTGACAGAGATAGGGCTGGTGGGATGCACATTATCACTGGTTGGCCTGCAAAGATTCCAGGAATGGTAATACAGCCCAATGCTTTATTTCTTTCCCCACCGTTCACCAGAAGAGCTGTAACCAGAAGCTGTCCATAATAGCATGATTTCATTGGAGCTATCCTGCCATTAAGTGGCGAGAGGAGGAAACCAACAGGATCATCCCTAGACCAAATGGTGTCCCCCTCTCCATTTGTTAAACTTTTGAGTACTTCGCAGCATCCCGAGCATGGTGCCTTCAAACCCAGCCCCGAGATGGTCACCTGCCTCTAAATCCGGCCCTGGAAGCCACCATGAACGCAGAACACTTTCATGGATTTCCCTGGTCTCTCCTGTGACTACTTCAAGACCCATACATATATCTGGGGAAAGTACAGATTTGGAGCCTCAGCTCATTCTGCAGTAGGGAAATCCTTTCTCCCCACTCCAGGGACCAGTGTGGGAGCAACTGTGGGAGGGAAAGTACACAGAGAGTTCCCTTAACTCACACCTATGTGTTTTACCACAGAAGAGGGTAATCCATCCCTCTGTTTTTAATCGGTCCTTACTCATTCAAAACACCTAATGACCTTCTGAGTAATGACTGAGTAAAGACTTCAGGAAATTCTGTCTATGAAAAATACAAAGAGAATTAACTACAAAAGAACATCTGTATCAAAATAGGAAAATGGTTGTGGCACAGTATGACAAAAGTATATTAATTTGGAATTAAACCTTTGGTGCTTTAGGGAAAGTCTGATCTGTGTATCATGTCTGCTGCAAAACCTAGGCAAAACCAGATGAACGGAGGATGAAGTGAGATCCTCAGTTCATAATTTTCTTTCTTTGTGGGTTTCTCTCAAACCCCCTCATGTTATATTGGCATCTTTTTATATGTAAGTATAGGGCTCTGCTGGATTTGGTTAGAGATGCACTATTTTAAGTCTTTCTTTGACTAGTGGTTTTGAGCATCCAGTATGTAACAGTTGCTTCTTGAACTTTGTGCTCCCGGGCCTAAACATTTCTTCACAGCGAAGTAGGTTTCCTGTTACTGATGGGCTGAACATTAACCATGCACTGAGTTTGGCATGCCCTGACTCTGAAATTATTCCAGTGAGGATATATACCTGTTAATCCAAAGTTCTGAGGAGCTCACTGGTTTTCTTATTTCTCTTACAGAAAAACTTATTCATGCCACTAAATAATTTTAAATTGAGAACTGGTTTAGAAACTGCTGCACGCAGTTCCATAACAGAGTTATAACACTCTTTAGTCCTACCTGTTAACAGTGTTATAATACAGTTGATGCATTTCCAGTCATAAGACAGACCCATGACACAATAAACACAATCCATGTTCAAATGGATCCTAGACCTCATCTACACAATGGTGGAAGACTGAGCTACGGTGGAAAAATACAGTAGGAAAAATTCCGGTAGCCAGTCTACAGTGGTGTTAGCACTGGTGCAAAGGTGCTAGCAACAGAGGGAGAATTTCACAAATTCCTCCCTGTAGATACACCCAAAGGGCCTGTTTAAACAGTCAAATTTACTAGCTTCGGTGACTGTGTTATGACTGGTATCGGGGGTAGCCGTGTTAGTCTGTATCTACAAAAACAACAAAGAGTCTGGTGGCACCTTAAAGACTAACAGATTTATTTGGGCATAAGCTTTCGTGAGTAAAAACCTCACTTCTTCGGATGCATAGAGTGAAAGCTACAGATGCAGGCATTATATACAGACACATGGAGAGCAGGGAGTTACTTCACAAGTGGCGAACCAGTGTTGACAAGGCCAATTCAATCAGGGTGGATGTAGTCCACTCCCAATAATAGATGAGGAGGTGTCAATTCCAGGAGAGGAAAAGCTGCTTCTGTAGTGAGCCAGCCACTCCCAATCCCTATTCAAGCCCAGATTAATGGTGTTGAATTTGCAAATGAATTTTAGTTCTGCTGTTTCTCTTTGAAGTCTGTTTCTGAAGTTTTTTTGTTCAATGACAGTGACTTTTAAATCTGTGATAGAATGACCAGGGAGATTGAAGTGTTCACTTACTGGCTTGTGTATGTTACCATTCCTGATGTCCGATTTGTGTCCATTTATTCTTTTGCGGAGGGACTGTCCGGTTTGGCCAATGTACATGGCAGAGGGGCATTGCTG
The DNA here is from genome assembly GCF_027887155.1 of Malaclemys terrapin pileata. Lineage (NCBI taxonomy): Eukaryota > Metazoa > Chordata > Testudines > Emydidae > Malaclemys > Malaclemys terrapin. The sequence continues at coordinate 105,302,718 of NC_071508.1, forward strand.
GCACATGATGGCATATATGACATTAGTGGATGTGCAGGTGAATGAGCCCCTGATGGTGTGGCTGATGTGGTTGGGTCCTCTGATGCTGTTGCCAGAGTAGATATGGGGACAGAGTAGGCAACGAGGTTTGCTACAGGGATAGGTTCCTGGGTTGGTGTTTCTGTGGTGTGGTGTGTAGTTGCTGGTGAGTATTTGCTTCAGGTTGGGGGGTTGTCTGTAAGCAAGGACTGGCCTGCCTCCCAAGGTCTGTGAGAGTGAGGGATCATTTTCCAGGATAGGTTGTAGGTCGTGGATAATGCGCTGGAGAGGTTTTAGCTGGGGGCTGTATGTGATGGCCAGTGGTGTTCTGTTATTGTCCTTGTTGGGCCTGTCCTGTAGTAGGTGATTTCTGGGTACCCGTCTTGCTCTGTCAATCTGTTTCCTCACTTCCCCAGGTGGGTATTGTAGTTTTACGAATGCTTGATAAAGATCTTGTAGGTGTTTGTCTCTGTCTGAGGGGTTGGAGCAAATTCGGTTGTATCTTAGGGCTTGGCTGTAGACAATGGATCGTATGATGTGTCTTGGATGGAAGCTGGAGGCATGTAGGTACATATAGCGGTCAGTAGGTTTCCGGTATAGGGTGGTGTTTATGTGACCATCACTTATTTGTACTGTAGTGTCCAGGAAGTGGATCTCTTGTGTGGACTGGTCCAGGCTGAGGTTGATGGTGGGGTGGAAATTGTTGAAGTCCAGGTGGAATTCTTCAAGGGCCTCCTTTCCGTGGGTCCACTGGAAATGCACTAATAGTATTATAACACTGTTTGATCTTTCCTATACTAATGGGTGGGAAAGTGTTATTACTATATTATGGAACTGTGTTCTAACACAATCCTCTGACACAGTTTATTTGGCTTTGTAGATGGGCCATACACATATGCATCTAGTGGAATCTCATACCCTGATTACCCTGGATGTAGGAATTCAAACTATGGTATTTTGGCTATATGTTCTTAGGAATTTAATTATGTTTAAAATCTGATTAATAGTGTAGTAAATAACTGGTATTGCTACAAAATTGCATTCTGGAAGGTAATGGGATTGAATTTCAACACAAGTTGACACTCAATTAAAATTTCCATATATCTAGTGAATTAGCCAGTTCTTGTCTGCTGTACTAGGGTGGATGTCTTCCTGCTTAACTGAACACTGAGCAAGATAGGCAAAATTTATAATAAAGCTAAATCAAAACTTAATGTATCTGCTAAAATGTTATTGTTTGTATTAGACCAGACCAAAATCAGTATGCAGAGTTTAAAAAAAAAAAAAAAAAAAAAAAAGCCATCCATGTTTAAAACAAAAATTCTCTATATTTATAGTAATGAAGCTGGGGGGCGGGGGGGGGAATTAAAACCTCCTTACTGAATTACTGCTATCAACCAATAGATCCATGGGGCTTGTTCAGCTAAAAGCCACAACAGACTTTGTAATGCAATGATGTAATCTTGGCTTTGTGTCATTTATATTCAACCTAAAAAAAACAATTTTCCTGAATAGACAGGCTGACAACAATATTGTTCAGTGTTGGTTTTTATTTGGATTGTTTCCAAATGGTTCACATGCCTCCACAATAATACACCATGCCTGCTTAACTTTTTACTCTGAATTCCTAAGTTTCCCCTTTTTTCTTATATTTTATTTTTCTTTTAAAGTCCTAGTTATGTTTGTGAAACTAACCAGCTTGGCCACAAAATTAGGATGTATCTTGCAGAGTGCATTCATTTTACTTTTTGCATATTTTTCCTGAGGTCATGTCAAGGTTAGTTTGAATTCCATCCTACATTAAGACTTCTTTCACAGCTATTTAGCTCTGCAGCCTACTCCCCGCTGGGGTCTGCCCCTTGGGCACGTCAAAGCTTCAGACCTGACAAATCACACACAGATGAAGCTGTACAGTTTTTTAAACAGTTTCATCAGTAAGATTTTTTCTTTCACTATACTTTTTTTTTTTTCCATTGGAGTTTATTCTCTGAATTGCAATATCAGGAAAACTAATTTCTGTATGGAAAATTCTCTTTCACATCGAAGCTGTAAAATAGACATGGCATTGTACAGTAAATTCCATTATCAGTCTTCCAGTTACTGAAAGTACTGCAGATACTTTAATTAGTGACAGGCTATAGCTCCTTGTCTAGTAACTGTAATTGTATTATTAAAATCTATTTGTACAGGAGATCTTAGTATTCTGAAGATTGAGAAATATTCACAATCTATGGGCTAGATTGTGAATCCATTAATCATGCCGCTGAGCAGTTAGTTACTCACAGGAGTAGCCTTACTGACTTCAGTGGGGGACTACTTACATGCGTAAGTGTTCACTAGTGTGAAGAAGTGAGTAAGTATCTAAACTCAATCTCTATGGGACCTAAGAATTTTTAAGTGTGTGTGCATGCATGCCTGTGTGAGCGCTTGCGCATATATACAAGTTCTCATAAAACTGGTTACCTTCAGAAACATAACTGTGACTTTCAACACACACACACACTGTGTGTGTATATGTATGTACACAAAAACAGTTTGGCAATTCATTTTGTGACTTGCAGTTGGAAATATATTTTCTAAAATTGTTAGCAAAATACTCCTATCTGTAGTTTAGCATATTGTGAAACTAATGGTGCAACGCCATTTCCTGTTTAATTGATGAAGTTAAAATGCTTGGCTGCTAATGAGAGTATTAGCAAACAATATACCCTTAACAGGCTTAAGCAGCTCAGGATTTTAAAAGCAGCTTACTGTCCTCCTCATTTTTATAAGACAAAATGTATTGCCTTCTACAAATTACTTGATCGACTGATGAAGTGCCATAATTATAGCTGTATTGCAATTTTGACAAAGCCACAATAACGGATTGTAGTTCAGTCCCCACTATAGACACACAACTCTTTGCATTACAAAACCCAGTTTTACTGGTCTAATTCTTATTCAGAACAAAGTACACCTGGCGATGTTAACTGTATACTAAAAAGAAAACTTAAAACCTAGGAAATAATAATATTGGAGCATGACTTTTTTTTCTTATAGCTAGTTCACTGGGAATGGTATCTAATGAAGAGTTGTCTAAAGGGTTGCTTGTTTGGAACTAATTAAAGACAGATCTCCTAAATAGGAAAAGGATCATGGGAATTACATTAGGTGTCTGGAGACTTGTTATTCTTTTGGCACTCTGAGTAGATGGTTGAAGTTGTTAGGGATTCTAGAAATAGGACAACCTAATAAAACCTTCTATTTTTCTGGTTATTGGCCAACTTTTTTTTTTTTTTTTTTTTTAAGTAAGATTTGTGTCAACAGGCTAGAGGCTTGAAGAAAACATTTAAACATTTGTGCATTAACACATTATGGTGAAAAGAATCTTGTACTTTCACTCAGTGCATTTCAGCCTTCAATTAATGTGAAAACACTACAGTGCCTATGCAACTTCTCTTGCCTAGTGGTGCACCATTTATCATTGCAGTTTTACATTGACCTTGACACCCACTTCATTAGAATAAAGATTGTCTACCATTTAGGTTACATTGTTCCTCTGCACAGAGACCCCATGCAAATTTCTGTTCAGATAGAAGAGCTGTGAGCCTGTCAGAGGTCATCTGCATTAAATGATTGCAGCTATTTTCCAACTGCTTCTTTTCATTCTACTCAATTCAGGCTAGGAGGATCAATCAAGCCCTCTGCCTGAAACAGTGGGACTGCTGGGAATATAACTGTTTTTGGTAGTAGTGGATATGCCCTAAACAGTATTAAATATTTAATATAAACTCATTAAAGGGCATGCAAAGTCTTCAAAAATATATTACATTTATAGTAAAATTTAAATGGTTGGGATCACCTTCCTTCAGAAAAGCAGAACAATGGGTACCAATTGCATATTTTTTTATTGTGGGCAAAATGTAGTTCACAAAGTTACTAAGCCTTTTCTTCAATGGATTCGTTTTGCTTGCTGCTGGAAAGATGAATGTGAAAAACAGAAGTAAAATCCAGATTTCCTATTTTTTTTAAACAAAAAATGCATGGTGTTTGTTTTGGTTTTGTTTCTGTTTTCAGAGGAGGGGGATTGTGCAGTATGAAGTATTAAGATTTGTTTTGTGTGTGTCTATTTATAAATAATACTGTGTGTGTGTGTGTGTGTGTATATATATATATTTAAAAAGAAGTGAATGGCAATAAGTTACCAGTTTCCTTCTTGAGTTTTCTGAGTGATATAATTGGAATTAAATTATTAATGGGAGAGACTTTAAAAAAAGATTGTTTTATGATCTTCTATTAGAGAATTTGCAATTCATTTTAATATTTGTAGTTTGATTTATATTAAAGATAATGCAATCTATGTCCAATTAACAATACATGGCCAATGTAATATGATTTCCAGATCATGGAAATGGAATAAGCTAGAAGAGAAAAAACTGATTCTTAACCTCAGATGTAATTTGCTGTGAGAGTTCTGGCAATTTTAAATGACATTGCACTTTTTAATTTTTCCAAAGGCTCAGCAGCAAATTTATCCCAATCAAGAAAACCTATTATTAATTTACAAGGACAATTGTAGGAGTCTTTATAATTTCCCTGTGCAATTATTTGCCATAAATTGCTAATAGTAAAACATAAGCAGTTTGCAAGAAATAACGACTGCTGTTTGTCTGGACAGGACACTCAACCAAGGTCTTGAATGTTGTCCAGAGCTTCTAGTTGTAATGGTTGCATATGAAATATAACCAAGCTTCTGGACAGTTTGTAAAATGTCCCACATTGATATAATGACAAAAGGTGGAAGCATTAAGAGCTGTTGTGAAGGGTAGGCTGGCCTCTAGCAGATTCCTTCACTTTGCTTGTATACAGCTGAGCTTTGGACCCTGGACTTCAGAATAAAAAGAGTCTTTGTTCATCACTGAATGGCATTAGGCATGGGGCTTCCTAAGGGGCCACCATGAAGCCTAGCATGAAGAGTGCAAACATTATCCAGAAAGCACAATGTGAGTGTGTGCAGAGAGATGGTAGACAGACACATATCTGTATGAATATACATATATGCAAGTATATTTCATGTATATTTTAGTGAATGTGTCCACAAAGCATTTTTACATGTACTGACGTAGACTGTATACAACTTTTTTGCATGCCTGAAATCAATGAATGTATGTACATATATGCACCATTTATGTATATGTATGTGTGTGTATCTGCAGCAACTGCATCACTGCAGTTTTATAAACTTGTAAAATATTATTCAGGTACAAATAAAATTGCAGATCACTTAATCTTAATCTCAATCATATACTAGGTCGTGTCATTAAAAGAAAGTTAAAGTTGCATTTTGGAGACTGTGAATGATGGACTGTAGAAGATCTACAAATTGTGTAACCTTATTCCAATAACTGAGAAATTTCACTGGCTTAATTCTTCTGTACTTCGTAGCCATAGCTCCACTGTGTGTTCAGTATGTCTAGTCTCTTTTCACTATAACCAACAGAAGCACCATACAAAAGTCTTACAATGGATGTCTTAATCTCTCTGTGTGCTTTTAGAGCATTATTTTGAATTCCATCATGCAGCCTTTTTTCTTTCCTCTTCTGAAGTTTTATTACAACAACAGAATTCCCAGGGAGCTTTAGGGGCAAGGTTCGCATAATATTGCCCTAAAGTTTTGCTTTAGGGGTGGAATCTGTACCCCAGCCCTGATCATCTTTTTGTGATGTTTCTGTTTCTGAAAGATGCAGTGTGCAGTCTTACAGCGTTGTTAACGGTGTACAGATTTTTTTTTATTATTTACCAGACAGTGCACATCTACAAACCTTTCATGATGATTTCTTTCTCTGACCTCTCAGTGACTAGGCATCTTGTTCCTTAACACTGAGGGAGGCTGAAAAATGCTTGAGTTGCTCAATGTGTGCCTTCTATACCAGTTTCAAAATGGCTTATTCTTCTGGTTTCCATGGTGACAATTAACACTGTTACAAGGCATTGTTCCAGTCTCCATTTGGGCAGAATTTTCGGGTGTGATTTTCCACACACAAACACAATTATTTTTATATATATCTATATAGATATATATAAAGTATCCCTTAGCATAAGTGTCAAAAAGGGGGAGGGGTCCTCAGTCAAGCCTTCCTAGATTTCATAGAATATTTCTTTCTGACAGAAATCGTGTTTTTACTTCCTTTGTTTTGGAATTCAAGTACTTTTGGTTTAAAAAAAGTAGTCACCTAATATGAATTTGCCAAGCATCTTAATAGATAAACTCTTTAGTGATTTTTTTAAAACTCCTTTTTTTGGCAAGAAAAAGAATCAAAATTCTTTAACATAGATACCAATGCTTCTTATTTCTACTGGGTGGATTCATTAACACAAAACCAGCCATGCATGCACACATACACACAGCTAATCATGCTGTAAGTACTTGACAGTATTTCAATGTGTGTTTTTTTTAAAGTTTGGTGGGGCAAGTGCTGTGGAAAATTAAATATTAGTCATTTATTTATTGCAGCCACTGTGAGAAATCCTGTGACTTTAACTTTCTTAATCTCATTTTTGGCTATTGAACAGTAATCTATATCATAGCATTCACAGACTGTCACAATGGAGCAGCCTTTGCTCACTTAATGCCGCGGATAGAATGAATATGAAGATTAAATTATCTTCTCACCACAGGATAAAGTAGTCCTCCTAGACTAGGGTTGTGCAGCACTGATAGAGCTGGTAGCTAATTTTGCCATGCAACTGCTTAGAGTGTAGGTGTTTAATGGATAAAAAAAAAAAGCATTAGCAATAGCATCTAGTGCTATCAGTCCCTCAACTGTACCTGCTGTACATTAAGCTCTTTCCTTAAATTAAAATAAACACTTCACTTTAATTTTCATAAGTGAAACAATACTGACTTTCACTCACATACCAATACATCTAACAATTAACTGAATTCTTTCATCTTTTACTGTTACTGTATAATGCATTCTCTATCAATCATCAGGTTTCGTCATGCTTTATATACAGTAGGTTACATGGTGACAAAGACAGAAAGCATACATAAAGTCTAGCTTATTTATTTTTTAATGTAATAACCTTTTATAACATCTGTCACAGAAACTATTCATGCTATGCTACATTGCAGAATTATTTTATCTAGTCCAAAATTAAGTGAAATGTTTTAGTTTTTATGTTAGCATGAACATTATTGTTATGAAACATATGCAACCTGTATTGTTTTGTCATTGATTTTATACTACCCGAGAGCATAACCAAAATCTAGTTCAGGCAACAACAACCAAATCAGTCAATCACAGGTGAAAAGTGTTAACTAACCAGAGCCCGCACCAGTGTCACACAGCTAGAGGACTCCCTCAGTCTATTAATTCACTTGGAAAAAGAAAAGGAGTAATGTGTACTGGATTTCAGTTCCTAGCTAAACTGGATTTCAGTGCCTAGCTGTAATCGACTATGGATTCCCCTTGATATTACATGTACTTATGGAAATAATTATGCAAATCCTTTTCAGCTATATCATCGTTAAATAGAAATCAGATTACATAAAGCAGATTGTAATCTCCTCTAGTCACCATTCTAGCTGAAAAGGCAATAATATAGGGCCAAGAAGCATACTTGTTGAACATTTTAGTCCAATGAAACTGGATTATCTGCGGGTTGAGGCAATTCCTCAATGCAAAACCCGATTGCCTCCTGTTATCACGCATTTTTAGAAAGCACAGTCTGTTTTCCATCTATCAGAAGACAAGTTCTTTATAAATTTTAAACAATTCCTTGATATTTACTATGAATATTCATGCAATTTTTGATACGCAGACACCTGATCAGTGTTCATTAATAATGTGAAATGCTTTAAATCACCTCATTTAAAAGATTTTGCTCTGTGATCCACAAATGACTAATATTTTGTGAAGTTTACATAATACAAATGATGTGCATGTGTTGTGTAAATGGAAGATTAAAATATGAAACTAACAATATGCAAACATATGCATGGAAATGCTGAGGACCTATTAGCTGAAACAGTGATTTCACACATTTCTTATTTTCTTTAAGCTGCCTCCAATTGTTTTTTGTTTTGTTTTGCTACAGTACATGTTCTTGGATCTGGCAAAAGCACCCATGTTTTAAACATTCTTTATTCTAGTTTAATTTTGTTATACTTAGCCCAGATATTAACATTTTGGGTAAGAGCTACTGTAGTAGCTGTCTTGGCTGACTTTAAAGCAAAGAAAGCTTAATGTTGAGGATGCAGTTTGCTAATAGCTATGCATAATTTATGTAGGTTTTCTAAACACTTGTTTGGGAAAATGTGTTGTATTCCCTTCGCTGAATAAAGGTGCGGTTTTTGGCAATATAAGAAGTCCCATTTCAACAAATGTGCTTTTACGTAAGAGTGTGTGTTGCATTTTCTGATTTACTCTGCAGTCCACTAAAACATACCTAATCATTGTAGTAACCATCATATATAATACTAACATAGCTCTAAGAGAACACGTGTTTTAAAGAGATTTACTTACCAATATGTCATGCAGATGCCAGTATGTCCTTTTGTGAAAAATATAAGAAGTAGCCAACTGAAATATTTAGAGATTCACTTTAAAGTAATTTTGTAAAAATGTTTGTTAAATTTCTCTTTATCCTTATTTCCATCTTCTTTTTAAAAAGGTAAATAATCATACTGGAAATAACGAGCAGTTGTAGGCTGAAGAAGCATTTGAACAGTGTGAGCATTGTTGCTGTTCTTATTTGTGCCACCATTTTAGTGCTACTGTAAGAGTGCTTCAACAAAATCTAATCATTAGAATTTTATTGAAATAAGATATTAATAATTTTTAACGTGGCTAAAATATGATGTCATCATATGCCTTAATTTCATAGCTCTCAACCTCCTGAGACCCAAATATGAGGCAAAACCCAACAGGACAATCAAGAGAAAAAAAGTTGTGCCGGAAGCTTACAACAATGTGGAATTTACTTGTTTTCATTTTCATAGTTTCAGTGTCATGCTTCAGTATTTCTGATAGGAATAACATGCCTTAATAAAATTAGGAAAACACCTGATTTCAAGAACACAAAGGTAGATCAGGTTCTAGATGAGGGACTGTTGGAAGCTATGTCTAATTTTGTTGTATGCAATCAGTTGCCAACTTTTCTAACTTAAACCCCACCCATACAAACCACCTGCTCAGTGTGCATCTGAAATCCTATGGAAAAATCCTTTCCAAGACACATTAATAAGGTTGTGTGTTTCGCTATATAAAAAAGGAAGCTCTCTGATCAGGATGACAATTGAGCATTTTGATTTTTAAGGGTGAATTTTAATAGAGAAAACAATTTACTGTAGCTAATGTTATCTTTTTCTTCTCATTTTAGAGATATAATGTAGAAATGTCAATCAGGCACCCGAAAAAGATGGAACTGCTTAGTAAGGTTGAAGCTTTGAAGAAAAGTGGTGTTTTACTACCAAATGATCTCCTTGAAAAAGTGGATTCAATTAATGAAAAATGGGAACTGCTTGGGGTATTTGCATTTTTATTACTGTTTGTGGGTTATATGTACATTTTTGTCTGTTGAAGTACGCTGTCTGTCTGATTTCTAATTTGAGGCACAAATATCTTGCTCTTTCAATTCGCTACATACATTTCAAACAAGCTACTCATACTATTATAAAAAAAAACTAGTATTTTCTTCTTCTGTTGATTTTTTTTTATTCCATGCTTGTCACCTGTCTGACTTTAATAATTTTAGTTCTTTAATACATAAAGAATGTAAGTAAAATATGCCATGTATTATGGGCATGCACCAAGTCAACTATAATACAGTATATCTGATATACACTGACTGTCATGCTTGAGTGAATGTTAATAGAATTTATTCTGAAAGTACATGTTAGAGACATCTACTGTTTAACTATTTACTATACCCTTAAGATGAAAAGTGGGGTTGTCACTACATATTTCAGGTGATACTGAATGCTCAAAAACAAATATGCAAATTTGGTACAAATCTGAATACCTGAATCTAAGAATGCAGCCAGGGTAAGTTTCACGTTGCTGTATTCAGCTCACTTTTGACAAAAGCCAAAAAAAAGTTTCATGTAATTCATTTCACGCTATGATGGGCTGGGTTTCAGCCAAAGTGTGAGATACAAGAATTTGCAAAAAAAGCAATATAGTGATTCTGTTACCCAGAGACTAGTGATGGCACTATGCAGGAGACACTATTGTTCTATTGTTGTAAGACAGCTGAGAGAGAGAGGAGAAGTTAAACTATATTTTTTCATCCACTTCTACTTAATTGCCTTCACTTCAAATCAAGGGTAAGATAAATTTATAAATTACTTTAAATGATTAATTATAGATGTGTAATATTAGCAATACAGTTATACAGCATAATTTTGCATGCTATTATCTTACTTTTAAAAACAGTATTTCTAAGATATTGCCAATAAAGCTACATACACAACTTGTCAGGGTCAGCTTAGATACTGGCTTGTCATTTTAACTTGTGTAGTAATACAAAAGCCATTTTGCATGTTTTTTCTTCTGCGTGGTTCAGCTGTTTCAAACAGCTTGAGTCTATGAATATGCCAATTGTCACAAAAAGTTAAGTTTGTCCTATCAGTAGTTTGTTTAAAAAGTAATGTGCAGCATTTCTAAATTCATTTTTAAATGATTGAACAGCAGTATTATAATTCTTAAAAAACAGAATTTACTAAGTTCTCAGTCTAGCTTTTTCAACTAATGAAGAATTATGGCAACCAATTTGTATTTAAATTGTTTAAAAATAATTCTATTTATAAACCTTTGACATTTGTGACTTGAAGCACATTTAATCAGTTTAATTCAAGCTCAGTACCATGCCTCTGATTAAACTTGGTAGGATATAAAGACAGTTTGAAAGCAACTGATATATAATCCTTCTTAAAATCAGTTTTCAAAATGTAAATAAAAAAAACTACCCAGTCTTTTTTAAAATACATTTAAAAAACTTTATCTCTCAGCATGTTAAAATCAAAATATAATTTTAGATTACTTTTTTATATCAATTTCTGCATTTACAAGAAAAATAAAAAATGCAGTTTTCCTGCTAAATGCAATTTCATGTATAATAAGCAGAATTGGATAGAGTTTTGTTTAATTTAATAAAAACCTCTGCAGAAACTAGCAACACTAGGCGTACTGTTTTAATTGGCATGATTACATTTTAATTGGCATGAAAAAAATTAAAGACAAAGATTTTAACTTCTAACAATGGTAAAATAGAGGGATATGGTTTTTAATATTACTTTCATCTAAGGTGAACAGTGTGGAATCGAAATACATTAGAATGAAATGTCAGTGGTGCGTACAGTTTAATCTGTGAAATTTTGTCCCCTGTGCTGAATATTACTCTGTCTCAATTGCATATTAAACAACCCTATCAAGGCAGGCATTGGCATCTGCTGTGCTGACACAAATTGTGAATTAAATGAAATTGATGTCCTCTGTCGTATATTTATGAAGACGGACCATTCTCTGAAGTATTCTGTTTATGAAGAATTTATGATTGCAAACTGTTCCAGAACAAAAAAGTGGCAATAAATTCTTTTTTGTGACCCTACCCTCCAAGGGCATTGATTTCACCTCCTGCTGCTACTTTTGTTACAGCATAAAAACAATAGCTAACTCTGGATTCCTCTGAGAGTCTTCAAATTATCAATATTTCCACCATGAAAATAGAAAGGTGTTGCCAAGAATGCATGTTTTCAAGTTATGATCTCCTAAAGATACTATTTACACAATGCTACACAGTAGATTAATGTCTGTTAATCTAATTTTATTTGTGTTGTAAAGCTTATTTTTGGAGGCTTAATTCAAGACAATAAATCATGTCCCACTGAACGGGGATGGTACATTTTCCACAGACAGGCATACAGGGTCACTTAAAACTGTATCTTCATGTTACAACAATTAAGCCCTGCTAATTATAAATTCAAAAGGTTATAGGATATGGTTGTCAGTATTTATTCAAAATTCTACAATCAATAGCACAGATTTAGTGCTTATAATAAGTGTTGGACTGACAGCCTTTTATAGGTTAGATGAAACACAGCTTGGCATAATAGAAGCAGGCAACCACATGCTTCCACTGTGATGTTGAGGGATTGCCTTTTAAGATACTGAAAGGGAAGTTAAGTCTCCCTGCACAATCCATCCTTGGCCTCTTCAGCACATTGATTATACTCAGAATGCTCACTCCTGAAAATGTAGCTAGTGTTTCTTTTACTATAAAAGCTGTCTGGAAAAGCTACAGTAAATTAATTTAATTGGTGGCTATAGGTGAATGTTTATTTTGGGCCAAAAATTTTAAACTTTTTGCAGCTTAAAAGTTAAGTACTTAAATCCATATTTAATTATCTAATTTCAGAGGTTCTAAGCACCTGAAATTCCTATCTCACTGGAAGCTGTAGGTGGTGTTTGCCTTTGAAATTCAGGCCACCCATTTTGGCCAGATTTTGGCCCAATTCTAAGTTTAGACATCCAAGTTTGAAAACTTTATTCTAGGAATCCATAGTTTAAAAATGTATACAATGGCCATGCTTAAAAACTTGTGATTTTAGGTAAGGTTAACTCATTATTTATAATATTTCCTATCCTTACTATGTGGTAAAGTTATTTAGTTGTCTTAAGCAATTGGCAAGTGTTCCTAGGTGATCACTTTACAAAGTTAATCTAATGAGTACAATTTAGTCTTCTTTGTCCATAATTGTTGTTATGAAAAAATCCATTTGTCACTAAGGACCAGCTCCTGCTCTTCCTCCCACTGAAGTCAAAGAAAGTTTTGCCATTGAACTTCAATGAGAAGAAAATTGGGCCCTAAATGAGAATAAAGGGTACAAAGAATAAATTGATTGATATTGGTAATAACTAGAAAAAATATTACTGGTCATCTAACAGATAGTTCTTGTTGCTCGCTAACCTGTGATATGTTTTGGTACATAAAACTAATCTCTGTTTTTTTTTTTTAATCTAATGCATTAGAAAACCCTAGGAGAGAAGATCCAAGACACAATGGTAGGGCACAGTGGGTCAGGTCCACGTGACCTGCTCTCACCTGAAAGTGGCAGTCTGGTAAAGCAGCTGGAGGTCAGGATCAAAGAGCTGAAAGGGTGGCTGAGAGATACAGAGCTTTTCATCTTCAATTCCTGTCTGAGACAAGAAAATGAAGGAACAATGACTGCTGAGAAACAACTGCAATATTTTAAGGTAATAAAAAAAAACATAGTTTTCATAGCGAGATTTCTCTTAATAGTTAGATAAAATATGTATCAGGTAATGATAATACAATATATGCACATATGTAATCGTACAGTCACATTTATACCTGCATTTATATACAATGTGTTCATGCAATGTACTGTTGCACACTTACAGAGAAGTTATTTTTCTACAGTAAAACTTCAAAGGGATGCTCTCTGTCATCAGAATTTGCAAGCAATTTGTGTCTTTTATTTTACTTCACTATAAACTTGGTTTTATGATAAATGATTATATTGTGTACTGCAGTCTCTATATTGAACACTTTAGTTAATGTGTTGTATAACACCCCATTTTAATAGACATGAGACCTGAGTCTCCTCTCACAGGCAGGAGTAGCTGTACTGAAGTCAGTAATCCCACAGGCAAATACCTGGTATAATGAGAGAAGAATCAGGCTTATTAACTATAGATAGGTAGAGATAGACACACCCACTATGAGATTGGCCACAATCTAAGAGGGGGAGCAGGTAATTACAGAATAAACAGGAGGTTACCTGCACTGTACACTTTTATCTACCGGGTAGTCCCAAACATTTAATAATAAAGTTGCGGCATGATTAAATCCATGTCATATGTCTCCTGTCCTTCTTTCGGTATAGCCAGACAATGCAGATTTGGCATTTTCTGGAATTATCAGTGTTTCCAAGATCTTTTTGAGTGAAACTGTAGACCTGGGTTAGGACAAACATACTGTTTGGTTATTTGTTTGACAATTTTCTGGCAGTGGACAAAAACAAATAATCATGCTGATTATTTTTGTTTTACAATTGGATTTGATGCAGATGGAATATTGTTCTTGGACTTGTAGACCTTCACAGTAATAGATATAAGTTGTTAATAGGAACGGTTGAGTGCTCATTTCTATTGGAAATCAAATCATTTATTTAGGTCCCTACCTATGGACTTAGGAGTCTAACTTCACACAGTCATAGTATATATGGACACCTATACATTAGTCCCTGCATCTGTAATGCACACACAACTTTTCAAAATGAAATAAACCTTTTATTCAAAAATTACGCATAATATCATGCAAAGAGATCTAATGATATTAAACAATGTGGCACTATTACATAGTTGATTAGCTAATAATTATACTATATAAACATCAAATTATGTATTTTCAAAATGGTAGCCATTAGACTATAAAAAACAAGTACATATAAAATATGGTAAGAGCACATCACTTTGTCATGTATATTAAAACCATCTATGTCTCATTAAATCTGAAATCCACTATAAGTAAGTTTTCCAATCTCCACTAAACTCCTGGGGGGAGTGTATAAAAGAGAAAATGGATATAATTAACAATACTACAATGTATAATCTATATATTTGGGAGAGAACATTTAGAACATTTTCAAAAACATTAGCTATGCCACTAGTTGGTAAACCTGCTAGTATTTAGTTTGACTTACTTTCCACTGAACTATGAGATTAACCTAATTAACATTGTTCACTACAGAATGTAAACCATTGTTTCTTAAAGGAAATTTATTGTCCTATGCAGATTATACCTATAGCTACTGCATACAGAGAAATACTCCTGTTAATAAAATAAACACAACAGTGCTTTTGATTTTTATTCTATGGCATTACATTTTAAATTGGACATATGGTACAGGAAAAAGTTATTTCATTTTGCAGTTGTTTTCCTTTCCTTTTTCATTTGAAGAAAAGGTTGAATGCTATAGGTAAACACACTGAGGACATAGCACAGGAACACTATGGTATGTATGGGAAAACGTTTCATTCCCTCGTAGATAATTATTTTGACTTATTTTTCTTTTATGAAAATTGATCTTGGGTCTGCATTAACTTAGGTGTACTTTTTATTAATGTACTGTTGCACATTTTCTTTTGGAATACTGCTGTGCAGTAATAATACATAGTATTTTTATAGCACTGTCCACCCACAGACCCGAATGTGCTGTACAAACATAGTGAATGAAGCCTCGCTAAATCTTTGCGGTAGGTATAGTTTTTCCCCTTTTTAGAAATGGGGAAATTGAAACACAAAGAAATTAAGTGTCTTCCCCAAGCTCTCCCAGAAGGTCTCTGGCAGAGTCAGAGCTAGAACCCAGCTGTTCCAATTTCTAGGACTTTACTTTCACCACAAAACCATCCTTCCTGTCTCTAGGTTGCCTCTCAATACAGTCCTTTTGTGGTGAAGAAAGACTGTTTCTTGTGTTGCTGTTTGTTTTGATTTAAAGTTCAATTTGTGCTGGATATGATTTTTCAGTTTTCCTTCATTATTATCAGAATGAATGCTAGCTACTGTCATCATTTGCTATCCTGTGTATGATTATTTTGTTCTACATCTTTCACAGCAACAAAAAGTCCTATATATTCTGGTCAGCTCAGTATTCTCTACATAGCACTAGGTACGACTGTTTTGGAAACCCAGCATACTCAATCACTCCCTCCATCAGCTTGCAGGGGCCAGAGGCTGCTGCAAACATTTTTCACACTCAGCTCCCAAATGAGAAGAATGAGCCTCATTTCAGTCTATAGTGACACTTACTGGCTGATCAACAGTGATGTTAAGTGAGCTTGCAAACACAGATTAGTCCAGCCTGCTAGGGGGAGGAGAGTTGTATTGACAGGATCATTGTATACAAAGAAGGGGGTATAGGGTAGATAGGGGTGTTTTATGTTGTTGAGCATTAACATTTTTGACCACTGCTTAGGACCTTTATTTCATACTATTGCTAAGCCCAACCATTATAAAACTCATGAATTAGAATCTCAAAAATCATGAGATTTTTAAAAAATATATAAATTTGAGGATTTTTATTGCTCTTCTGGTTTTTGAGCTGTTGGGTTCACCTTTTCAACCTTTTCTCTGCAATCATGAGGGCCAGAAACATACTCTTTTTTAATGAAACAGGAGATTCTCATATAAACACATAGCTCTAGGCACTGGGACTTTAGCAAATATCATGAGACTCACAATTAAGTTGTGTGACTTGGCAAAACTGATTTCCTAGTTTAATGATGTTGCCTACACCTGGGAAAGGGGTCAGGAGAGACCTGGAGCAGGAAGGGATGAGGAGTAAAAATGGGGAGGGGAATGTGCATTCTGTAGTGACAGTTTTTTGTAAATCTTATTATATGAGCATGGTCAGTGCAGAGAACTGTGGGAATTATTGGCTAGCAAAGGGGATTGACCTTATATTGATAAAAGTATGCTGCTTTCCCCCAAAAAAATCCCTTCCCAAAAAGGGGGGGAACCTAAGTACTTTATCATACATTCACCGTATTTCATAACAAAACTCATCCAGGGGCTCAGTTCAAGATAAATGATCCATCTCGAGCCAAAAAAAAAAAAAAAAGACAGTGTATATGGTCTCACCTCACAGCCAATCTATTCAAGGGCAAGCTTGGACTTGCTGGAGTTCCTCTGTCTCAAAATCCACTCAAACAGCAGTGGATAAGCTGCTATTGCTTGTTGCCAGTCAACCTTAGAAAGTGCCCCCCACCTTTTTCTTGGTTATAATATCGGAGCACGTGCTCAGTTCAGTTGTCCATAATGCCACATTTCTTAGAGTTTTCTAATCTAATTTTATATAAACCAATAAATAATGGATAAAATTTATAAACCTGAGTCCTAAAATTAGGCTCCTAAATCCATATTCAGGCACTGAAAATAAAATGTGGCCTGATTTTCAAAGGTGCTGAAAACCTGTCGCTCCCACTGATTTCAGTGGGACTGGGATGCTAGCACTTCTGAAAATTAGGTCACTTATATTTGAAAATGTTGGCAAACATTGTCTCATTAAAAGTTCCTAAATGTCCATGAAATGCTGTATTTCACAGCTCGCAGAGTTTGTCTCTATTTGCATAAAGGTTTTCTATGTAAAGGTAGTGTCCTACCAACTGGCGGTAATATTTGTACCTCTGAATCACTAAAACCACTGATGATAGGAATATTTCATTGAATTTGTGACTGAGCATGCCAGATATTGCCACATGAATATTTCTTAATTTATGGCTTAGGACCATCTCTTTGATAGCAGTGGGTAATTAATCATCAGTTAGTGAGTCAGTCAAACACTTTGTATGGTGCTTTTCATTATAAATATCTTCAAGTGTTACTCAACATTCAATATTGCAAATCTTAAAAACAAATCAGTTAAATAAAAGCCCCTGGATAAAGCTTATGCCATGTTTGGATAAGCCATAAAATTATAGCCACAATCAAATTTTTATTTAAAAGGAAAAGCCAGCAACATGGATTTACAAAATGTACAGGACCCAAGATGTGAGACTTTAGACAAACAATTAAGATCCATCCGGGCAAATACAAATTTTAACTCTGGTTGAAAGTTGGAAGCCAGTTGGAAAGCTGAGATTTGTGTAACAATGCTGCTGGTAGAGCTGCAAATAAAGAATTACAGAAATTCAATGTGGATGTAACAAAAGCATGCAAAACAGTTTCCAAATCAACAGAAGTCAGGCAGGATTTAATCCTTTCTACATATCAAAATTATAAAAAAAAAACTGTTCTAATAATTTAGATATTTTTAACAATAAGGAGCTATCCAAAGTCCAAAATCTTTTCACAGATGATAAAACCTTTACCTAGTTTTAATTGGCTTAAACTTTAACAGGCTGGAAGACATCCAGTATGGGACTGTTTGAAATATTGCCTGATTAAGGTCAGATTCAAAAGCAGATAAGCTGAGTGTCATTTACAAAACACTGAGGAACCCCAAATGAGCTTTTCTGACATCCATCCTAAGGCAACATTTATATACCAAACAATAAGGAAGCCAGCACCCAGCCTTGTGACGTTACATTACAATATAATGAGACAGATGCTGAATGATTTTTGCCAAAAATGTGGGATTCTGCCACTGCCCTTGAGAAGCATAGATGTTTTCACATCTCCAAGTTACAGGTTAATGCTCTAATTATTGCTATTCAAGAGAGAGCTCACTTTGTGCTTCAGTTAGGTTTTCCCTTTTAAAGCCACAATCACATGAATTCCTATGTAAGGATAAAAATCCTACCTGAGACTGCAGCCTTCACCACACCATTCTGTTTTGATTGTTGATCCTGACCTGTAAATTTTCTGGTTGTGCTTTCTTTTTTTGCGGATCCTCACATTTTAAATAATCAAAGGTTAAAATTAATTGTAGGCCAATCTCGGTCTGTTTCTAAAACATAGTTTTGACCCTGATTCACTCGTACCCTATGGCTCCTTTACTCTAGCTCCCCGACAGAAAAAATGGGCCACAAAGCCAGAAGATCCAGCCACCAGGGAATTCCCGCTGCAGATAGGGAATGCCCCATATGGTGTAGTGCAGCTGTAAATAGTTCTCAACTAGCCTGCTTCACAGCCCTTGGTTTCATAAGCAGCCAGATGCAAGTTAAAGCAGCCCTGAGGCCACTTTAACCTGTGTCAAGGGCCAAACCAGGCCTCAACAGCTCCCACAATAACAGAGGCATGAAGGTGGTATAAACCCCATATTTGCCCCCAACCTTGAGTCCCTCACCTGGCAGAGACTGGATGCAACAATGAATCAGACCCTTTGTTTCTTTATTTCATACTTTGCTCCCTGCTCACCTTTTTATTATCTTCCTTGTTGCAGAAATAATAACTCTCCTGTTGATGTTATCACAAGGGGATCTACCTGCAGTAAGTGGATTCTCATGCTAGCAGCAAACATGAGACAGGAGGAGTCAGTAGACCGATCTTGAAGACCGGAATGACTGAGAGATGTTGTGCAGACTCCATAACAAACCACAGGAGACCTAACAACAGCATGGGTGCATGGATTTAGGAGACAACAGCTGTAAAGAAACTGCTCTGTTTCCTCTCCCTTCTCAATACCTTAACTATAAGGACTGCCTGGTTAGAGAGAGGCTGTCCCACCTGTGCAGGATATCAAAACCAGGAAATCTGTCATGCAAAATGACACAGATTGTGCAAATGACACACAGTTCTTTCCACAGCCTTCTCTACTATGGATATCTAGAGAAGGGTGGGGTCTGCTTTTTCCACATCCCTCCAAAACAGGTCAGAAGTTTTCTTAGAGGAACTGAGGTGGAGAATACTTATTCCTTAGCCCCTAACTAGCTTTGCATCTTTTGGGAGCATCAGATACTTGTTCCTGCCTACCTCCCACTACCACTGTGGATGTCTTTGAAGCTATGTTGTTCCCTTGGCCTTCCTATCCATAGCTCTAATATATCTATGCAAGTTATTGCCTCCTGCTGCCTTTCATCTGCTGTTGCATGAGGATCCATTTACAGGAAAATCCAGACATCTCCTCTTCTAACACCATCAGCAGGGTGAGAGACTTATTCCTGCAACAAAAAAGAATAAAGGAGGTGTAGAGGGGAGCAAAATGTGATCTAAAATAAAAGACAGAAACACTTCCACCATGCTGAAAATAGATTGATCTATATTAATTGACAGATTTTTAAAAGTGAGGGTCAGTGATTTGGCTCAACTCCAAGGTTGAGTTCCTTAGAAAAACCCAGTAGAGAAATGTCTGAGAGCTGACAAAATACAGTGTACTTTCTCCATTAAGGCCCACTTGATAACCACTGAATACGATTATATGATTTACTTGGTTGTCTATAACTGCCCCTTTGAACCCATTGCACTGCATTTACAGTCCAAATCAGACCAATATTAGTGGATTATTGATCCACTAAAGTCCTCTAGAGCCATTAAATCCTACTAAAGAGCGTTTCTTTTAAATTGGTGGATCATTGACCGAAAAGACTATAACAGATCTTCTGTCACCATAATGATCTATTGTCTATGAAACTGTCACACATTTGTCAGAAATCTACATCGTAACATTTGTCTGTAAGTGATTTAATAGTGATGATAAATATTCAGTACTCAGCCCAGGGATTAGGTGCTATATTATTGGCTTTGATATTAATTTGAGTTACCCAATTTTTGCCTCAATTATACAGGATAGGTTTCCTAGATTTAGTCTTACCTGGGAGTTGTTAGAACATTTGCCCATCAGGGAGTATTATTATGGACCATATTAATACCCTTATTCACAATGAGTAGTATTTTACTCTATCAGTAATCCCATTTATTTCAATGGGATTATTAGGAGAGTAAAGTCTAATTTAATGTGAGTAAGGATATCAGAATCAGCTCTTCTATGAGGAACGTTTATTCAAAAAGACCGTGCTTTATAGTCTGAAGGACTATTTCATCCCTGATGGTTTTTATTGATTGCATATTACAAAATACTGCATACCACAAACATGAGATGACAATTTAGAGGGGATGGCAATCTCTGGCAACATAGTATTAGAGGAATGAACCTGACATGACATAATGGTGTCTGGAAGCAACAATGGGTAATAAAGATTCAGTTAGGCAGTGTGACCTGAATCCCAGCACACACATGCTAATGAGATAAGGGATAGTATCTTCTCACTTCCACGTACAGAAAAATCAGGCCATGACTTTACCTAATTAAACCTTTCTCTAGCTCCCCGACAGAAAAAATGGGCCACAAAGCCAGAAGATCCAGCCACCAGAAATGGAAGAAAATAGCTTGTACCTGGCTGTAAAGGAGAAACATTTCACTGCAGACTTTCCCTTTACTGGATCAGAGATCACAGGGAGGAGCACTTCACACCACCTGTTCCCTTTCTCTGCTAAATGAGAGATTGAAAAGAGAAGGTGGCCTCTTTAGCCTGGCTCTTGTTTATTTCTTATTAAAGAAATGGAAGCCTGTGAGCTTTGTTAAGGACTGAGCTCAATAAGCCTGGAAAAAAACCTATATATAAATATGGGCAAGATAAGACACAAAGTGAGAAAATATTTTCATTTAATTAAATATTAATCTTTTTATTTTAGATGGACTAACTCTTTGCAATAAGACTAGGCACAACATTCCAGAAAAGAGTGCTTGTTGTCACTGCATAAACAGATATAGTTGAAAGCACAACGCTATCTCTGCCTCTAGTATTCCTAAGCAGACTCAGACATGGGCATCATTTATTAGGAGTGGGGATGATGTTATTTCCAAGCTATCTTTTTGTTCACCCAGGTTTAAAATTGCCTCATCAGTGTGACAAAAAATCCAAAGGAACTATCTTTTCCCTACTCTAGCTGTTTCCATTTTCCCCTTCCTGCCTCCTTGCCTGCTCTCAAGTCCCTAAAAAGACTAAATCAGTTTATTTTCTATACACTGCTTCCCCATCTGAAGTTACACCAGGAAGTTCTTCTTGTGTCATTCTCAAGGGAAGGAAGCACTCAGTGCCTCCTGGAATGTATGAAGACCATTGCAGAGAAACAAGGAAAATATACCAGCCTAGAAGCTCTGAAAGGGCTATGTTAAGGAGGGGATGGAGTAGGCAGAGTAGCCGCATCTGGCATAGACCGAACTGTTACAGGCACTGGCATACCTTCATGCAATAAAGCTATGTAAATCTTTTTTTTTAACAATGTATATTTAGGTCTCTGGGTGGATACTGGGTTCTAAATGCTATGAGTCAACATAATCCTTTTTCATTAAAGTTGAATGAAACTCAGATATCTGAAACAGTACTCTGAGCAATAGAGGGGTTGTTTGTATCTTAGGTCTGATGCTTGTTGAGAGGAGAGCTTAATTTCAGTTCAAGTTTTGAATTTAAATTAACTCCAAAACTCAAACCAAAATGCAGCTTAACCCACTGCGTTCTTCTCGGTTTCAGAATTTTGAAGATTTTCACCTCAACCTGAAGTTCTTCTCTTGAAACTTGACCCAGGTTTGCTGAAGGTTTTGCAAACCATGATGAACTGGTTAGTAAACCTAGCTCAAGTTTCAGATTTGTAATGCCAGGTGAATATAATGTGATTTTCAGGTTTCGTTCCAAAAGACGTACAAAGCGCTAATATTCATGCCCTGATCTTACCCTTCTGATGCTGTCTCTATTTCTTTAGAATATTTTGCCAAAAATGAACATTTTCCACTACATACTTCAAAATCTCTCCTGTTTTCATTGGAAGGAGAATCTTCTGAAAAATAAATGCAAACCGGGTAGAAATTGGAAGAGTCTGGACATGCAAACAGTGCCATAGCGGGCAAAATGGCTTCTTCCCATCACCTCCCTTCCTCCCCACAAATTATTTGGAAATGGCTCCCTGGAGCCAATTTAACCTACAAATCAGTGTGTGTTGTGAATAAGTTCTAAAATCTTTGAATGTGAAAATGAATTCTAATTAATACCTTCTCCTCTCACACACCAGGAAAAAATAAGGCTTCAGAAGACGTGTTTCATGCTTTAGTATTAACGCTACATTTGCATCCAACACCATTTTTCTTTTTTTTTGTTAAAAGTTACCTTTCTGTAATTGCAGACTAGTTTAGACTTTAGATAGCAGCATCTGAACAATAATGGAGACTTTTTTTAACAGATTATTGCCAAAAGTGCATTCTTTATTCCAGGGAGACACTGTAATAGATACCAGCATTTTAGTAATGATAAAAGCAATCTGTAAGCTATTATCGTTTCCTTTAGAGTAACTTAATCTTCATATTGTTTTATACGTCTGGAATGTTAATAGTGTTTTTAATTTAGAAGAAGTATATTACGTATTACTAATTACATGTGAATATGAACTAAGTACCAGGCCAGTGAACTATCTTCTTAAAAATAAATATATGTAAAAATACTTAACCCAGCATAAGGAGTGGCACAAATAAATTAAAGAATGTCATACAGAGATAATAACAGCTTTCATGGAATAAGCCTAAGAGAAATATCAATTCTAAATTCAGTATTGTGTTTTATTTCATATACTGTACTTCAGGAGACAAGTTGGAAGGAATACAGGTGCTGCTTTTAGTCCCTAAAAATGCTGTTTTAATTGTTGTTTGCAAATGATTTCAACACAAATGTCTTTGTGTATCTTTTTACAAGTCAGTGATCTGATTGAATTAAAATTCAACCCAACACACTCAGATATCATGGCAATAATAAATACACACATAGGTAAATTGAACTTACAAAAATGAAATATTTATCTTAAAATACTTGGATGGCAGTTAATTTTTTATATCTCTCTCTCAGGAAAAAATATGGAATTGGCACTGGAAATATGGATTTTTTTTTAAAAAAATGTTGTGAACAATTTCCAAATTCATTGTGCAGAAATAATGCACTGATCAGAGAATCCTAGCGAGATGTGTTCAGCATAGCAATTTAGTGGCCTCTAATGCTATTAAAAGTATGGCTTTTAAATAAAGGAAACCAGTTCACTATTTTTGAAATAAGTTGTAATCTACTTTAAACTGTCATTCCGTGTTTCTGACTTGCAATTAGATGATATTTCCAAAATGTCAATCCCTGATTCTGTTGTGTCTGTCATCGTAATAAAATGTGACAGCAAAGATATTATATCAATACTTTTTCCATAATTAGCATTAAAGATCTCACAAGGGTGAACCAGAAAAGTTATACAAAGGTTTTCCAGTGAATGGGCCTGCAGGCAGCATTATGCCTTTAAAATCTTTTAATATAGCCAAGACTGATGACAACCAGGAGACAAATCTATGTGCAAACCCGTTTGGAGAGAATAGTTTTGTAGTGTATGATGTATGTTACATAAATGAGCTTATTAGGACTCTCATCTATTTTATTATTGGTGCCCAATTTAATAGAGGCATTTAAAAAACAATATTTCTGCCTGACTCCTTGAAATGAAGAAGATACATTGATATAATTGAGAGCAAATGATTGCATGTTGTGCCATTTAATCATGTCATTTTTCAATTGCTGTTTTTTGCACTTCACTGCATACTTATAGAATATTTAGCTTCAATATAGATTAAGTCCCACCATTTGCAACTAAGCGGAGATCCTATATTAGGTGACATTTTCTTTTAACCTTGAAATCAGTTAAAACACCCGTGTTTGCCAGTATTTTCTTTAAAAGATGACAAGTCATCATTCACTTCCAGTCCATGGCATTTGGCTTTTTTTATTTTGAGGAATTACTTACCATTGGTTGTCTTTTTCATTCACTAATAGAAATTCTTATTTTCAATATTCATGCAGTATGCAAAGTTAATTTTAAAACACAAGCTGCAGCACAGCAGACAGTAGGAGCCAGCTAGCAGACAGCCACCGTCATCTCATGGAAAGCATTCTGTTGATAAGTCATAATTCCAACTTCCTGTCCTGCCACTGTTTTTCATTATTAGTGATATTTGCATAAAAATAAAGGGTCAGACTTTTCATAGTCATTATTCTAGTCTTATGCCAACTCTGTTGAAATCTGTGGTGTTATATGGGCCTAAAGCAGACATAAAGTGGTGAAATAGGCCCACCTTTGTTTTGAAGAGTTCATTTGCTCCTGCTGTTCGTTTGCCACTCGAAAACATGACTCTGACTAGTATTATCATTATACTGAGAGCACCAGCAACCATTAGAGTTAAGGTTGCATAAGAGCTTCCATTCTCAAATTTTTAGCTGAATTTTGCTAGCTTGGCCTATGTCTGAATGTTGATTTTAAATAAATACATAAATACAAAAAAATAATAATAAAAAAGTTTGAGTAACAGTTCAGTCATTATCCATGATTACACAGGATAGGAAAAAAATATAAAGGGGGGATATAAAGCCTCATGCCTCAGGGCAGAAGGCTGGCAAAAGTTAGGCAGAAACTTCCACTTTGGGGTGTTTATTTCATAATTGCCCTCAGTGTATTCTTGCACCTTCTTCTGAAGCATCTAATATTGCCCATTGTCAGAAACAGGATACAGGATTAGAGAGACCACTAGTCTGATTGGGTGTGGCAATTCCTTTGTACCTAAAAGTACAAAGAAAGTGAAAACATGTAAGTTAGCATCTGTGGGCCCTTCAGACAGCTTTCCTAACTCCAGAGACTCAGGTATTTTCAATTAGACTGGGCCTTGAATTTTCAGAGATTTATTTTTTTCTACACACTACAATATTCATCAGTATAAAGTCTATCAAACTTTAAAGAGGAGAGACAAAAATGACTGAAATGCATTAAGACCTCATGCAAAGAAATTTCAGTATTTACTAAAAGTATGTGAAAAAATCATCTACTCATTTTGCTACAAAAAATCATCTAAATTTTTGTATATGGTAATTCAGATTCATGCTATAAAAATACAGTTTTGTGATACTACTATAAGGTGGTATCACAACTGATTGAAAGACCATATTCAAAGAGTAGTTATCAATGGTTGGCTGTAAAACTAAGAGGGCATATCTTAGTGGGGTCTTGCAGGGGTCAGTCCTGGGTCTGGTACCAGTCAATATTTTCATGAATGACTTGGATAATGGAGTGGAGAGTATGCTTATAAAATTTGCAGATAACAGCAATATGTGAGGGGTTTCAAGGTCTTTGGAGGACAGGAATAGAATTTAAAATGACTTCTGACAGATTGGAGAATTGGTCTCAAGTCAACAAGATGAAATTCAATAAAGACAAGTGCAAAGTACTTCACTTAGAAAGGAAAAATCAAATGAACAACTACAAAATGGGAAATAACTAGCTAGGAAGTAGTACTGCTGAAAAGGATCGAGGGGTTATAGTGGATCACAAATTGAATATGAGTCAACAATGTGATGCAACTGCAAAAAAGGCTAATATTCTGGGGTGAATTAACAAGAGTGTTGTATTTAAAACATAGGAGGTAATTGTCCTAGTCTATTCAGCTCTGATGAGGCCTCAGCTGGAGTATTGTGTCCAATTCTAGGCACCTCACTTTAGGAAAAATGTGGAATAATTGGAAAGAGTCCAGAGAACAGGAACAAAACTGTTTTCAAAGGTTTAGAAAACCTAGTGAGAAAAAGTTAAAAATACTGGGCATGTTTAATCTTGAGAAAAGAAGACTGAGGGGAGACTTGATAAGTCTTCAAATATGTTAAAGGCTATTATAAAGAGGATGATACTCAGTTGTTCTCCATGTCCATTGAAGATGAAAGTAATAGGCTTAATCTGCAGCAAGGGAGATTTAGGTTAAATATTAAGAAAAACTTTAACTATAAGGGTAGTTAAGTTCTGGAATATGCTTCCAAGGGAGGTTGTGGAATCCCCATCATTGGAGGTTTTTAACAACAGTTTGGACAAACACATATCAAGGATGGTCTAGGTTTACTTAGTCCTCCCACAGTACACAGGACTGGACATGATGACTTCTTGAGGTCCCTTCCAGCCCTACATTTCTATGATTCTGTGATATGAGAATTTTATCATTTGTGAACAATTTCAGCTTACCAATTTGGTGCCATTGTCTAGCAATCTCTCTGCTTTAGAGATAAATTGGACTAGACTGATGGACTGGTCAATAGCAAAATAAACTTTGTATTTAATAGTTTCCTTAATAAATTTCACACTCCATTTTTTGTTTTGTTTTTAGACTTAAAGGAAGAATATCCAGTTGTTGAAAAATATTGCTTAGGCCTCAGTTCAGCAAGGAACTTAAACATGTGCCTAACATAGGTGCATAGTTCCATTGAATTTAAGAGGACTCCTCACATGCTTAAAGTTCAGCATATGCTTAAGTACCTTGCAGAATCAGGGCCTTAGTAGCCAAGCAGTAGTACATGGTTCAACCCCTTGTCCCAGAACCATCCTGGGCACTAGGTTCTGCCTAGACAATACTCTTGGCCCTTGGATTGGGAGCGGTCTTTGATGTCATTCAGCAGTGGTCCTTCCAGATAATTTATGGTGTGGTATTAGCAGGCTGTGAAAGGAGAGCAATCCAGCCCTTTTCAGCTGTCAGGTTGACAGTCACAAAGCACTAAACATAGGGTTATGCTGAGAGAAGAAAGATCTCCGGGGTTCTTCTGTGATGTACAGGAAATATGTTTTAATAAACACTGCATTGTAATATTGCCTATATATTCACCAGACATCTCTCTCCATATTGCAAAACATTGTTAACCTTACTGGGACAATTCAGTCTAGATTTTCAAACAGAGGAGCCTAAAGCAAGCCTCCTAATTCTATATATAGGCATCTGCCTGACTTTTTAAACTGCTGAGCACCAACAGTTCCCACTGAGAGCAATCAGAGCGGTGGAATGTTCAGCGCTTTTGAAAGTCAGGCAGGTGCCTAAAAATGGACTTAGGGTTTAAGGTTCATGCACTTTAGACTCCTGTGTTTGAAAATCCTGGTTCTCTTTGCTTTTCTTTTGATAAGTAATGGCTTTGTTGATTATGAGTTTTTTGTAGAAGCTAATTTCTCAAAATATAGAGTTATACTATTTAGAAATGTAAAATGAAATAACTGGTGAAGATTTGGAAATGAGAACTGTCTGTGCACAATCATTGTATTCACAATATTTCACATAACCATTCCAGTTCAATAGTTGCAAAGTATGGATAGGTATGGGACACTGTGAGATATCATGTCAATGAAACAGATAATGATCGTTTAGCATGATACATAACAGACCATAAATACCCCCTTTGGATTCATTGTAGCTTGCCATTGTATATATTGTTTGTGTGTCTTTACCTGATTAAGTCTTCTAGCTCTACAAGAGTCATTACAGTCATTCTTTTCCTTGTTAGGAATGAGAGTTTCATCCTCTTTTAATATTAATCATAACATCTAATAAAGTTGAAACAAAACTACCATGGTTGAATTGTATTGTCATACCCATGTAAATCAAGAATAGCTTCCTTGAAGTTAATGTTATTCTGCTGGTGGAAAACTGATGTAAATGAGAGATGAATTTGGTCCTGTATCTCTGCTTGCAGATAATACCATGTACAGGTCTTATTATAGCCCACATATTTTGGTTTATGAATGGAATGGTCCTTAGTTTGTCATATTATATGGGATTCTAACAGTATTATAGCATCCAACATTTTAGGGGATACTATTATTAGGTATATCAAGATAAGAGGATGAGTTAAGGATATGGGGCCAGATTCTCAGCTTCAGTGGAGTTTATTCAGATTTTCACCAGATTCAACTGAGAGCAGAATCTAGCTCATAAAAGCCACCATAATGTTCAATTTCTTTGCTGTTGCAGTGTTAAGTACCACTTTATTTGTACCTAGATTTTTTTTCTAGTGTAATATTAGGCTAATGAACAGCATCAGAAAGGAAATATTTCAGACATTTGATTACATCAAGAGCTGTGTAGGTATATAGTAATGAATCCTAGGAAAATAAATAAGGGCAAGTTCAGGAAACTGAAGTGAAAATGCAGCACTGATCTAAATTGAATAATAAAATTCCTGGTCATATTTTGCCATAAATAGTGGTTTGGGAATTTGTCATTCACCTTATTTAAAATTCAGAAATATTAAAGGTATAGAGTTCTCTCATTACAGAAATAATGGAATTCCAGCTATCACAGAGTTGGGGTAATTTAAATAGCTATAGAATGCATTATATCAATAAGTGGAACATCTGTATGAAATGTCCACCTGCTGATATACTACTCAGTGTACTTTACAATGAAATGCACTTAATCATTTTAAGATGTCTTCTAATGAAGCCTTATCGGGATTAACATTTTGAACACAAATACTTTTAGGCATTAAAACTCACGCTCTAAATGAGATTGCATTGTCTTGTTTACCCTTGTTGATTAATAAGCAATCTGTTAACTGTTAGAAGAATCAAATTGTGCCAGTAGTTTAGTAATTCTGCTGTGTTTGTGGATATAATTATCATTTCTTTTGAAGGCTTTGAATTAAAAAAAAATCACTTGCACACTATCAGAAGGCAAAAGAAAGATGTATATTTCTAGATATGTGCACCACTATTTTGCTCCAGTCCTTTGGCTTAGAGTTATTGCACAAGCATAAGTGCTTCTGGAGGGCAAATATTGTTTTGATATACATCACTTCTAGGTATCGCTTCCTTTTTTAAAGCAATTTAATAATGCAGAAGCTTCACTTATTTTTTAAAGAATATTATTGTTTTGTTATTCAAGTTTAGAAGGGGCTGTCCAGCTTAATTATCAATATTTTTCAGCCATTGGCACTTGTGAACTGCTCTGAAAGTTGTGATGAGTTTATTTTACTTTTCTTTTTAAACAGAAAATTAAAAACAAAATACCTGTCCCTTAAGAGAAACAAAAATGCTCAAATGATAGTTGAGATTTTCTCCTAGGGTCATGCACTCTCATCTGTGGCATCCTGCAGAGGAAAACAGATGTTGGCAAGTTACAATTTAAATTATCTGGGGAAACTCCATGCATGAAATACATTATTACATACATTGTGTAATGCCATGAGTAGCTCAAGTGCCAATTAGGAATCATATATTAGATCCACAGCATGCCATGAAAAGGTACATGGTCAAGTGCAAGGCTGAGGACTCTTCCTCATAGATGCCCAGGCTATGTGCCCCCAAACCTCATAGCAATTACTGTAAAAAGACATCCTAAGTTAATACAATCCTGATGCAACGTTGGGTGTGGAGGTGATAGCACTTGAAAACCCCATACATGACCCTATACTGCACAGAAAAGTAGCCAACCATTGTCCTTCAGAATTGTAGAAATGTGTCTCTTAGTTGTGGCACGGGAGATGCACTAGTTGTACTATTATCATATGGGGTTGCTAATGCAATTGTACAGGTTTCTGGAGTATATGCAACATTTCCTGGCCTCAACCGCTATTTGGTAAAAACAAGGCTTGTTCACTGGTTTGAATTGCATGATGAGGCGCAAACGGTATTCCTCTGTTGCACTGTATCTTTCTCATTAAATACAGTGGTTGCTATTAAATATTTATAATTTTGAACACAGATATCATTACTATAGTATTCCTATTTTAATTTCCTATTTATAAGAAATACCTTAGGACTGTTATAATCACAAGAAGCATTTGTAAAGATTGTAAAGAGGACCACTGCACTTCCCTGCTGCACATTTTTCCTCAGGAGTATAACATATGGCCCATCATTTCTAATGGTTCTTCTAAGTAATATATTTTTTCTTTATTTTGATTTTCTAGATCTGCATTGAATTAAACATTGAATTAAACTATGCCATTTTATGAATATAGCATTTATTTATTTTTCCTGAAAGATTCTTAAAATCCATTTTAAAACCTTGAATGACTAGATGTTGGCGGGATAACTAATTTTCAGAGACATGCCCCAGTGGAATAGGGGTTGGGGGGAACCCTGTACGTGCTGTAAATCGTCCAGCATCATTGAGACAGTTAGCTACATGTGGCATTAATTTGAAGGAGTCTTAAAGTAGCTTTGCAGCCTCATTGCCATTATTATTACTATCTGTGAGTGCATCACCAAGCTTTGATATTAAGTATCAAGGAAACAATGAATGGAACACAGACATATTGTAAGAAGACTGGACACTACAAAGTATAAACTTAACAGTTAATTTTATACATTTGTAGACTACACTGCACTGACATCTGATATTTCTCTGTCCTGCAGTCTCTGTGCTGTGAGATCAAACAGAGACGTCGTGGAGTAGCCTCTGTGTTGCGATTATGCCAGCACCTCCTGGATGACCAGGAGACCTGCAATCTGAATGCAGATCACCAGTCTATGCAGTTGATAATTGTAAATCTTGAAAGAAGGTGGGAAGCCATTGTCATGCAAGCTGTCCAGTGGCAAACCAGGCTACAAAAGAAGTTGGGAAAAGTCCCGGTGAGTGATATTTGCTTTAAATAGATCTAGTATTGTTTCATTTGTCACATGGGAGACATCATTCCAGTGGATGGCAAACATATTCATGTTACAGTGGATTTGCTGACTGAAGATGCCATTTCTAATCTTCACAGTCAACAAATAAAGCTTTATTTTTCACAAAACAGTGTTGGATATGGACATGACTGATTAATAAGATAAACTCATAATATACATATTCTGTTTGCTGCATTTTTAATCACATGGGATCTTATTCTGTCAAGGACCGGGCACATTCAACTCCTGTGAAAGCAGTGCAAGTCGAGTTACTCAGAATTTAGCAGGATTGGGCCCATAATTTTTTCGATTTGATTCTTCATAAAAGTTCTGTACACTGTTAATAATGTTTTTAGCACCAGCCTATCACTAAGTGCATTCTTCACATAGAACAGTGTTTCCGAGCCATGTGCCGTGGCACACTGATGTGCCATGGAATTTTGGAAAAGTCACTTGCGAGGAAAAAAAACTCATTTATTTTAATTAGTGTCACAACCAAATTGCATTTTGTGCTGTTGCTCTTTGGGTGAATGTGCATGAGACAGACCTTACATCAAATTTCTCATTAAAAGTAAGGGGTTTTTTAAATAATTTTAACACGGAGGGGTATGCCACACAAATCATTTATTGAAGTAAGTGTGCCTCAGACTGGAAAAGGTTGGGAA
Source organism: Malaclemys terrapin pileata (assembly GCF_027887155.1). Lineage (NCBI taxonomy): Eukaryota > Metazoa > Chordata > Testudines > Emydidae > Malaclemys > Malaclemys terrapin. Next base: position 105,334,325 of record NC_071508.1, read on the forward strand.
ACACTGACAGAATACTTTGAGTATGTAATATGTTCTGTACTACTTAAAATATAAGGAAAATGTATTCATCTGGTCTTATCTTAGCAAACAATCCCTAAGACGCAAAATATTATATCACTTATGCTATCAATTAAGTGGTGTCAATTATACAGATCTTGTACAGTATAAAACCATGCTGGAATGGATTAACTATATTTAGACAATAAGCCATATCCCTACTGTTACTCCATTGACAGTAATGGAGGAATTGACCCAACATGTCCTGTGTTACTGTCCTAACACTGAAGTATGAGTACTGCAACCATAGAAGCAATGATGATAATCCTATGCAATACAGGTACTGACGTGCATCATAAAAATAATAGAATGAACAACATATATTTTACTTTATATAATTTTTAGGTTTATAATAAATTTAAAAATAGGAAAAATTACTTTACATCCACCCCTTTCTTGACAGTTTAAGTGACTAGCAATGAAATGTTAACTTTTGTGGGTTTAGGTTGTTTTTTAAACAGAGATTTTTTTTTTGAAGTTCCATTTAAAAGAAAAACAAAAAGTAATAGATCTCTTTGAGTTGTTTATTATTTTTATATAAATATAGCACCCAAAATGTACATGGGATTCTACAGACCCATCAGAAGTCCCTGCCCCGTGTGCTAATGGTCTCAAAAGACCAACTGATAGTGTGTGGGAAAGGGGTTCAGCACAAAAGCAAAGTGGCTGAGGTGATGAATGGCTCACATCTTGATGTTTGCATGGTTTTTTAAAAAAAAGATTATGTATCCAAACCTAATCATAGAACTTCAGGGTTGGAAGGGACCTCAGGAGATCATCTAGTCCAATCCCCTGCTCAAAGAAGGACCAATCCCCAATTAAATCATCCAACAGATTTTTGCCTCATATCCTTAAATGGCCCCTTCAAGGATTGAGCTCACAACCCTGGGTTTAGCAGGCCAATGCTCAAACCACTGAGCTATCCCTCCCCCTATCCCCATGTGTCTGTCTATTTAGCCATTGATTAGTTGTCTAATTTCTTCTAGGTGTTGCAGTAAAAGTGGAACTTAATGAAGGAAATGAATAAGGGCATTGACCTTATGGATTATCATAGAATGGGTACGTCTTTGTAGAAGATGACATGGAAGAAAGTAAAGGAGAGAGTTACTGGAAAAGCAGAGAAACAGGATATCGTGGCTAGCATAAGTGTTGGAGTAGGGGGGAAGGAACAAGGCAAGAGGAAGTGTGGATAATGAGAGATGCAGAGTTACACAGGGCTATGAAGGCAAAGATAAGAACCTGGAACTTGATGTGGAGGAGAAGAACAAACCAATGAAAGGGGGAGAGGTAACATGGTCCCAGTGAAGGTCAAAGAAGAGGATTTTAGCAGCTGTGTGTTGTATTGGCTTGGGGTGGGAGGAAGTATGCATATTAAGGAGGTCAGAGGAGGCTACAGTAAATACCAGAGATAAAAAGGACTGAATTAGAGCTCTAGCTCTAGAAAGAAAAAGTCAGATCTTAAAAATGTTGTGGAGAAAGAAGAGGGAAGACTCCAGGTATGGCTTGAATGTGAAGTGCAAGGGAGGTGGAGGAGTTGGCGCTCATGCTGGTTACTGGAATGGCAGGGAGGGTGATAGTGTGTTCAATAGCAAAAGTGAATAAGCAAGTCCGGAGGTTTGGGGAGGAAAGACCAGGAGTTCAATTTTGACCATGTTTAATTTTAGTTGATAGACATTCAGGAAGGGACATCTGAGAGACAACATGAGATATGGGATTAGATAGTGGGAGACAAATAGGGAGTGGAAAGATTAATTTGTGAGTTATCAGTTTAAAAATGGCCGTTGACGTCACATGAGCAGATGTAACCATCCAATAAAGGGATAAAAGAAGGGGCCAATGGTAGAGCCCTGTTGGACTCCCACAGAAAGCAAAACATAGCAGGAAGAGAACCTGCAAAAGGAGACATTGTTGGAAGGCGAGAGACATAGAAGAACCACCAAGAAAGGACAGTATCACAAAAGTTAAAGAAGGAGAAGATGCTGAAAGATGGTCAGGTGTTGAGATGGAGATCAACTGGGTCAAAAGCAGTAGAGAGGTTGATGAGCTGAAGGCCTCAAGATATAGCAAGGAACAGATAAAATCTCCATTGAAAAGCAGTTTCAATGGAGTGGAAGGCAAAAACCAAATTGGGTGTGTAAGGAACTTGAGGTAGCAGTTGTAGATTGCATACTTAGGCTTAGATCTGAGGGAAAGAAGGGAGATGACAGTTGAGAAAGGAAATAACCAGCTTACTGATGCTTGAATTTTGAAGAGAACAATCCCAAGAGAGTGAGAGGTTGAGAACAGAAGCAAGGGAGGTCAGCAGCAAAATATGGTTGTGAAAAGGGTGCACATTGAGGGATTAGAAGAGGAGAGTTAGTGATGGGGGAAAGGATAATAGCAGAACTTTTTCATTGGAAAAAATTGGATCAAGGGTCTATGAGCCCTTCTCTATTTTTTGCAATGTCTGGTAACTGATCCAACCCTGAGGCAATTTTGGGATTTTTTTATTTTTGTCTATGTTTTTAAATGATAGCAATAGCTCTAAGAAACCATTACCTAGGGCTGTAGAGTTGGACTGGTTTGTTGAGTGGACCTGCTGTAGAGAAACTAGTTGAAGCTTGGAGCTGCAACAGCAAGAGTGTACACTAGCTGTTGTCTTGTACCTTGCAGCACGGAACAAATGCAGTTCTAAAAATCTTGAAGCTCGGTTGCTGGAGGCTGCTGTAATGGGAGTACAATTACCAGAAAGAGGCTGACCTGGGTTTCTACTATATTTCACTGAGATGCGAGCTGCCACAAAGAGGCTAACTGGATATTTTTTTCATTCTTAAAACTTATAGTTGCTGTAGTAAGTATAGCTGTTCTCTTGTGCCTGGAGCAGGAGCAAGATGCAACTGTGAGAAATCCTGGAGGCTGCTGAATAGAGGTCCAAGTTTTTTCAGAGAGAGCATATTCTCTCCTCTTGCACGTGAACAGCTGCTATGTGTAAGCTATTTGCTGTTTGGAGCTGCAGTTATTCTAAATAAGCTGCTATGTGCTAATTAGAGTTCGGCACTGCTGTTGCAGCAGGAGCAAAGTGAGTCTTGTGGCTCTGTTTGGGATTGGAATCGATTGGGAGCCGAGGTAGAGAGACTGTACAAGTGCTGTGTGTTACTTGATGTCTGGATGCCATGGAACTTCACAAGCTGCACACTGCTTTGTTCCCACTTTGCCTGGGGGAAGCAGAACTTGTGTGCTAGACTGAGTTGTCTGCAACCGGGTAGGGTTCATACCTTCCTCTCTGCTGAGAAATGGCAGATATTAAGAACTATCGGGATGCTCATTTAATTTTCATTTAGGGCAGTATTTTGTTTTGGAGTGTTTTGTTGTGGATTTTTTTATAATATGATTGTATAAACATAGCAGTATCCACAGATTTCTGAGGTTGATAAAACCATTTGAATTCTCAGCACTGAAAGATGCACCAACCTCAGTAGAATTCTGGGTTTTTACGCTTCCCCAGTCCTGAGTTGGCATGCTATAGCTTTTCCTTTCACTCAGTTCCTGTGTAGTCATTTCTTGGGATGGTCCCAAGATTGCTTCCTCTGCTTCCCCATCTCTCTGCACTTGATGGTGTGCCAGTCTTGGCACATAAACAGTATCCCCTGGTAACAAGTCTTTATTTGAGGTTGCCCACAGTATACTGTAATTTATGAAAGCAAATGAGATGTTTTATACCTCCGATGGCATCTGACTCTCTGACAGTAAATAAGACAGCTGATTATGTTGCCATACAGAGGCGCAGGAGTTGCTTGCATCTTCCATTCTCCTCTTAATTTGTATACCAGAATTTTCCTTTATCTTTTTACTCTTCCTTATTATCCTCAGTTACTTCTTATTTTGATTGCTTATCCCCTTCTGAAAGCTAGGTTGGAGTTAATTACAAAGGGTTTGTAGGTTTCTTTCAAATTTATTTTATTTCTTGATGCCTTAAAAAAAATCTTTATTGAATTTTTCATTATCCTTGCAATAGGCTGCCTCACAAACCTAGACATAACAAAGAGGTATTAGTATGTAATGCAAAAACCAAAGTCTGGCAAAAGATGGCCCTCTCACGATGCAGAAGAATCTAGAAAGTAGCATTATAATTCAGAATCACTCAAAGGGGCAAAAAAGTTGGCTAGGTTAAAGAGGCTAGGTAAAATAATGATTTGATTTAATTTAAAAACAATAAATGATTCGTTGGTCTTTTGGCTGAAGAATTTACCTGGGAGTTGGGAGACCTGGGACTCTTTATCTGTGCTTCAGTTTCTCTGGGTGTAAAATGGGAATAATAATTTCCTACCTCACAGGGATGTTGCAATGCTTAAGCCATTAGCATTTTTAAAGCACTTTGAGATCCAATTGCATTCTAGTCCTCACATCACCACCTCCAATCTCTAACAGCTGTCTTTCAGTTAGCCAGTACGGGAATATAGAGTATAAAGTCCTATTTTTTAATGAAGCAAAAAGTGTGAATGATTCAGAATGTGAGGCCTATTTATATATGGTACGTCACTGCAAGATTCCCCATGCTACTCTGCAAATGTGCCTCCTCCCAGTTCTGAAAGGACCACCACTTGGTATAAGAGAGTTTAGTCCACCATTTTCATTCAGTCCTTGGCCTCTGGTACTGAGGCTGTCAACAGGACTGCCAAATAGCACCAGTTATATGCTCTAATATTTGAGTAATTACAATTTTTTCTTTTCTTTTTTTGTTAGTCACCACCCCACTTTTATTGTATTTTACAGTTATGGTCTCCTAATTCTTAGTTTCAGAACCACACAAATGGCACATAATATACACCAAAAGAGACCTTACTAGCAGCTTTCTTAGGGTACATCTACACTACAGGTGGGAGTCGATTTAAGATACGCAAATTCAGCTACGTGAATAGCGTAGCTGAATTCGACGTATCGCAGCCGACTTACCCCGCTGTGAGGACGGCGGCAAAATCGACTTCTGCGGCTTCCTGTCGACGGCGCTTACTCCCACCTCCGCTGGTGGAGTAAGAGCGTCGATTCGGGGATCGATTGTCGCGTCCCGTTGGGACGCGATAAATCGATCCCCGAGAGGTCGTTTTCTACCCGCCGATTCAGGCGGGTAGTGTAGACCTAGCCTTAGAAGACAAAGAGACACTTGTGAAAACACTAAATAGCTGAAAGACTTGATTCAGTGCTCTCTACAAGTTGTGTTGAGGTTAGCTGAGGGTGGGACACAAAGATTGCTTACTGCTACCTTTGTGTTACCCTGATCCTGTTGCCATCCAGGGCTATCCCCAGAATGACTTGCACCTATGGCTTCAATAGTTCATTCCAGTAGCCACAGATAGCCAAGTGTAGAGATGCCCTGGCCACATGCCTCCTGGATTCCCCCTTACACTATGGGCCACAATGGGGTTAGTATGAAAGTACACTACCCACACAAGCAGAAACTTTTGCCAGCCAGTTTGGCTGTCATTGCAGCTGTTTTACACTGCTGGAGTAGCACAAAGTACATGTAGTGCTGCCAAGGACTGGGGTCCAAATCTATATTTTCAAATTGTTATTCTCCCAAAGTTTGCACCTCCCATACCCCTGTCTTTCTCAATTACTGGAGAAGCTGCTCATTCCATAAGCAGAGCTCCCATAGATGTCAGGTACTCTGCTCATGCAATAAGTGCAGAATTCTGATCAGTTTTATGCAGAAATTCACAATCTCTTTTCTCAATCAACAGAGATTGCTAATTATTGAGGGGGCAGTACTAATCAGACTCATAAAATAGATGTTTTCAGCCAAGAAAATTTGGGTTCAGAATGCTCTAATTTTCAAACTGCCCTGTAATACCTCTGAAATATTCCTGTCTTTTAGTCTTTTTATGGTGTTAACGTCCACTTCTGTGCTTCATGCAAATTTTTTTTATCTCCCGAGTCATCCTGTATGTACACTGCACTATATGTCCAGAAAAAGCCCCATGTGTATTGGCTCTGAAAGTATGCTGTACATCCAGCCACATAATTGAAAATAATAAGGCCAAAATAAATGGGATGGCCTTGGGGTATAACACCCAAGGGATTCAATTGGTGTCGCTTTGCATCAATGTCCATGCGTCATGGTAATTGAGGTAACATAACCAATTACCACATTTTAATTAGAGTTGTAAGGACTTGGGAAAATCTGTAATGGTGAGACAGCTCACTTAAAAAAAAAAAAAAAGGGTTTCTTTCGCTCTCTTTTCCATGAGCTTGTTTCTTGGATGCTTATTTCTTAGGAGGGGAAGACGGTTCTTAATGTGCTGTTTGGGATTTTTCCCAGCCTCCTCTTTGAGTCTTTATAATTCACTTTGAAAAACAAAATGTTAAAAACTTCTACATGGCTGCTGAGCTGATATCTCATTCCTTTCCCCTGTTCGCCTGCCTCTCTCTGGCACATTTGGGAAAAGAAAACAGTTTTTTAAAATACTGAATTCAGAGCTAAATCAAATCTCCCCCTCACTTTTTCTGTGTCCTTTTCATTGATACATTTAAAAAAAAAAAAAAAAAAAGCAATGGACTGATATTTGTTCTAAACTCCAGAGTTGACAAATGTATTAGTTATTGCTCCATTACTTTGTTAGGTAGCAAAACTAAACAAAAACTTACTCAACTGAAAGAGTTTAATTAAGCCATTATTTTTGTAAGGTTGGAGATAGCTGAAAAAAAGCTGTGTAAAGTTTAGAAGTGCTACATAAGGGTCTGATCCTGTGGGATGCTGAAAATCCTCAGCTTTCCCATTATCTTACTTGGTGAGGAGGACATTCAACGTCCTGTACAAAGTGCTCTTCTGCTTTACATAATCAAGCCCTATCAAAGTCATTAGTTAATTCCTTATATTTACTAAATTACAAATGACTTCTCCTAGAAGAGAGTACGCTAATACAGCATTTAGCTTGTTTCACAAAAAGATTCCTATTCATTTTTTCATGTCACCGTCATATTTTTCAAATCATCAAGTCAGAACCACTGATGTCAAAATTTGAAATTCCTGTTGCATTGGGTGGCAGCTTTTTAAAAATGAACTTTTTGTGATTTTAGACTCAGTGACAGGTGCTAGTCTATTTGATCTCTGTAGGGCTTCTGAAAGAGAAACACCATTGGCTTCCCTCTAGATGGAAAAGGAAATAACCTCAGTGGAGAAGCTAGCTAAACTGAGTGAAAACAGGTGCCAAGCTTGACTGTCTTGGTAGCTGAAGTACTATATTTATTTACAGCATTAGCAGTGGCACTTTCGTGCTCTCCAAAACTACACCCCTCCACAAACAAGATACCTGGCCATCTGGAGGATCTTCCTGTATGATCCAGAGGAAAGCTGAGGTTCCTTGTCCTTGAAATCCTTTGAGCTGTCTGCCAAGGGTGTCAATCAGTGCCAAATGTAGTGGTGGTTTTGTGAGATAAACACCAATAAACCAAACTCATCAAATCATTTCATATAGGTCTGCAAACAGTCAGATGTAAAAGACTTTCAGTCACTACCAACCTGACCCCAGTTTTGACCAACAATCTAGAGGTGAGAAACTCCATATCACACTGCCAACTCTTTTAGCCATTTAGCCTTCCCAAATGGCAGTTTTTAACACATCTGAGTGTGGCATATTCTCACTACAAACCATCACAAGGCTAATGGATACATTCAAGCTAATAATATGAATTAAGTTTAGCAGGAAAATGCCAGTCAGCTGAGGGAGCTCTAAAAGGAGATCATTTGAGCTCACTGCCAGTGGGTCAGATCATTTGCTATGGCTCTGATTTTAAACATGTTATTTGGCACATTTTAGTTTAAACGAAGTTCAGTTTGAAGCCGGGGACGGGAGGAACAAGCCCCAGGCAGGACTAGGCAAGAAGGTGATAATGGTGTGTTCAGGGGACAGGTGCTAAAGCCAGCATCACTTTGCACATTGCCAGCAGTATCAGGCCTGGCGGGAATAAAAAGAAAAGAAGCGTGCTCCCAGACTAGCTTACCCTTCAGCCTCAGGCAGAGAAGATTTGGGGGGTAGGCTGAGCAATCAAGCCTGGGGAGAAGCCATGGACTAGATTTTGTTGCTCATTTATTTGATTTAAAAAGTCAAGCCCTAAGAAGGGGGGGTGAGATTTGCCCATGTATAGTTTGTGTGGACTGGGGCTTGGAGTAGGTAAGAGGTACCTGCTTAGTCGGTGATACCATTCATAGCTGAACATGGATTTGTAAGGATTTTTTTTAATTATTTTGGCTGTTGTTGCTCTGTTGTATTCATGAAAGAGAGGAGCAGAGTTGACTGCCCGGGGGACTGCAGTCCTCTCTCCATGCACTGAAGAGATGCAGCATAAGCAATAGTGGTGTAGGCTTGTCTACACTGCCTCTCACCAGTACAGCTCTCCATTGAACTAGAAGGATAACTTCTAGGGTTAAGATAATAGGACATGCCCTTTAAGACCTTTTCTCTCTGTTAAAACTATCAAAAAAGGCAGCATGTATTGCTAATTGTGGTTGTGTTGAGTATGATATGGATTCCAGTGGATTGAAACCAAGAAGTACATTTCTAATAGGCCACTGAACAGCCATCAAATAGTAACAAATTTCAGTGACTACTCACCTCAGTTGAATTGAAAATATTGACCGAGAGGTGAAAGTCTCTCTGACCTATTACAAAGCCCCTGACACATCTAGTCTTCCACCCTCACCACAGTATCTGGCCAAATCTGCGGAACATCATTTGGAAGTTGCTTACTTCAATGAACATGAGCACAAAAGGATGAATGGAATTAAATTAAAAGAAAAGAATTATTTTAATGAGAAAATCAATTGCTGCAAATACTTAATTACCCCCCATTCTCTTCCTTGATTTTTTTTTCTATTTCTTGATGCAGCGCACACTTTTCTGTGAAGTATTTGAAAGCTATCCAGTTTTTAACTTTAGAAACTGGCTTTCTTTGTATGAGTGGTAATGTTTACTTCAGGCTGGCCATGTTTGTAAAGAAAACATTCTACATGCAAAATAAATCACACATACATACATTTTCCAGTATATTTTAAATTAAAACTTGGATGCCTGTTCTTGCATTCACTGCTAGGTGTACTACTTACTACGGTGAGTACTTGACTTCATTCAGACTAGTCAAGGTAGCAAGGACCATGCAATTGGTAACGTTTGGCAGTATCGGACCTTTCATGCTTTGTTGTTATAGTTGTTTTAAACCATATTGCAAGTTAGAATGGGGTAAAAAATTGTATATCTGTGTTAGTGTCCTTCAGTCACTCTCATGAGCAGTTTTCAGTAATCTATTTCATGGACTGAAGAGCCTTCTATTTTCATCATAAATACTATGAAGTCATTCTCTCATATAATATATATGTATATATATGAAAAATTTTACGGTGTAGTGAGGCTTAAAGTTTTTTTATCCTGATATTAAGATTTCAATATTTCTTACAAATGGCAAAGCCACAATGAGTTATAATAATTCCAAACATGTCTCAATAAGATTTGTACATTGAACAACGTCATCAATGTTGCATATGCCACCTATTTTACAGAAAAAAATATTTTATAAACCTTTTGGAAAGTTTTTTTAAAATGTTTTATGCACTTTTTTTTATATTCCTTCTTCTGGGAAGCCAGATGTCTTAGTTACTATCTATCAAAATGTATTGGACACTGTCATGGAGTCACTGGGTCAGTGCTCTGGAACTACTCCATACAAAGCCAGCCAGGACTCTGGGGGAGCATGCCTCCTCTCTCTGACATACTGTCTCCAGGGCAAGAAGCTTACGCAGCTTCGACCTTCCTGAGTCTGACCTCGGAGCATTCAGCATCCCCTTCCACATCATGCACTTCCTGCAGCGAGTCCACCCGGGCGGGGCTCCTGGTGAAGCCAGAGGGCCCTAAACCCCAACTCTGCAGTCAGATGTGACTCTCAGCCAGCAAAACAGCAAAACAGAAGGTTTATTAGTCAACAGGAACACAGCGTAGGACAGTACTTGTTAGAACAGAAATCAGTGACTTTCATTCAAGTCAAAGTTTCAAGCAAAGTTTAGAGATTCCCAAACCTGAGCCATTCTTTTTAGGTGACAGATCTGAGGAACTGTCCCAGATTCAGGTATCATTAGAGCAGGTTTTGGAACAAATTGATAAATTAAACAGCAATAAGTCACCACGACCAGATGGTATTCACGCAAGAGTTCTGAAGGAACTTAAATGTGAAATTGCAGAACTAACTGTAATCTGTAACCTATCATTTAAATCAGCTTCAGTACCACATGACTGGAGGACAGCTAATGTGATGACAGTTTTTTAAAAGGACTCCAGAGGCGATCCCAGCAATTACAGGCCTGTAAGCCCAACTTTAGTACCGGGCAAACTGGTTGAAACTATAATAAAGAACAATATTGTCAGACATATAGATGAACATAATTTGTTGAGGAAAAGTCAACATGGTTTTAGTAAAGGGAAATCATGCCTCACCAATCTACTAGAATTCTTTGAGGGGGTCAACAAGCATGTGGACCAAGGTGATCCAGTGGATATAGTGTACTTAGATTTTCAGAAAGCCTTTGACAAGGTCCCTCACCAAAGGCTCTTATGCAAAGTAAGCTGCCACGGGATAAGAGGGAAGGTGCTCTCATGGATTGGTAACTAGTTAAAAGAGTAGGTATATATTGTCAGTTTTCAGAATGGAGAGAGGTAAATAGTGGTGTCGCCCAGGGGTCTGTTCTAGGACCAGTCCTATTCAAAATATTCATAAATGATGTGGGAAAAGGGATAAACAGTGAGGTGGCAAAATTTGCAGATGATACAAAATTACTAAAGATTGTTAAGAGCCAGGCAGACTGCGAAGAGCTACAAAAGGATCTCTTAAAACTGGATGACTGGGCAACAAAATGGCAGATGAAATTCAATGTTGATAAATGCATAATCCCAACTATACATATAAAATGGTGGAGTCTAAATTAGCTGCAACCACTCAAGAAAGAGATCTTGGGGTTATTGTGGATAGTTCTTGAAAACATCCACTCAATGTGCAGCGGCAGTCAAAAAAGCCAACAGAATGCTGGGAATAATTAAGAAAGGGATAGATAATAGGACAGAAAATATCATGTTGTCTCTATATAAATCCATGGTACGCCCACATCTTGAATACTGTATGCAGATGTGGTCGCCCCATCTCAAAAAAGATATATTGGAATTTTCATAATTTTAAACTCAAATATCAAATATTTTAAAATTTTCATAATTTTAAACTCAAATATCTCAGGATCTTCTAAGGTCCTTCAGTGCTGTATTATCCTACACACTGAGGTGCTGGGAATCCTTCTTTCCAGTGTGTATAAAGCTCCCATCTCTGTTGTCACACAGGTGAAAAATTTTGACCATACCACACCTTTAAGCGGTAGGCTGTTGTCTAGTTTGCCGGGGAAGGGGTTTAGCGCTTTACAGGCTGGGGTGAGAGAGGGGCTCGGAAGCGGCTCCAAAAGGGTCAGCGTGGCAACGCTGACATATCCCCAGGGACTGGAAGGACTGGGGAATTTATAAGGGACAGGCCCAACAAGAAAAGCCTCTTTTCCCCAGACCAGGTGGAGTGGCACCTCCCCTCCCTCCCCTTAGAGCTGGTAAAATAACAGGTTTGGTCAGGGCCTGATGTGGGCATTGCACTAACCGCTCCTTTCTAGGGGGGCTGGCAAGGAATTTTTCCCTCACCACCAGATTGGCCAAGGTGGAGTGAGTGGTGCGAGGGGTTTGGGGGAGGGTCACCTTCCCCACAGCAGATTGGGCGGGGGGCTTTGTTAGGGTGAGAAGGGAAGGGAGTTAGGCTATGATATTGCAACTTATTATGTAAGTGTGGGGCGGCTGTCCAGTGCAGGTACTCTATAGGGAAGGGATACAGTGACCTGATAAATGGGTTGGAAAAGGGCTTAAAAAGGAGGTGTTTGTTAAAGGAGCGGAATGGGGGGGGGGGGTCAGGGCTCCTGTGACTGGTACAGCAGGGAGACAACCCCTTTAACTTATAGCCCACCATAACCCTTTTTCAAGGGTAGGAGGGATGGTAAGGTCCCAGCAATGGGTTGGCTAGGGGACCACAACAGAAGAAAGGAGGGAGGGGCTGGTGGAAGCCCCCAGGTGGATATTGAAATGATCATGGAGTTACCTGCACTGTACATGTTTATCTTCTGGATAATCCCAGACATCTAATAATAAAGTTGCAGCCTGATTAAACCATATATAGTGTCTCCTGTCCTCCCTTCAGTATATCCAGGCAATAGACTTGTTCCTAGGCTGAATATTTCCCATCTTGTGCCACAGACCAGTGTCATTTTGGGTTTGGAGTAAGAGAATTTAACATTTGGTGGGAAGAAGACAACAATTCTTTGCCAATTTGTTTTTTTTTAAATGGTCGTTTACAGCTATTCATAGGTTTGGAATGCTGTCATGATGAGATCATCAAAACTGCATGATAAATGCAACTTACTACATGGCTTTTTAATTTATCATATGAATACCACTGCATATGTAGTGTATGCCCTTGTGGGTAATTGCATTGGACTGTCTGATTGGCACTTCACCCAGTAAACATCCCTTTGGAGCTGAATCTAACATTCTAAACTTCTGAGCAATTTCAAACAACTAACATATTTTCAAATCAACCTGTCACAAAAATGTTTCAGAAACTTGATTTTTTCATCCAATAATCACACTAGCTCTAGACTCAGAATGGGCAGTATTCAGTCTCAAAAAGGCCAGAAATTGGAGTTTTAAACCATCATAAAGGGGAAAGTCAGCATCAGAATGTCTATATAAGGTAGGTTTAGTTAACTATAGTAAATGCTGGATATGTCACCAACTAGCAGATAATCTATTCCACCTTTTTTTTCCATGCTGCAAAATAAACAACAACGTAGTAATATTTTACTCCTAGGGGAATTCTGCACCACTGTGCCCATGCAGAATTCATGTTCCCCGCAGATTTATTTGCTTCCCTGCAAAATGAATGACTTTCTGACAAGGAAGCTACAAGAGTGGTCATGCACCCCTCCCCAGCAGAGCAGGTGTATCGTTTCAGACACCTGGCACAGCCGGCGCAGAAGTAAATCACCCCAGGGGAGATAGGGCTGGGAATGCCCCAACCAGTGGCTCCTACCCAGCACCAGGCTTACTTGCTAGTCCCAGCTGGACTGGTCATGCACCCCTCCCCAGCAGAGCAGGTGTATCGTTTCAGACACCTGGCACAGCCGGCGCAGAAGTAAATCACCCCAGGGGAGATAGGGCTGGGGATGCCCCAACCAGTGGCTCCTATCCAGCACCAGGCTTACTTGCTAGTCCCAGCTGGACTGGGGGCAGAGGCTGCAGAAAGCTGCATCCTCCAACCCCGCTTCCTACCCCATCACTCCTCAACTGCGGTGGGAAGAGTCACTGTATGGGGAGCTGCTCCCTCGTCCGTCCAACCCCTGTGCATCTGGAGCCCCCCATATCTAGACCCCTCCTGCCAAGCCACAACTTCTTGCATCCAGACCCCTGATGAGACCCTCCCTCCTGTATCCAGACTGCCCATCCTGACTACCATCAGTTGAGCCTCCACACTCAAACCCCCACCCTGACAAGCCCCACTCCCCCTGCACCTGGACTACCCCAATGAGCCTCCTGCACCTGATTCCCACCTCACTGAGCCCCAACTAGCTGCACCTTATCCCCCACCCCAGAAAGCCCTGCTCCCGCAGCACACGGACCCCCCCACTGAGCCCATCCCTCCATATCCCCACTTGCTGAGACCATCCTCCCCATACCCAGAGGCCCTACTGAGCCCCTTCCACCTTCACCTGGAACCCCCAGCAGAGTCCCATTCCCCCAATGAACCCCTGTGCATCCAGAAACCCCCTGACCCAGACTCCCCACCAAACTGCCCACACCCAGATTGCACCACACAGAAACTTCTCACCCCACATCTGTATCTCCCCACACTTGGACCCTGCTGGGCTTAGCCTCCCTGCCCCACAGCTGGATCGGGGGCCAGGGCTCAGAGTGTGTGCAAGGCTCTGTCCCTCTCACTGGTGCATCTGGCATGGAGGGGCAGGGCCCTGGGGTGTTTTTGAGGCAAGCCCAACCAATGTGATGAGTCAGGATTGGGTATAGCCTCACCACTGAGTCTGTATCTCAGGCGGAGTGTGGCCGCAGGGTGATCTCCCACCTCTGTGCATCCGGTGGCCTGTGCTCCCCACAGGGGGAGCTTTCACATTTATTTATTGATAAATAAAATATACAGAATTTTAAAATATTGTGCGCAGGATTTTTATTTTTTTTTTGCCACAGATTTTTTAATTTTTTGGCACAGAATTCCCAGAGGAGTTGTATATGTAAAGGTATTCCACAGGTCTGAACACAAAGACATCCCCGTCTCCAAAAGTCAGTATATTAGAACTGTTGGCTGAATAAAACCTTCCTGAATAACAAAGAATGGGTAAAAAGAAGAACAGGAGTACTTGTGGCACCTTAGAGACTCTAAGGTGCCACAAGTACTCCTATTCTTCTTTTTGTGGGTACAGACTAACACGGCTGTTACTCTGAAAGAATGGGTACTGAGGTCAGTCTTAGTAGCAAAATATGTAATATTCAGAAAATGGAATCTAATGCACTTCCAATCTATGCAGAATATTAGAAGAATTGTCAAGTACTGTTTTAGTACAGAAAATAACATCTATGACAAAATACAGGAAAATACACTAAGGGCCAGATTTTCAAAGGCACAGTACCCACGACTAAAGCCAGATTTTCAAAAGGGCTCAGTTCCCATTTAGTCAGCTAAGGGCCAGATATTCAAAAGTGCTCAGCACATAGTAGCTCTCATTGTGACCCTCCTGGCCAGATTCCCAAAAAGAACTCAGCCTTCAACATGAGCTCTTCTGGACCACTTATTTTGGTGTCTAAATGGGACCTGAGTGCTTTTGAAAATTTGAACCTAGTAGTGAGTTCTGATTCCTGAGTATTCTATCCTGAATGAAGGTGTGGCATGGATTCATTCATACAGTTGTGCTATAGCATGTCTCTCCTAGAAGCAATATTCTGGAGATTATATTTGTACCTAACATTCACTGATCTCATGATTATGCTCTGAGCCAATGTTGTTTTTAAAAAAATGATGATAGAAAAACAGAAGCTAAAAAATATAAAGTAGCAGACTTGTACACTTTTGATCCTTTGAAAATGATTGTTGTATAAATTTAAATGCCTTGCTCATTGCAGTGTATCTTTTATGGCCCCAATCCTGCAGTGAGTGCCATGAGGTAAGATCTCAGCTTATGTTTTAATATTCTCCTTGAAGAGTTAATAAGGAAAAGATTTTTTAAAAAGGGAAAGGAATCCTTTTTTCTAGTGGTCTACATAGTAATTACTTCTACCTTAAAAGTTCCTGTACTGTTGGATTTTAAGACTGATTCTGCAAACACTTATGCATACGTATTTGCAGGATGTGTGGAAGTATTTGCATGATTGGGTCCTTAACATTCAATATTGTAGGACCTTTTATCTTAGAAGCTACATATCCTTCTAACACATATGCTTGCAGGATCAGAGCCTAGATCTGTAATATTTTTATATATACAAAAGCAATTTTAAGGAACTTTAGAGTTTTTAAAATGTTAGTTATTTTGTTTCTCTGTCTCAGAAATCTGTATATTTGGATATATGATAGGGCAGACTGGCTTTACCAGTGGAGAAATATGAAAAATTGCACCCCTTTTTTAAACTGTGTAAAACATTTCTAATGTGTTTTTCTGTAAAATGAGGCATATACAGATATTTATATAAAATATAAATGTACACCTTTACATCAATATTTATGCATAAATATACACACATATATATAAAATAGTAAAATGTAAATCATCAGTAAAAGTAAGTAATGATGTGCTGAATTTTGTTTCTCTTTATCTATATGACATTTGTGTCATCACTGTAGCTCTAATCCATATTCAGGTCTTCATGCTGGTGTGCAGTAATATGTAAATTTCCTAGCCAGCTGCATTAAGCAGTGTTTGTTTATTCTGTTTCTTTTGGCACTGCATATAACTGAACTTGTGCCAAAAATGTGGCTGCTTCAGGGAACACTATTCGGGTAGAAGGAAGTTTTGAAAGGAAGCACACATCGTAAGTCTTTACTCTGTGAAAGAGCAAAATCAAAAAGTTTCTGTTCACAAAAATATCTGTATTAAGAATGGAAAATAATGTGTTTGTTAAGGTATAATGAGCAAACGGAATCACTTTAGAATGCTCTGTTTACATTGGCTTTGTAAACAAGGATACAATACTGAGAGGTTGCTGAATTTTGTAAAGGGTGGCCAAGATTAGTGAAAGATTAAAGTTGGAAGTTTAAAATAAATTATTTTAACATGGTATACTAATCTCTCAACACATAGCATTTAGCGGCATTTAAATTTAGACAGCTGTGGCATTTAAGTGTTAAAAAAAATTGCATTAATGATGCATAGAGCTATTTACTTACGCTGGCAGTCTTTTCAGTCTTCCAGTCTGACACTTCCTTTTTTATCCAGCCAGCTAATTTCCCCTCTTTTGTGAGGAGTAACTGTTTTCACACTACTGCTTACCCAGCAAGCCTCCCCATTGTTTCATGCTTAATTATCTTCTTGAGCTTCACCTTCTCCAGTAAGGGAGAAAGACTGGGCCTCCCCACAGCTCTAATGAAAGCTAGGTTTTATAGATGCACTGTGTGAATAAATGCAGTGTCTGATCTAGCAACATAATAAATGAGTTCCTAAACTTTATGGAGTCCCAGCTAATCCAGTGGGTTTACTCAACAATGCAGAAAGAAGCTGTATTTTTAAAAAATGGTTTTTTTTTATTTTAAAAAGGGGAGGAAGAACTTTAATTTATCATGGAACCGGACACAATAAAAATGTTCCAACATTACACAAAAATGCATCACAAATATTTGTTTCAGTGCAACTCCGAAAGTTTCTCTAAGTCATGTGGAAGCCTTTGAGCTGTATACATTAAACTTCAAGCTGGCATATTAACAACATTAATATTAATAGCCCTCTGCCCTTCACTTGTTACAATGCTGTACAACCTCTGATTCCTATCTACACTTGTTACCACTCACAAACACCCAAACAGCAGTTGTGGAAAGATGTGCCTTTTTGCATTTTTGCCTAGCCAGACTGCTACCTTCCTCTCAAATGCAGGCTTGGCCACAGTTGTCCATTATTTTGTCACCTAGAGGTTGAATTTCTGCAAAGTACTTTATCTTGGGCTGCCCAAGGAGACTACACAGAAGCCAAGGCAGTTACTACACGTACCAGCCCACTTCCTAAGCAAGAAAAATTGATAAGAGTATATAACACTGGTGCTTTGCACCCTATACTTGCTTCCACTATAATCCCAGATCCAGTTCAAAATTCAAAGCCCTATTCCTACTAACCTCCAGGTCTCCCTTATCTCTCACTACTGTCAACAGGGATGTTTCAGTTAATGGAGCCCAGAACAAGATGCCTGAAGCTCTAGGGCAGAGAGGATTCAGTGGAGACCTTCTGCTTTGGGACTTCTTACCACTGGAGATTAGGGCTGAGTTTGAGGCTTGCCATGTTTAGAACATATGCTTTGCCATAATGAAGGAGCCTGCAAAATCTCAGGAAAGTGCTTTCCATGGTAATCAGTTTCCAAGAATTATTCTCCTGAATCTCAATTTATCATTAGGATGGACAGATAGTTCTCTTTGACACCATGGGGACTTGTGTATATGGGGAGATTGACTGGCAGAACTATAGTGGTAATATCATACTGCTCTAGCTATGTTGGTATAACTCTGTGTGTGGACACTCTGTTAGAGAATAAAAGTGACTTTTTTTGGTATAGTTATAACAGTGTAATTATAACACTGTAGTTCTGCCGGTTTGCCTGTGTAGACAAGCTCTTAGTTAAACTAGCACAAGTTTATATGTAGACAAAGCCACAGAACTGCTCCAATTCTGTGCTGTAACCATAAAAACTGTTCTTTCTCCTGTTAGTAAGGTCAGTGTGTGCATTTTGGTCCAAATCGGAGATGCTTCTGCAGGCAAACTCCCGCTAACTTGAATGGGAATTTATCTGAGTAAGACCTTAGGATTTGGCCTTTACTGCATATGGAAATGCATCACAAATTTCTGTTTTTGTGTTAAGCTGTGAATGCTCCTTCTAGGCTTTTCATTAAGGATTTGTGCTGGACTCTCTCATAAGAAGGAGAAAAATACACATATGCCACAGAAGCAAAGGTGAGACCAAAATGACGTTCAGGAACACAAAAAACCCTGTCATGTAACCTCTTGACAGATGAAAAGAAAACTACAAAGCAGCAAAAGCAATTGCCAGTAAAATGTGCCATGTAGCCAGATGTTATCATCAGGAAAAAAAAGCCCGCTTACACAACTTGGCATGTAGGTCGGCGATTGTAAACCCTATTTGGATGACAATGTGATGGAACTAAAAAAGTGTCACCTTTTTTCATTGCAGCCTATTTTTGGATTCATAACAGTTGCAATGTTTGAATTATTTTGTTAAAAAGACCCTCTCAATGTGAATCTTGTGAAATTGCCTAATAAAAAAAAAAAAAAATCCAGTTCCTGACAGAGCAGCTTTTAAATAGTGTATCCTGAATGTTTCTTCTGAAAAACTTCACAGAAGTTTTCCTCCTCCTCTGACAACATTTAAAAGGGTCTCTTCAGTAAGAGAGAAACTGATTAAGTCTCCTGCACAGGAACCCGTGGGAGGATCTAGTTGTAGGATTGGGGCCCAACTGACTACACACAGAAAGGGCTTGCAGTCCAACTTGGGTAAATGCTACTCCAGGAGCAGAACAGGGACCAAACTGTCACCCAGTTTAGTCCCTGTTTCTCCAGTGATCTGTGGGAGAAGTAAGCTACACCAGCCATTTCCCTGGCACGGGTTATTTCCTTTTCCATGTTGGCTCAGCTGTGCTGACGGGGAAGGGGCTGAAGCCAAAACTCCACACTTTCCGCATTCACTTTCTCCCTGCACAACATGTGGCATATTGGGTAGCCCATCGAGCGAAGTTAGGGGACTCTCTATGCCCCCTTTACTCCCGGGTGCAGGCACACAGCTAGTTGACCCCAAAGTGCTCCCAAATGCACAGATTAAACAAACTTTAAAAATAGAGGAAAAAATTGGAGGGGGACGAGGGGGTTCCTCTGATTTTTTTGAATGACAATAATCCTAGGCTTTACTAGTAACTATAGTAAGTACACATTTTTCAGATAAGACTGTTTTTTAAAATTGATGCTGTCCCTTTAAAAATTCTTAAAATTATTAATTCTGGGGTTTTTTAAAGTTGCTAAATGGCCTAGAGAAAAGTGTCATTTTAACAGCCAAAATTAGTATTGCTTCCACCTTTTATTTCTGAGTGTCGAGAAGAACCTGAAGCATTGACATGCCTGTGAGAAACTGAACAATGACAGAACATCAATTACCCCTGTCCTCCACTGGCAACATGTGCATGGACACCCACAATTGAGCACAGCCCCACTAAAACCAGTGACTCTCCTCATAGGTGCAGGAATCCGCCCACACAGACCTTAGTGCGAAGTCTTGGCCATGCTGCTGGGATGGGCACTGTTATAAGAACCTGTATAAACAAATATTGCAGATAGAATAAAGGGGGTATGAGTGGAGGGAAGGATAATGGAGGGGGGGATGGAAAATCTGTTTTTTCCCTATAGAAGTCCTCCTTTTGGTGCCTCAAAAATTGGACTCCACCGTCTTGCACACATAATGCCTGTTGAAGTAGATGGAATTTTTGCGTGTGAAGAGTGTAGAACTGAGGCTAATTATTTCAAAGTAGAACAAGGGAAAATATGAACCTGAGTCCTGGATTTTTATTTTCTTAAAAAATAAACACAGATTTACAGATAAACTCCTGTTTTAACCTTAATTATAGTAAATAGATGTGTTAATGATTGGTTTTTCTAATGAGGTCCGGTACAGCATAACCCATCATATTGTAATGAGCAGGTCCTTTCAGCAATAATGCTTATTAATTATGAAGTGTAGTTGTTGAGAGATGAGGACAGGTCGCTGGTTGGCTATCATACAAGGAACCCTATTTAGAAAATGAACATAAGTGAAGCAGAAGTGAAGTGGCTACTGTAAACATGACTACTTCCCTCAGCAGAAGTACTTGGCATGCTGGCATTTTTCAAAAAACAAAATCATGTTTGTCTTTCTTGAATGTGAATACATTCTTGGAGGTGGGGGATGGTTTCTTTCTTTCATTTCCCCCCATTCCATAAGTGCAGTTACATTTGGATAATTTGTACACAGCAATTAAGGGATTTTGTGGGAGCGGGAGGGGAACAGAGTTTATATTTATTATTGTAAAAGCTCTTTTTAATGTTAATTCCTTTAAAAAATATAATGGTATGTGGGGGTTACACTACAGGACTATTTCACCAACACAAAGTATCTGTACTGAAATAGTACATTGAAATGAGAATGAAACACAGGGAATCATTGTTTAACTTTAATAATAGCTTACTGGAGAAAAAGACAAATCCATCTCTGTATTAGTAAAGAAAACAGTACAGGAGAAATGCATTATCCTTTTAAACTTTTTTCTTAAACAATCACAGGGGATGAGGAAACAAATCTTTAAATGGTTTTACAGTATGCTTCTCCCTGATAACATTTTTAGGGTAGATCAGTGGTTTAAGCAGTAAAGCCTGGATCTTACGAATATTTAAGCACATATTTAACCTAGCTCACATGAGTAATTCTAGTGAACATGATAGAACTACTCATCTGAGTAAGGTTCTGCATGTGCTTAAAGTTTTTGCTTGATCAGGGCCCAAGTTGCAAATACCTAGGCTCCCTAAAACCACACGTGCAAATCCCAGCAGGGTGAATTCAACTTTTCACCTTCAACTTCCAAGTCAGATACAATTTACTGTCTGGTAGATTTCTGGATGGAACCTTAGAAGGCTATCTGCTGTTTGCTCCATGGCACTATTATAGAAGCATGGTATATATAATATGGATAGAAATGTGTCTTGGCTTGTTAGGTCAAAAAATATTTCTCTTGTCTGCATGTGTGCCATTTGGCTGTTGCACTCCACACCAGATGGGGTTGCATTTAATAGTGTTGGTGTATAATTTGTGGTGTACTTTGTGATCTTTTGAGAATACATATACTCTCTTAAATTATTACTTGTATTAGGCCAAATCCTGAGATCTTTACTCAGTTGGGGGGGGGGGGGGTTCAAAAGTGCTCACTCTTAGCCTTATTTTACAATAGATTTCAATGGGAGCAGTCAGGTCAACACTAAGTGCTTACCAAAATCCCACCCAATTTCTACTCTGTCCTTGGCCAGGCAAACTCCCATTGCTGGCAAGTCCCTTACCCCAGGATTCAGCCCATTATTTGATATGGGCCCTGAAATTAGAATTTAAATGCTGGGCCAGATCCTAAGCTGCGGTAAATAAAACTAGCTCCTCTGAAGTCAATGGAACTCCACCAATACGCATCAGCTATAGCAATGTCCCACAGGGTTTTTAAGGATACTCATTGTTAAAAGGGTGAGATATATAAAACAAATTGAAGTGGTAAAGTACTGAAATATCAGGCAGCTTAAATACTCACAGGCAGTCAGTTAAACCAGCTATTTTGATTAAATATCCAAAAAAGTATATGTAAGTATCATAGATTCCTCTCCCCAACAGTTTGATATCAGGTGTGAATGCCACAGAAGTTAATGGGATTTTTGTCACTGACTTCAATGGGGCCATGATTCACGCTATTCAACTCACCGTTGTGAAGAATCCTGATGCTCTCTAGAACTCTCAAGGTTGCCCTTCAATGGTAGTCCCCATTTGCTTGTGCAAGAATCAGAAAATGTTTTCACTATCCTTTGGTGTCTGGTTTTCAGGATCGGGACATCTGTCTATAATGGACTGTTCATTTCTTGGGTAATGTGACTCAAGGAGTGATATCCTGGTCCAGAATAAGTCAAATGCCCCTGGAATCAGCAAGTGCAATTTCCATGGAGGAGCATAGTCAGCATTGATTGAGGTGATGTAAATTACATGGTATAATTTTGAAGTCAGTGCAGTTTTGCTAATTTACACCAGCTGAGGATCTGGCCTTTCATGCACAAATGGCCTATCTCAGTCATGCAGAAATCTTTTATTTTCTGGAGCAGTTAACTAAATACCCACCCTTTTACCCTAAGACGTCAAGTAATTTCTAGCTATTTAATTCTCAGATGGGAGAAAAATGGGAGAAAAATAAAATTAAAGAAGAAATTAGAGGGGGAAGTTTTATCATAGGTCATTGTCAGGTGTGTGGGACCAAAATAAATTACTGTAAAAAAAAAAAAAAAAAAAAAAAAAAAAAAGCCCTGAAAAACTGTCTGGAGTTATTCCAAACATTATCTCATTGAAAGCCAGCTTCGCATCTGTGCCATAGGAAGAAGAAGAAAGACCCACAACATTATAGCGAGATGAAAGGAAAGCAGTGAAAAGAAAATGCTGCCATTGCTTTTACTCCCTATCTTGACTCTCCTTCCAAGGAACATTAATTCAGACATTTAGAATGTAGCACAGACATTAGGGCCGACTATAGTGGGGAGGAGAAAGGCTGTGACTCCCACCCTCTGGGCGATTAGAAGTAAAGGTTCCATCTTGTCTGGAATTTCAGATGTTCTACTGAAAAATCCACAAGATCTAATGTAATAAAATAATCATAAATCTGATGCCCTGGCATCCTGCCTATGCATTTAGGAGCCTGTTCAGGAAGACATTTCACCTTACACAAACAAAGTCTCCTGAGATTTCTGGTTCCCCCCTGCTGCCATCATGAGTACAACCACAGTGGGACGTGGTATGCCACACCGTTCAGCACTCCAATAAGCCATACACTCTCCCAGTTGCTGCTCTCCCAGGCTGATGTCATGGTGTCCAAACGCCTTCCTTTATTTGAGTAGCCTGCCCGGTTTTGTAAAAGGGAGGGGAAAATGTACTCTGTGGTCAACAATGTGAAATGATTTATAATAATGTTTCAGTGACTTGAGCTGGGTGTTTCTTCTTTCGGAAAAACTTACTCTCAGAAAACTGTATACATTTAAATGATAAAAAGTAGGCTTTGACGTAACAGAGCACTCAGTTAAGATGAATGGGCTGAGGTCACACTTTTGTGTGTGTTTTATTGTTTCAGTCTGTCTGACTTGCAGAACAAACAAGGCAGCAGAGTGCTAATTTACAGGGGGAAGGTTATCTTCCTAACCAGGAAGAGCCAAATGTATTTCTGAGACATAAAATCAGATTCTGCAACACATAAAATCTGTGGAATCTGCTGCTGATTTCCTGCCTTCACAGATTTCTTTTTTGCAGTTGGCAGCAGCTTAAAGCAGTACAAATCAAATGAGGTTTGAGACTGTTTGTAGTAATGCATCCCAAATGCTAAGTGTACAGTTGTCTGGAGTAATAAGAAAATCCAGAGAGAAAAATGGGAAAAATTAGTAGACTGTCTTTAGATAACATGTTTTAGACTAGTTTTTATTTAATCATAATCTTCCTGTGGCACTGAATGCTCAGGGTGTTGATAATTGGATATATGGATTTTTACCTGCAGGTTAATTGTTGGAATCTGGCCCAGGTTACCAAAATATAGTGGTAGTGACCAAATATAGGGTACCAACCATCAGAGTTGGTACCCTATAGTCCCCGTTTCTCCAAATCTGAGTTTAGCATTCAGCTCTCCAGGTGGATGTACATTGGTGCCCTCATCTACATACATCTAGCAAGCAGGTGTTTCAGCTGGGATTTCTGATCTAGTGAGCCATATTGAAGGGATCACGCACTAAGTATCCTAGAAAAAAAAAGAGTACCATAAAAATTCTTTATATAATAGACTCAGTGTTTGATAACTACACCCCCCAGTCCTCCTTTTTGCTACAGCCCAATTCTATTTCAATATCTTTCTAAATCAGCTGTGGTGTAGATTGTTGTTTGAGCACATGCTCAGCTCTGTACATGCATATAAGGAAGCACTCATGCCTCAAGGAACTTACAATCTAGTTTAGACCCAGACAATACAGTACACAGGAGAGATCATTTCTGTGTAAGAATTTTTTCTGGATGGATTTGAAGGAAGAGCGACTGTGCCATATGTCAGAACAGGAAGACCATAAACAATTAAGAGCCATTAAACAACTAAGGATTGCAGACCATAATAACACTCTGTGCCAAGGAGGCTAAAGGAGTAGCTGACATAGGGCTGGCTAGCTATGCTAGCTTTGTGGCCACTTTGCACCTCAGGAGCAGTGCAAAGGGGCTGGAACAGAGTCAGGATCTGGGCCATTGTCTAAATGTAAAGATACTCAGCTGTAAGACTGGTTTAAAACAAACATGTCAGGAAAATGTCTTCAGATGAATGCCATTGAAGAAAGCATTCAGCCTTACTATTCATTTCTTCAGTTGCGTTCTATCCTTGAGATCTACAGATCCAGACAACATCCTGACAAACATTGAGCTATGGCATCATGAAAAGCAGTGTTATATTTAAGGACTTGAGTAACTGATTTCTCTTTCGCATGTCACCATCACTGACTGATAGTAGGTCTATCACAGATGAGCCAAAAGTCCTCCCTAAATTGTAATTCTCCCTTGCAAGATTACATGGGCATGGAGAGGAAAATGAAGGGATGATGCCATAAGATGAAATTCACTTGTGTCCAGAAAGCCAGCTGAAGATCTGTGTACCACTTAGGTTTTTTTATGAAAGCTTCAATGTGGGACTGAACGAGTGTGCTCTGGCCTTGTGCTGACTTTCTGAATGCGTTGCCATCATGTTTCCTTTCACACAGATCTGTTTCTGTTTATCTCTAGAAGAAAATATTCTTGAGATTAGTTTTAAGTGTTGTATAAACATAATTGCAAATATTATTGGAAAGTGACAAAAGTCTTTAAAAAAAAGTCTAGCTCAGTTATTTATTAGCACTTTCCCAGAGTACAGTGTCAGCACAGACAATATTTGAAATGAATGTTGTATTTGATTAGACTGATTGATTGTTCTCACCGCTGAGGATTTAGCATTCATTAGTCATACTAACCAGTCATTAGTACTGCCTTTATCAGCAAGCAAAGAATAAACAGAAATTCTAATAAAAATTCATCACAGTGAAGGTAGTCCATACCTAAGCAAGTTTTATGACTGTCAGTGTATTAGATTAGCTGTTATAACATTGGCAGCATAAAAGTTTCTGTTATAAAAAGTTTAAAATCCTTTAATGGTTGTTTACTTTTAATCTAGACTCTTTTAAATTTAAGTAGGCTAAACAGATAATCTCTCTCAAATCCAATATAATAAAGTGCTAATAGTTATTTTTTACCTACTGATATATTTGTATGGGATCCCTTTTAGCTATTAGTTTCGAGGTTTCTTAAGCAAGTTGTACTAACCTGATTTATCAAAAACAATCTTTATTGGAGAGAAATCAAAATCCTGTATCACAGGTTTTCAATCAAAGAGCAAATGTATTCTGGTATATACAGAAAAAGTACAGAAATGGAGACCATGTTTACATTTAATTGATTTCACTCTCATATGTCCATTTTAACTTTACATAATACATAACTCATTGGTATTTATAGAATAGTGGTAAGTGCTCCAAAGAAATAAGCACTTACATTGAACACATGTAAATTAAAGGCAGTGAATTTATCCTTATTTCTCTAGAATGTTTTTTAATGTATAATTATTTTTTATCTTTGTAATTTTTTTACAGGAGCCCCTGAATATTATTGATCCTGGTTTGATGGACCTAAATGGTCCAAATGAAGATGCATTAGAATGGGATGAAACTGATATAAGTCATAAGCTGATTAGCATTAATGAAGAATTAAATGAACTCGATCAAGAACAAAAGCAGGATCATCCAAAACAGAAATCTGCTTTAGAAGAATGTGGTGGTAATGACTTGAATCAAGAAGAACATATCAGTGATCATGAAACTCCTCTGTATTGTTCCAGCATTACATCACCTCCTAGCCCTCACATTTACCAAGTCTATAGCCTTCACAATGTAGAGTTATCAGGAAAAAAACATGTACCTTTATTGAAAAAGACTTCAAACTTCCCCAGTGTAACACAGTCTAATATTTTAAATAAAAGTCTTAAGGACTCCCCATTTTCCTCTACTAAATCTCTGCCAGACCAAATAGGCAGGACTACTTTGGCAAAACCATTCAATTATATGTACCATAGTGGAAACATAAGCAGACATTCTGAGAGTGAAAGCGGAATAGTCAGTGAAGGTGATACAGAAACTTCAAACGATTCTGAAATCTTTTTGATAAATGATATTGAAGGAACCCAGAGTAATCCTGAAATTGGGCCTCTGGAAGCCCACATGAGTGACATAGTTCATGTGATAAAACAAAAAATTAAACAAGAAGACGACGACCATATTACACTTTCAGATAATTGTCACTCAACTTCTTCTTCATGTTGTGCAAGTGGAAAAGAGGAAGATCTAAATGGTGCTACCCAACATACCTCTGATTGTTTGGAAGAAGAATTACAAGGAAAACATGATGTGTTTACATTTTATGATTACTCTTACCTCCAAGGCACCAAACTCAAATTGCCAGTGATGATGAAACAATCACAAACTGATAAAGCATGTACAGAGGGCACTTTACTTCATGGTTTTTATTTTGATAAAATACCCTGTAAAGCTGAACATCAATCTGCAGAGTTACAACCAGATGAGTTTATGCATGAACTTACTTTGGCAAGTGTCTCCAGGGAATCAGATCCCACTTCCTGCAAATCTGTGGAGGATTCTAGGAAATTAACTGATATACAGAATGCAAAACAGGTTTCACGTTTATCTCATAGCTCTTCATTAGAATCTCTTTCTGCGGCAGGTGATTTGTTTGGCTCAAGTATTTTTAAAGCTGGTGATGGTCTTCAGCGAAGCGCATCTTTGGAAAGCTGGTTAACTTCATACAAAAGCAATGAAGATCTTTTTAGTCATCATGGCTCAGGAGACATAAGTGCAAGCAGTGATTCTGTTGGAGAACTCAGCAAAAGGACATTAGACCTCCTGAATCGCTTAGAGAATATCCAGAGCCCCTTAGATCATAAGATAAAGCGCAGCATTTCTGATATCACACTCCAAAGTAGCTCACAAAAAATGTCATTAGCCGGACAGTTAGCATTAGATATTGCATCCTCAATCAATGAAGATTCAGCTGCTTCTCTCACTGAACTCAGCAGCAGTGAGGACCTTTCTCTTTGCTCTGAGGACATTGTATTGCATAGAAATAAAGTGCCAGATTCAAATGCATCATTTAGGAAACATCTTAATCGGTCAGTAGCTGATGAGAGCGATGTCAATGTCAGCATGATTGTTAATGTCTCCTGCACTTCTGCTTGCACTGATGATGAAGATGACAGTGATTTGCTTTCAAGTTCTACCCTGACCTTGACAGAGGAGGAGCTGGGCATCAAAGATGAAGATGACGACTCTAGTATTGCAACTGATGAGGATATTTATGAAGAGTGCAATTTAATTTCTGGACTTGATTACATAAAGAATGAACTCCAGACTTGGATTAGACCAAAATTTTCTTTGACAAGGGAGAAGAGAAGATGCAACCTCAGTGATGAAATTCAGTGCAGTAAAGATGTAAGTAGCAATGAGACATCAAAAGCAATAGATACATTGAGCACTGAAACACTTTTGAATGGTTCAGTATATAAGCTACCGGAAAATAATGGCAACAGTAAAAACGTATCAGATGGGCATGAGCTGGGGACAAAAAGTCAGACTATAAAGGATAGTTCTCAGGCTGCTAAAGATCAGTTTGTGGATGACATGGAGAATGGAAATGTTGAAAATACTCCAGACAGTCAAAAGGAAGAGCTTATTAGAACTTCATCCACTCCCAAAAATGTTGGCTTACTTGATGGTAAGGGAGCTGAAAACGAATGTTGCATCTGCGAAGCGTTTACAGATAGTTCAGATGATTCACATATGGATGGTAAGGAGACTGTTCAACCATCAAATATATCCACAAGTCTTCTACAAGAATGTCAAAATCAACTTCAATCTGACGATCATTGCATTGCTTATACTCCCATTAGAAAGCCTTGTATGGAGCCTGCATCAGAAATGAGAGGTATAGATACACAAGATACTTCTTTACTAAAATATTTACCTAATGATCAACAAAGCAGAACAAGCACTATTGAAAAACCTACCGATTGCTGTGTAACTTTTAAACCAAATGAAGCAGAAGAGAACACCTCAGCAAGTGGTAGTGATTCATGTTGCAACTGTGAATCTGTTGCTTTCGATAAACGAAATGTGGAAGATTGCTCAGTGCACAACTTTGTGATGGAGATAATTGACATGGCATCAACAGCCTTGAAGAGTAAATCACAGCCTGAATGTGAGACAGCCACTCCTACTTCATTAACTCAAATCAAGGAAAAGGTAATGGAACATTCTCACCGGCCCATACAACTAAGAAAGGGGGATTTTTATTCTTATCTTTCTCTCTCCTCTCATGATAGTGACTGTGGGGAGGTAACCAAATACATAGAGGAAAAGAGCAGTACTCCAGTGCCACTGGACTTTGCAGATGAGAGAGAAAACATTGAATGTTTTTTTGAAGCTTGTCCTGAGGAAGAGCGAGTTGAGCAGCAGCCACATTTCTCTTCCGCTACTCCTGAAGGATCTCTGGCAGCAGGCAAAGTCCTAGAATTATTGGCTGAACCTAAAACTTCTGCTAAATGTAGTAGCTTTTCTTTCTTAAGTAATGACATTGATGTAAATGTGCCCAATCCTGCCAACCAAAAGGTATCAAACAATTTAAAAAATATTATTGATGATTCACTGACTTTGGATAGCCATAATGAAGGCTTAGACATGAATTCTCTGCAGTTTAGCACTAAAAAAGGAAGTACAGGAAAGTCACTTGGAACTGGGAAGTCTAAAGGAAGTATTGCTGCTTCTGCAAAGGGTTCAGCTATAGGTTTTCAATTAAAGCCAGAGCACTGGAAAGATCAAGATGTATTGCACCAGGACACTGAAACACTTACTTGTGAAGAAAAACTCCTGAATCTTCACACTGAGAGGCACATTAATATGCACAGATAGAATGTAACCCTCCCATGCACATACATTATCTCAAACAGGTATGTACTGTACAGTATGGCTTTGCATATGACTTATTTTTATATGTTTGTATAATGAAAGGGTATGAATCACCATCCGGGACCTTTGTTTTATGATAGCACCATGCTTTATATATATTTGATTGATCACAATCCCAGTTTACATACCTCTGGTCAACTAATGTATTCGAGATACTGGTTTTGCCCCTGGTTGTTGCATGGACTGAAGCTCCACTCCAGTGGAACACACAAAATCCATTGGAGTCAAAATTCTGTTCTGCTGATCTTGGAAATTCCATAGGGTTGATATTCCCAGGTAGCTCCCATTCTCCTTCTTATGCTGCTGAGCTGTCCAGCCTCGTAGAAGCTGTCTCTACTTAGGGACACCCCCTTCTCCTCTCTTCTCCACAGTAAGCTGGTCTTCTGCTATAATCAGCGACCCTCTGTTATCCAAAACATTTGGACAATCAGAAGTTTGGCAATCCCATGAAGCCTTCATAATATCAGTGTTCTACTGTGTTTGCAAATAATCTTGTGAAAACAAACCTCTGGGATAGTGGCTAACCAGATTAAATGGAGAGGTATTAACTTATCTGCTAATGTCTATATCCTATGATTCTGGATTTAAACCTGCTAAGCAATTATGAAGAAAAAGGAATGACAGGCTAAATGATTAGTGTTACCAAAATAAGAAAGCTTTACCATGAGGGTTATTGCAAATGCAAGACTAAGGTTGTACAGTAAGGACACAAAAGGTAGAGGAAGGTGAAAAGTAAAGGCTACAATAGCAATATTAATTGCTCCTTTCTGGTATATTTTATGATGTATATTTTGGAACATAAGTAGTAGAGATGAGCCTAAGATGTGAAGTTTGGCTCCAATCTTTGCCAAAGTTTGAAGAAGTTCAGATCTGGTTTTCTGGCTCACATAAATCTCTAATGAAAAGAAATATTAAACTGCATATTTAGCCAGAAAAACAGAAATAGAAAACAGCATATGCTCTGCACCTCACCACTAATTCAAAGTGGTGCTAGAGCCAGCATAGATGGCTATGCAAGAATCACATTAGTGCAGAGGGATCTTCCAACAGTTTACAGCTAGCATAGCTGCACCTATGCCACACTCAACCCAGCTGCTTGTGCAGGGGGTGTGGCTGGGAGAAAGAAAGTGTGATCAGGGCTTTCTTACTCTTCATGGATCCCTGGCTGCCATATTGATCCTTTGAGGTCTTTGGTACACAATGACCTAGAATTGGGGAACTGCCAATTCCACTTTTGCATCCCCATTTCCGAGCTGTGCAATGTGTTCTTCAGATGTATCAAAGGAGTTGGGCCTATATATACAAAATGAGATTGTTGGTTTTGGAAGTGTAGCTTTTGCATTTCCTCAGCTAATATGACATTGCTATAGTTTTTGTCCATACTTGTATGATTCTCTGTATTCACACATATACTTGTGCCTCTGCTAAAGCTCTCTTGTTACAACAACAATTATCTGACACATCCCAAATAATATTCTCGTAAGGAAATATAGTCTTGTTGAAATTACTTTAAGGATGGGGTTAAACTGGTTGAAAGATCACACTCAGAGTAATTATCAATGTTTTGCTGTCAAACTGGGGGGACATATCTAGTGGAGTCTTGCAGGGGTCAGTCTGAGGTCCTGTATTATTCAATATTTTCCCTAATGACTTGGATAATGGACTGGAGAGTATGCTTGTAAAATTTGCGGATGACACCAAGCATGGGAGGGTTTGCTAGCACTTTGGAGGAGAGGATTAGCATTTAAAATTACCTTGACAAATTGGAATATTCATCTGAATTCAACAAGATGAAATTAAATAAAAAACAAGTGTGAAGTACTACAGTTAATAAGAAAAAAATCAAAGGCACAGATACAAAATGGGGAATAAGTGGCTAGGTAGTGGTACTGCTGAAAAGGATCTGGGGGTTATAGTGGATCACAAATTGAATAGGAGTCAACAATGGGAATGCAGTTGCAAAAAAGACTATATAATTCTGAGGTGTATTAACAGGAGCCTTAGGCTACGTCTACACTACCCACCTGAATCGGCGGGTAGAAATCGAGCTCCCGTTGATCGAATGATCGCGTCTCGTCGGGACGCGACAATCGATCCCCGAATCGACGCTTATACTCCACCAGCGCAGGTAGGAGTAAGCGCCGTCGACGGGGGAGCCGCGGAGGTCGATTTGCCGCCGTCCTCACAGCGGGGTAAGTCGGCTCAGATACATTCAGCTACGCTAGTCGCATAGCTGAATTTGCATATCTTAAATCGACACCCTCCCCCACCCGTAGTGAGGACGTAGCCTTAGTATGCAAGATATGGGAGGTAATTGTCCTGCTTTACTTAGCACTGGTGAGGCTTCAGTTGGAGTACTATGTCCTGTTCAGGGTTCCGCACTTTAAGACAGAATCTTTGGAGAGAGTCCAGAGGACAGCAACAAAAGTGATAAAAGGTTTAGAAAACCTGACCTATGAAGAAAGATTTAAAAAATAGGCATGTTTAACTTTGAGAAAAGAAGACGGGGGGATGACCTGATAGTCTTCAAATATGTTAAAGGCTGTTATAAGGAGGACTGTGATCAGTTGTGCTGCATGTCTTCTGTAGGTAGAACAAGAAGTAGTCAGCTTAAACTGCAGCAAGGGAGATTTAGGTTAGATATTAGGAAAAGCTTTGTGACTATATGGATAGTTACGCTGTGGAATAGGCTTCCAAGGGAGATTGTGGAATCCCCACATGGGAGGTTTTTAAGAACAGGTTAGACAAACACCTATCAGGGATGGTCTAGATATAGATGATCCTGCCTTAGTGCAGGGGACTAGACTAAATGACCTCTCGAAGTCCCTTTCAGCCCTACATTTCTGTAATTCTGTGATCTTTATCCTGACACTTTCCTTTGCACGTATGTGTGTATAATGTTGCATTATATTGGAATTGTGACATCAGAGAAAAGATGTTTGAACAGATTGTGGGTGTTCACGACCTGACAATTGCCAATTAAGCAAATATTTAAATGAAACCTTAATACACATCTACTGGCTTAGTGATACCATCCACTCCAAAATCACTGGAGAAGCAGCTGAAATTCAACTGAGAAATTACAAAAGAGATGGATGAGAGTATATGATCAAGTGCCTATATTCAGAGGACTATGTATACATGGAAGTATCTATCTGAAAAGTGAGATGAGGACAAAAGGCTCAAGTTTGTAAGTTTATACAGTAGACAAAGTAAATTTGAATTAATCTTTTGTTAGAGTTCTTAATTTCATCACTTATTTATTATTATATTAACCTGAGAAAGAGAATTACCATAGTGTGTGTGTGACTGGCCTGTTCTTCTTGTCCTCATTCTTTCACTAATGATGATAGTAATATAACTTTGCACTTCAATAGTGCTTTTCATCTGAGAATCTCAAAGCACTGCACAAACTTGCCATCCACTGTTACAGATATTACAGTTACTTACCTGGTAGCAAGCTGTGTTTTCATTAATACTAGGTTATGACAACGTACAATTAATCAGGCCTGAGGACCAGAATTGAGTATAAAGAATAGAGATATTTACACACCCTCATGAAATTCAGTGAAAGGAAATGCTGAGACTGTACATGATAGTTTGATGGAGTCATAGAATAATTTTTATTTTGCCTTAAGGTTACAGGCTTTTTTAAATAATAAAAAGCCCTTTTTATTACATGCTACTCTTTATTTAAGAAGCTATTTATTGTTTGTTAAATGTTAGATAGTATTGTTTCTATTAAAATTACACATAGATTTTATTATTCCTAGCTGCAATGCTGGGAATGTACCTCAAGCAAGTAAAAAAAATGAAAATCCATGCTGCCACATATGAGATCTGTGATTCACTAAAGTCTGAATTCCCTTCCCCCAATAAGAGCTTGGTGCTGTAACTTCATCTCTCATGCTATGGGGAATGAATTACAGAAGCAATCTATCCTAATTTGTTAACTTATTCAAATAACAGTTATTATACTTAACTATGCTAAAGATTATCTTTTTGGTGGCAGATTGTTTATTTTTTGATGAGCCTAATTACTGATTTTCTAAAGGTAATTTACATTTATTACTAATACATCTTTTAAAATGTGACAGATAAATGTTGTTCCCATAAGTATATTATGAAAAAAGTTACTATTTAAAAACACATTATTTAATTTGAAAGATAAATGGCAAACACCATTATTTTTTCCTGTAGCACCTGTGCTGTAAGCTCATTAAAATGTGTAATTCCAAGTGTAGCTGCAATACTAAGAGAAAAATAACCTATAGTATAGGTATACTCTAAAAATATACTTGGAATGCAAAGCTGACAAAAGGCATACTTACTGATGTAGCTTGGCTAATTTTATCTTCTTTCAGTCTATGTTTGCCTTGGTTGTATAAGAGGATAAAAGCTATAGTGGAGGAAATGTATTTTCTACCAAATGTATTTAAATTGCAATTTTGTTCTTCATCAGTTTGCTGTAAAACTGACCATTAAGGGAAAGTAACAGCAATTCTATAAGCAGCTTCAAAAATACCTCTATTAGAAATGATTATTCTACTATATGAGCCAATATACAGCAGAGGTGCTCAGAAAGTGATACTGATTTTGTTTCTCAAGGAGAGGACAGCTTGAAAGAACAGCCTTCCTGCATATGAGATCATGCAATCTTTTGCTGTCACTATGACCCATGACTCACCAATGGAATCAGGATTCATGGTCATATATTCAGTGTGTGCAGGGATCACCTTATGTGATGTTCCTAGAGTCTTTTCTGGAAAATACATTAGATTTCTGTGTGCAATCTGTTATGGTCACACGTAAGTCACAAAAGATATTTCCGTCCTTTTGTATAGAACATACAATTTAAATTTCACATACTTTGGAAAAAAATTATTACTTGGTTGAAGAAAAATAAACTGGTTTTATCCCATAATCCTGCAGCGGGAGTTAAAATATCCTGCAACTGACTGTAGCCAGGAGGAACCTAGAGGGAAAGGATGGTCCTGTGGCTAAAGCACAAGATTGCTAGTCAGACTTTTTGTATGGCCTTGAGCAGATCACTCAATCCCTTTCTACCTCAGTTTCTTTAACAATGAAATATCAGGGATAATAATTGAGAGGGGAATCCTGAGGCTTAAATCATTCACCGAAAACTGTTTTGAGATCCATGGATAGAATGTGATATCTAAATGCAAAGTATTAGTAGTTACATAATTCTATGAAAAAAACAGTATTCAAGGCCAGTGGAATACAGACACTAATGAATAATAATTTAAATATAAAAAAATTAGGCTGCAGGAATGATCTAAACCTTTTCTTACCATTTATCTTTGCAGATTTAATAGGGCACTAGAAACAACAGTGTTTCTTTATCTTTTTTTACAACATAGTCATGATATTTTATTTCACTATAGCAGAAAATTCCACCAGAGGACTTATTTAAAATCTTAATAATACCTAAATGGTAGAAATAGCTAGTTTATATTATCATCTGTGGATGTTTTGATTTTGGAAAACAGGTTAACTGTCCAACAGTGAGACTTCTCACTATAGATCTGATTAAAACCCACACCAAAGTTTTTAAAGAGCAAATTTGATATCTTCATTATTCTGCATGTTGTTTTTGCACTGATTTCATGTAATTTACTTTTTCTATAAAAATAGAGAGGTCAGTTACAGCAAATAAGATCAAAGGAGAAGGTAACTGGATAGATCCAGATATTTCTGCTTAATTTGGAAGGCATATAATGCATGTCTGGAGTGCCTCCTAGGAAATGCCTAAGAGATGTACTTTGCACTAATCTTTTAGCTGTATTCCGACAGTTATTTCTTCATAATCCTCATCATAAGCCTCTGCTCTTTGATGAATAGTTTAACCCTAAACTCCAAGCTGGATAAATTCCATAGTATGAAAAGTTAACTCATTACTGGTGCCAGAAATGTCCAAATAGTTCTGTGATACCCCTCTTCGCCTTTTATATTAAAATCTCATTGTATATACGTACATAAATTATGTGTGTCCGTTAAATATTGTGTATCCCTTTTTGTTGTTTGGCTGTGGCAGATCCATATTTTATTATTGATCGGAGCACCTTTGAGTGTGCTGAAGGTAAGTTCACAGGTAAGTATAAGGACAGGATCCAGGGAAAAGGTCAGACTTGATGATTTCCCTTGTTTGTTTTGAAACTACGTTCTTAAAAAAATCAATAAGTTTTCTACATCAGTACAAAGACATTTTTTACTCTAACTTGAATCTAGGCATTTAAAAATCGTTGTTCGCATGCTGTATGCCTGTGCATTTAAAGGCTTTGGCATGTAATCGTATAATGGCTATCTTCAGTTGTTCTGGAAGAGCTTGTGTTTTGCAAATAAAACTGTATTTTATGTAACATACTTTCACTTTTTTTTTTCATTTCCTTTTAGAAACTTGGCTGCTGTTCAGGTGCAGGTTCATCCTGTTAACCATGGGATGACCTCCAATGCCATTGCATCATTCACTGCCTCTCGTTACACTGACTCTCAAGATACATTTTCTTTCCGAATGTGATTTGTCCATGTTGGTTTTCTGATCAGGCTACATATGCTGGTCCTAATTCAGTAATCATTTTGTAGTATAGTAAAGCCATTTGCTTTCATGTGGATTCCCCTCCCAAGCTACCTCTAACTACCCACCCTACCTAAATTGAATGCTTCTGTAATACTTATCACCCGTTACATTCTTTAAAGTTTTGAAATTCCACAAATTCATCATGATCAGTCTGATTCATCTTTACAAAGCTGTACCGGTCAGTACTCTCTTATTTCATGTATCAAATTTAATATATATATATGTATAATGCATATTTTTGTTGAAACTATTTTGTGTTTAAAATTACAATTTTATTTGATTGCAGCAAAAGGAAAAGTCATTAGTCCTCCTAATTCAATACATCTAAAAGTTAAGCAATTAAAATCAATGCCATTTATTTCATTTTAAAATTTAATCTATGCAACACTTCAAGAAACAACTACATGGTGTTGTATATTAGGAACTGTTGACATTCTACTGAATTAAGTACAACATTTTGGGTTTTTATGCTTCTTGAGGTGGTAAAGGGAAAAAAGTTTTTAAAAAAGTGTGCCTTGCTGTATTTCTTATACCATTTATTAAAAAGCTGCTTTCAGAGTAAAATTATGTTGGTTTCAAAGGAGGAAATAGCAAGGTTAAGATGTGTGAATAATTTCTGTATATATGTATAACCAAGTACAAACATTGATGTATAATGACAGTATAAAATGCTTTCATGTTTGTGATGTTCAGTGATGTTGAAAATATAAGCCTTAAAACCATTAGATTGCATGATAATTAGAATTGGCATAATAAACATCGTTTATTGGGGAAAAAAAGCAAAATTGGTTATCTGTTTTACCTACGTTCGAAGAAAAAAAATACTGCATCAAAATACAGAAGAGTTATTGTTTGCAATCTTTCATAGAGTCTAGAGTTTCCATATCAGTCAAGAGTTTTGGGCTACATGGCTCCAAAGTAAAGGTCATGCAAACTAAGGAGTTTCAAAATCTTTCTGGTCACACATGGAAATGCAAACATTCAGACAGATGAATCTAGTGAACTGCAACACCAGTTCCCAAAGGACAAATATACATATATCTTAAACCTTTATTTCTTTATTATTAATAGTTTGATGTTGGATGTTAGGAAACTTTCTGTCTCTTAAAATTTCATTCATTTACATAGTCCCCTTGAATGAGCTTTGTATATATTTATATAAGCTCTTTTACAGTTAGGATGTTTGAATAATTTAGATTATGTACATTTTAAATGTTTTTATCTTGTTCTAAAACTATATTGGGTGGCTAAAACAATGCTGAATGCTCTATCTAGTATCTCTGCAAAAATGACTCTTTCCTAAAAATCTCTATTGTAAGTGGAGGCTACATTTAATAAGCCAGAAACTGGGTCTGCTGTTTTCTATTTTATCTGTTTAATATATATATATTTTTTCTATTATGTGCGTGGGGGATTATTTTAAACAAACAAAATCCTTCAGTATTGGTTTTCTTAATAAAATCAATCAAATAAAATGCCAGTAGCCTAGCCAGAATTTAGACGACGACCTAAAATACCTCATTGGCATGTCCATGTAATAGCGGAGGAACTGGTAAGAAAAACTTTTCGGTTTCAAGCTACCAAAGGCATATTTTCACTTATAATGGTGAGAAAAACAGGTAGGTCCTGACTCTTATCTTTGCTAAGTCCCCTTTACAAGGCGAAAGCACTGTAAAAGAGCCTTATGTAGATGAGAATGAAGCCCTTAAAAAATTGAGAAAAAATTCCTTGCAATTGCCTTTTTGAATCTATGACGTGTTCTCCACTTGCATATTCTCACTGTTACAGTCCAGAACTGTGTTTAAGTTAAACCCAAGCCACACTGAAGGTCTGAATCACTCTTTACAGAATATTGGAAAATGTCAAATAATTTCTAGGTGCAATTTCTCATAAAATCATACAGAGTTTAGCCAGTCTATTTTTTTTTAAATTAAAATTATTAATTTTTAGTGATTTATCATGGTTAATTTTTACATGGGAATTGAGTTTTGAAGTATATCTTGGTCTGTCTTAGCACTTTGTTTTTAACCTAACTCACTCTGACTGCAATCATATCTTGATGATGAGAACAGAACTCGTAAGTTAGAGGCTTTTCATGTCTGTCAGCTCAGCCAACAAACTGCAGAACTCCATCAGTTATTGTACCG
Source organism: Malaclemys terrapin pileata (assembly GCF_027887155.1). NCBI lineage: Eukaryota > Metazoa > Chordata > Testudines > Emydidae > Malaclemys > Malaclemys terrapin. Next base: position 105,372,336 of record NC_071508.1, read on the forward strand.
TGCTTCTGCTTTATTAGGTCAGTGGCCACTTACTGGTTTTTCTAAGTGAAAATAATAGTATAATCACACCATAAAGACAATAATTCATAATACAGTATTTGGAATAGTATATGGTCACAATTCAAACTTGTAAGGCTATGTGGCTCAATCCTGAGAGATGGAGAACACCTTGACTTAACTAGTGTTTGCAGAACTATATTATTTGATCTCAGGAGACAAAGTACAGTATCATTTTTATAACTGTGATTCAAGGCCATTCATTATCAAATATTCTTTACTAGCATGGTTATAAGCTCTATATTTTCTTATTTTTCTTCTCACAGAGAGCATATTGGATTTTGATGTCAATATAAATTGATTTCTGAAAGAAAACAAATCTCTGGCATGCACTATTCATAGATTCATAGATTCATAGATTCTAGGACTGGAAGGGACCTCGAGAGGTCATCGAGTCCAGTCCCCTGCCCGCATGGCAGGACCAAATACTGCCTAGACCATCCCTAGTAGACATTTATCTAACCTACCCTTAAATATCTCCAGAGACGGAGATTCCACAACCTCCCTAGGCAATTTGTTCCAGTGTTTAACCACCCTGACAGTTAGGAACTTTTTCCTAATGTCCAATCTAGACCTCCCTTGCTGCAGTTTAAACCCATTGTTTCTGGTTCTATCCTTAGAGGCTAAGGTGAACAAGTTCTCTCCCTCCTCCTTATGACACCCTTTTATATACCTGAAAACTGCTATCATGTCCCCTCTCAGTCTTCTCTTTTCCAAACTAAACAAACCCAATTCTTTCAGCCTTCCTTCATAGGTCATGTTCTCAAGACCTTTAATCATTCTTGTTGCTCTTCTTTGGACCCTTTCCAGTTTCTCCACATCTTTTTTAAAATGCGGCGCCCAGAACTGGACACAATACTCCAGCTGAGGCCTAACCAGAGCAGAGTAGAGCGGAAGAATGACTTCTCGTGTCTTGCTCACAACACACCTGTTAATGCATCCCAGAATCATGTTTGCTTTTTTTGCAACAGCATCACACTGTTGACTCATATTTAGCTTGTGGTCCACTATAACCCCTAGATCCCTTTCTGCCGTACTCCTTCCTAGACAGTCTTTTCCCATTCTGTATGTGTGAAATTGATTTTTCCTTCCTAAGTGGAGCACTTTGCATTTGTCTTTGTTAAACTTCATCCTGTTTAACTCAGACCATTTCTCCAATTTGTCCAGATCATTTTGAATTATGACCCTGTCCTCCAAAGTAGTTGCAATCCCTCCCAGTTTGGTATACAGCATTCAGTCATGTCATATAAAAGCCATATGCTTAGAGCCAAATTGTGTCTAGCACTTGGAAATAGTTATAATGCCCGCTCCCTAAAAGAATTGCAAAAGTGACATTAATATAGCTCATATCCTGTCTAACACCAACCCATACACAGCCCCCTCACATTCTTTTTCAATTAGGTGAAAATCACCTATGGTGCAGGAGACTTGCACAAATTCCTTGGCCCACTTAACCCTACATAGGGGGTGCATGGAGTTTTTGCCTGTGCACTGTCCGTACGCTGAAGAAAGGGTCTACATACTGGCTGCACATTGACTAGAAGAAAGGCCCCCCAACAATAGCTTCTGCAGGTAGTGAGGAGACAGCGCAGCAGCCCATGCCCTGCAACTTGGATTTCATCTCCCTAAGCGCTTCACATTCCACCCACCTAGAGTCTGAATAGTCTGGCTTTATGCAGATAGAATGAATGGCACCCACTAAGAGTAGGAATAATATGCACAGTGGGACTGTAATCCAGGGGGCACTTCTGGAAGATATGCTCTATCAAAGCAGCTGTATATAAACACACGTGGACATAAACTTTGCATCGTATCCCTGACCCCACTGGTCACATGATGTTGTGCCTTTCTATCAGGTAAGTCAAAGAAGGCCATGTGGAATAGTGTCTTTTTATAGGATGAAGAATCTAGATGGCAAACTCCACTCTGTGCTCCTACTGCTTACCATAGTTTTCCTGATATAGAGGTACATGTATGCAGACAGCCAGAATCTGGCCCCTCAAATGCTGTTTGAATTTCAAACATTAAATTCACACTGATGCCATAGACTTTGATGTGATACAGTTGTTTAATCTAGTCTATATATTGAAAATTCTTAAATGCCTGTGTCAGAAAAAAAAAAAAAGCCTCACAAATCTGGAAAGTCATGAAAAGTAGTCCCCACAAACTACTAATCTAAACTTTCAAAATACTGTCCGGGTTATAAGCAGTAAATATACTCTATATTGTACTATTACACACTAAGATAGCGATAGGCTTCCATCCCTGTGCCTGGGAGTTACTGCACATATACCATTAAGAACCAAGTGCATACCTATTCCACAGTCCTTAATCGAGGTCCCTGATTTACATTTAATTCAAATCTCCACTGAAGTCCTTAGTGTTGGACTGTAAAAGAGGACAGACTTTTTCCTACTGACTCTACTTTACAAATCTCATATAGTAGCATAAATGTTCACAACACTGTTCCCGTTATTTGCTTCACAGTAAATGAAAATGTGCCTCAATCTTTTTCCTTCAGAATGATGGACAGGAGTAGATTAATAGATGTCAAGACTAGAGAGGGACAATTAGATCATCTAGTCTGACCTCCTGTATAGCACAGCCCATAGAATTTCACCCAGTTACTCCTGCAATGAGCCCAATAACCTGTGTTTGACTAAAGCTTACCTTCTAGAAAGGCATCCAGTCTTGATTTAAGATATTTAAGAATTGTGCTGGAGAGGTCTGAGTGCCAAGGGCTTATTATCCCCAGGTTTGGACAGTTTCTACAAATTTATTCCTAATAATAGTATTTCTTTAAAGGGGGTTTTGTACAATTGGTGGCAACTGATCTATTGCCTCCAGAGCAGTGTATCTAACTTCTCAGGCTCACTCTATCAACACCAGTTGTTTACATTTGTCATATAACGATTAATTATTTGTTCAGAATGCATCTATTCAACTCTGATTCAATAAAACATTTTCAAGGAGCAGATCATAAATCTACTGTGCACCAAATTGCATCATGCATGGGATTAGTTATTGTTAGTACAATGCTTTGAAAATGTAAATTCTTATAAAATCGTAAGTATTAATTTATTCTCAGACAAAAAACTCTGTTTTCATGGAGTTAAGGTTAAGAGTATGTATCAGTAATTTAAGGGTGAAAACATTAGAGGGATGTTGTAATTATCCCAAAAGTAAGCATGAGAACCTCAGGAAATTGCATGTTAAAGTCATATTTAAAAGAAATCCAAACATGTTAAGGTAAGGAAATGTACATTTAAAGCACACAAATAACCTTAACTTTGGCCTTTAGTGATGTCATATAATAACTGTAACTTTATAATTATGGCATTTGAGTGTTTATGGACTTAGATTAGAGGGATTTTTAATAGCATATGTAATTCCTTCTCTCCCCCGCCCGCCCCAATAACATCACCACAGGGCAGAATTAAGGTTATTTGGTTGCCTTAACTGTGCATTTCCATACTTTAACATCTTTGGATTTCTTTTATGTGTAAACTTAACTCTGAATTTCCTGGGTTTCTAATGTTAGTTTTGGTTTAATATACCATATCCATCTATTTTTAAAAAATCTTTAAGATACTGTTATATATTCTCAACCTTAACTAATTTTTAACATGGTAGGGGAGTTGGCTTGGAATTTAGTTTTTTTTTTTTTTAAATGATTAAAAATGAACACTAAAAAAGACCAAACCCACAAAAGAGAATGCTACCATGCACTATTTATAATGATGATATGTAGCCATCTTATTTAGTCATTGTCAGTCCACTGCTTCCTCCATTGGGCACTATTTTGATATGTAGTATCAGCCTTAAAACATTTTTTTAAATTTTGACTTTTGAGGGCAGATTCACAGTAGCCTAAAGCAGCCAAAGTGTACTGATGACTTTAGTCCTAAATATGGAGTTGACTTATTGAGCTGGTGTGCTGTATTAATGAGATCAGTACTATGTGAAGGGATGCAAGCATAGTCCAGTCCCTGAGTCTCCAAGTCTTTGCCCTTTAAGGGCTCTCTCTGTGCTGCTCAATTCCTCCAGCAGTGCTGTGGAGCCAGGGCAACAGTGCAATCGGAAGCCTTTCAAACACTGATGACCAAACTAGTATCTGGCCATGGAATCTTTAATTAACAGTGACAGTTTGGGTCCAGTGATTTACCAATGAGAACTCTTGACATGTGTCCAGTCTCCTTCATACCACTAAGTCATTACACCCAACAAAATGTTCCATGCAAATTAGCTCATAGACTCGAAGGCCTGATCATCTAGTCTGACATCCAGCACACTGCAGGCCACAGACCTCACCCACCCACCCACTAGCTGTAGAAGAATGTCGGTCATTGGTTGTTACCACTGATGCCACAATTGTCACTTGAGTTATTTAAGCCATTAACCTGAGTCTGTCTGTAGGGCCATAGCAATTAGACACAACAATCATTAGATGAATTACAATCTAATTTCTTCAAATTAACCTATGCACAATATTGCAATTAATGTTAGCTATAGTGAAATTTGAAGAGTCTGACAAGATCATTTAGGAATAAGAAAAGACTGACACGTATGCTATATTCTTAAAAGAACCTATTTTTTATATTAATTTTAACTCAAACAACAGGTTTACTTGTAAATTATCAGAAATATAATTCTGTACTCAAGGTGTACATGCTATACATGTGGGGAGACTATGCTATATTTTTCATACAAAACCAAGAGACTAAATCTGTATTTTAAGTGCAAAGCGAGACTCAACTACCTATAGTGTTGCAATCAGAATTCTCAACATTTGTCATTATGGGTGGAGTATGGAGGGGCACATGTAAGATTTAACACATTTCACAAGATAGTTTTCCCGAAGAGCATTATGAGGAAGGGATGTAGTTTAACAGGAGTTCAAGCTGTATCTCAAAAGTGTAAATCATTCCTGAAGCTCATTTACAGTGTCAATACTGTCTATTAAAACTAGACTCTGTAGGGCGATATTATTGCATCCCCACATTCTAGCCAATGGTACCGCCGCCCCATAGGGATTAATGCCACTAGGAATAATCTGCTGTCCTCTGAGGTGGAGTGGTGATGTTATTGCCATTGCTCAGGAAGCCATAAACTTGTAGCTCACATCTCCTGACTCAAAAGCCCTATTGCATAATGCCCTTCTGGAGGACACGTATTGTGTGGTGCCTCCAGAAGGAACAGGGGGCCAAATTCAACTGAGGCATTTCTGACATCCTTAGAATTGAAACTGTACACTCCAGACAGGTTTCTCATCCTATGATTTTTATTATCTTACACAATCTCCCCCACCTCCAAAAACCAAAACCAACAAAAAAAAACCCTCACCCTCATTATAGAAATCACTCTATAAATCCTTATAGTCCCCAGCCAATGGTTTAATCAAAGATGCTGTAAGCTTTGTAGAATTATGATGGTCCCATTTACTGATTGTTATTTATATTGACTCAGTGATGCTAGACAGATCTAATTCTCTATGTGTGATAGGTTGTTGGGTTTTTTTGGTGTGGGGTTGGTGTTTTTTGTTTATTTACCTCAAAGTGGAACCTCTTCTTTTTTTTAAAGTGGCAAACAGACTGTAGATATTTATTTTTGATTGCTAAAATTGTGGCAAAAATCAAAGCAAGCCTCTTGGCTCCACTAGGTCACTGAGTGTCCATGCCAGTTACAATAGATCCGTGCTGCTTTTGGCACTATTTTGTGAAGAGAAGCCACTAGTAGGTTTTTTTCCCCATGCACATAACTCTCTGTATTCATATGCTAATAAAATGATACATAAGAATCTTCCTCTCTGTTTCATGCCATAGGTTGGAATATAAATATTTACCAAATCTGCCCCTGAAGTTTTTCACTTCAGTTTTTAAAATCTTTTGAGGGACCCAGATTAACTAAAACAAGATGCCCTCAGCACCACTGAGCTAAGCATTTGTGTTCTGCCCTTTTTCTTTTTCACGTGCTTTATAACCAAAGGTGGGAATTAGCCCTTACATTTTAATTTAATAACTAACAGAATTATGTGACCTCAGTACTATGGTACAGCAACTAGCAGGCACTAGGGGAGAAGGAACAGTAAGGGATCCAGGAGGTAAAGATGAGGAATGTGTGGCCAGCATGCATCTAATGGCTACAGCTGTGCCAGACAGACTAGGGGACAATTTAGATCTGTATGCCAGCCTTGCCCAGCAAGGCAATGCCATGCTGCTGATGACAGAATAAAAATGAAGAGGCAGGCACAAAGGGAGGAGCTTCATAGGTCGCTGATGGGCATTGTCTCTAATAAAAATATTTGGAGCATGGTAGAAACATCCACTGTGTTGAAACCGATTGATCTCTCATGCAAAACCTGTTATTGTAGTATGTAAAATAATGCTATTAATGAATACACATTTTTCTGACGAAGAACTTCAGTTTGCTAAATGTATCAATCTACAGCATTATTGTCATCGAATTCACATTTTATTGCATTAAGTGCAGGGTGATGAAGGTGAGGTTACTTCTTTCTGGGAAGGGTATCTGATTTTGTTCAGAAGGGTAAAAGTATTTTCAATAACCATCTTCAACACACTGGGCAAAAATTTTGCACAAATAGATTAATCATTGAAAAACACAGTTGTGGATCAACTCAAACTATCAGTGAATTTCGTTCAAATTTGGTGAATAGTTTCAACCAAAAAGAAGGGGAGGGGAATTTTCCCAAAACAATCAGAGCATTTGGTTTCAAAATTTAGGTATGTTCATTTTTTTAAAGAGGATAAGCACCTGAAAATTAAATTAAACATTTCATTTTGGGTTAAATAAAAAGTTTAATTAAATTCAAAACAATTTGGGGGATTTTTTGTTGAGGAAAAAAAAATCATTTCAGGTTGACCCGAAATGGATATTTTTTCCTGATTTTTGGTTCAGCCACCAAAAATAGCAATTATTTGCCCAGCTCTAATCCTCAACTACCAGTGAAGTCAAATTTTAATGTATGGATCGGTATGTCTGTGGCATTCATTACCCTGTAGTGCCTGGGAATAAGAATGAATGGGAAGTGTAGGAAGTGCTCCTCAGCTTGCAGAATAGGGTGCTAAATGCTCGAGTGAATTATTGTATTTAGAACAGCTGTCAGAAGATTAAAAGTTTCCCAAAGACCCAATTATATGAGTAATATGCTTGGGAGAGAAAAAACGTTAAGCTACACCTACATACAGCATGTACCTAAAACTATTTGAGATAATTTTATCACGACAGACATGATAGTATGCAGAATAATGAATGGTTTCGTTAAGACAGATCTATTGTTCCTTTTCTTTTCCAGCCACATAATTCTAAGTCACTCACTGAAATTGATTGGTAGTGAGTTCAGAATTGATGGAAGGAAATACTGTACTACTTTATGTGACATAATTAATCTGTTGAATTTCATTTCTACAAGAAATTACTGAGTCCAGTACCTTGGTGGGACTGTAAAGGAATCTAAATATAGCATAGGCAGCTGTGCTAAGATAGCAGGTTAGTCAAAACTAATGACCACTGAAAGCAAACTTCATCCTTCATGAAGAAAACTGCTGCCTTTTGAAGGACCAGAAGGAATTTCCTAGCCTCCCGTCCCCCATTACTGGTTTGCACCATTTGCCCAAAGCAAAGATGGAGAAGTTTTGCCTTGCTCTGAAGCATCAGGAATAGGCCACTGTCAGGGACTAGATATTATAGGGTAATGCCTATGGCTTGTTTGGTTTTGTTTTTTTACTAATACTTATGTTCTGAGAAACAAAGATGTGATCTGCCAGAAACAAATTATTTCAATTACTTGACAAGCTATTGTGCTGAAGTATAAGAAATTACCTAAAATATGATTCTGTGGGTAACTGTAACAGGCTTCCCATATGCCATGTGTAACATATATATGGTTACCTAGATGAAGCTAACTGTGCTAAATTATATTTCAATAAAGAAAACACTTGTATTCCAGGCAATAGGGTAACAATATTTCAGAAGAATAACCCTTCTTTAATCATATACTTTGATGGAGGAGTGCTCATATGCACATCAGCTCAGCTCAATTCATTCCAGAAGGACTGACATCTTAAACTGCACTAAACAATGAATCACCTTGTCAAATAAAGTGCAAAATGGAAAACCTGTTACCAAACTCATCTGATATAATGACAATTTACAACAACATGTTTGAGGTGATAAACCGACAATAATAATTATATTTCTTTTAGACTTTCATTGTACTTTGAAAGTTTTGTGCAATCATACACTCTTCCAAAAAATTGTATAGCAGGGCATTTATTTTCTGGAACTTCAAACCTTTTATGAACATGCAAACCATAGTTAACATTAAACTGACTACTCTCAATGTTAACCTTCTTTTACAATAAGCCATAGCTGGACCTGCTAGCAATGCTTATACATCTTCATACAATGCTTAGAACACATTTACATTGCAGAAACAAGGGCTAGCTTATGGATTTTCACTGATGAGTCACAGCATTTATCTTCCCTTGCCCAGTGCCCACATTATCACCCTTTTAAAAGTTCTCTGTACAATTTTCCTAACAGTGGACACAGTGAAAATATGAGGTGAGTAACATTTATGTTGAGCTGTGAAACCCACACACTATTTTATCACATGCCCATCTGGTTGGCTGAAGGAGAACAAAGGTTGTGCTTTTGGAAATGTCCCTAATCTTGCTGCTACAAAAGAATGTTCCTAACCCTCCCTCTCTCTCACACACACACCCCTCTATCTTCCCCCATCCATAATTAAAAATAATAAAGAGCTAAGGGTGAAATCCTGGCCTCGTTGAACACCCATTAACTCCAGTGAAGCTGGGATTTCAGCCCAGTAAGTCTAAAAATATGCAATTTTATCTGACATTTTTAGAGGTATTAGGCTTGTAATATATAGGACCTGTGACAGGCTGTTCAGATCCTGCATTGGAGGCAATCGAGCACCTGGGGGAAAAGCTTGGGGTTGAGTATGGGGGGTATGTGTTGTGGTGGAAATGTACGGTTAAAGTCCCAGGATAAGCTGTCTAGCCCTCCTGATGAACTACAGCTGACAACCTTTATAGGGAAGGAGAGGAAATCAAAGAGCAGGTGCTAGGGAAGTATCATTTGATAGGGAGTGAGAGTAGTTTGGTGCCTGGAGAAGAGTGTATAAGGTGTACTCACTGGGTAAGGAAAAACCTTTTGGGTGAAGCTTACAGGTGTTTTAAGAAAAGCCCTTCTCACAGTAACTTTGGGCTACTAACAGAATTATGAATATTGAACTAACTAGATAATTGCATCTAAAAGAGAGGGGTTTTTTATTACATAATAGTCTTTTGGCACTATTGTCAGGGTAAAAGGCACTACCTTCCACTTTATTCCCAATGTGACCTATGGAAAACAACTGTGTGTGAATGAGCATCAAACCTGAAGGTGATTTCCCAATACCTCTTTTTGTGGCCCTAGTGTTACTGTTCCTGATGCACAAATTGCAGCAAGAAGAGGATTGCATTTTTGGGTCAGCACTTGTTTACTTAAAACCAAACACTGCTCTATCCCCTACGAATGGTCATAGGAAAATGCCTCTCTTTAGGCAAACATTTAGAAGAAGGACATTTTCATACTACACATTAAAAACTTACTAGATTTGTGGACACATATTTTATACACAGACTGTATTTAAAAAGAGCCACCAAGTGTTTTAGTGCGATTTCACAATGAACAAAGTTGTATTACACAAGGAAATTTGCTGCTACAGGAGGGTCTGCCATCATACTTTCTGAGAGAAAGCACTTACCACTTCCTTTACTAGTAGTGTTGTATCCTAAAGCAGCCAGGGGACTCCCACTGAGTTTGCACAGCAGGAAAAGAGTTTTTAGTACAGAAGAGACTGGAATGAAGAAGAAAAAGATCACTAAATAATCTCTGCTTCTGCAAACAAATAAAGCTTTGTCCTGTTGGGAAGGACAGAATGGCCAGCAAGATCTCACATCTTGCCAATGCAAAACAACCTACAGAGGGTAATAATTTAAAAAGATGGAACAGCCAGCAACTGGTAGAGGACCCAACTCTTTATGCCAGATGGTCATTTGAGAGAGGAGCAAGAAGTGGACCACATTAGAGGTACTACTGTATACTACTTATTACTGTAATACTAAAAATTCAAACGCACTCATGCAAACAGCCTTTTTGTAAAAAAGAGCCAGGTTCTCCTCTCACATACACACTGATGTAAACCAGGAGCATCTTCACTGAAATCAATGGAGTAACATTAGTTTAACACCAAGGTAAGATGAGAATCAGACTCATAATTAGCACCAAGGTTACAGGTTTTGTTGGAATAAATAATAGCATCTCTGCACAGCAAATGTTAACAAGAAGCTGAGAAATTGATGGAAAAGTACCATTTTAACTGTGGTGACTAGATAAAAAAATAATTTTCTATCAGCAGCACCTCTTCTTAGTCCAAATTCCTAAACATTATGATATATACCATATCTTTTAAGGTGATTAAAGATCATTTTGTTACTATAGCAGCACCATTAGTGATGTAGTTCAGGGGCTGCTAACATTTCTTGATTAGTTAATAATTGTTCAGCACTTTGAACATAGTAAGGTCTATTCAAGTGCTGAGCATTAGTTATTATTTCTAAAACACTTTTTTAACACTTTAGCTTTGATGCAGAAATTTGCTCTGAGCTTAAATTTTAAATAGCGGGACTTAGCCTAAGTATACTTCACAACAAATCTTTAATTGTTTAGAAGTTTTTTTTATATATATATATATTAAACAGGAGTTAAATGATATTTTAGTGACTATAATTCAATGCAAAAAGGGCAAAGTATTACTTCATAATATAGTGTAATTATTTCATAGGTGCTGGAACTAAGGGTCTGGGGAGTGCGAAGAAGTGGGCTGTAGTCCACGAAAGCTTATGCTCTAATAAATTTGTTAGTCTCTAAGGTGCCACAAGTACTCGTGTTCTTTTTGCGGATACAGACTAACACGGCTGCTACTCTGAAACCTGCTTGAAGTGGTTTCCGTTATGTATAGGGTTTGGTTCCGTGGCTCTCAGCAACCCCACTATACAAATTGTTCCAGCACCCCTGAATTATTTTTGATGATTTTAAATGACCATGATGTTAAGGTTTTAAAAACTAGAAATATGTATTGATTTGTTGTGCCATTCCATTGTTGCACAAGTAGATAGAATAGGTTATTTTGGAATTTGTTACAGAATTGTTTTACACAGGTAGAAAACCTGGTATGTGCAAGTATTTTAAACAAATGCAACATTGTTATACACCAATATGTATGGAATGTTTTAACACTGGTAGGTGTATCCTCTGGATATAATATTGCTGCACCACTTAAGCAACCATTTATTGACTTGTACCTAAAACCACAATCATGTATGTAGGTTTATGGGCTTATTTATCTGGAAATACCTCTTTAAAATACAAAGCAACAACAGTAACAAAAACAAATTTCATGCTGAATTGCTAAATATCTAAATATCTAAAATTTCACTAGGGCTTGTAGTTCTCTGACTGCATAACTATATACATGGCAACTAGATCATCACATTTAACCTAAAGGACCCTAAGAAAGTAACTACAGAGTATCAGCACAATATGCATTTTAAAATGGCTATTTCAAAGAAATGGTAGCAATTAAATAATAAATCCATCAACTTACATATAATGAATGATCCTAGTCTTTCAGTCCTTATATAGGCCAAACTCACACTGAGTTTTACCTGGGATATGGGCTGTTGAATAATGCCTAATATGTAGCCCAGTATACAAGCTTAACAAGAGAAAATGCTGACTGGAAAAGAGTATTAAATACATTGCCCGAAGGTCACAACCCTAGCTTAAATGATAGAATAGTGTCTTAATTAGAATAACAGAACATTTCAAGTCTTCAATGAAACACAATTTAAATTAATTTAAAGTGACAAAAATATGAAATTTAAATTTGACTGACATTCTGTTGTTAATTTGTGTTTCACAAGTATATAAGTTCAGAGTAAAATAAAAGAACTTAACCTTGAAATCCTTGATTTTTAGTGGTGCAAAGTAGACCTTTGAATGTTGTTTAAAAACAACCAGTTCTCTTTTGTATTTAATATACTTATGTGGAAACTGTGAGACGATGAATGTTTTGGAGATCCTGAAAATTGTGCAGCTTCTATGCCTTTTCAAATAGTCCAACCGTTGACTCTCTCCTGTTGTTGCAGAGAACAGAAGGAACATTTTTTTTTTAAATGAGCCACAGGAAAGAGCTCACATATAAAATCTTGGGGGAAAATGTGCAACAAATAAGGAACCAGTATGTGGGCTGTAAAGCAGTAGTAGATGACTGCCTTTGCTTTCTCTGGAACAGCCCTGAATTATCTTAAAATCAAGTCCAGTAAGGCCAATATCCAAGTTCTGGGGTTACTCAAAGGAAAAGGTTTGTCAGAGACTGATCTTTGTGGAAAAGTTGTTCCTTGACCTTTTTTGGCACTGTACCTCTACTGCAACATAGGGAGGTCAAAAGTGCACTAGTTGTTAGCACCAAAGATGAAGCTTAAACCAGATACAGAGAGCAATGATTGTCAAAGGGCTCCATTTGCAAGACAAGAAGTATATCCTTTGCAGAGCAAGGGAGATGAAAGAGACTGTTTTCCAGGGGTCACACTGGTTCTTCTTTTTTGACCTCTCTCAAGATTTGCAAAAGAAACGGTAAGATTTCTATAGCAAAGAGATGCTACAAAGAAAAAGGACTGTGCTTCTCTCTTCTCTCCTCCGCCAGACTTCCAGGAAGAGTTAAGTTCCATGCTCTCATTCTTTCTCTCTCTCTCGTTCTTTCATAAGAGTCTTGTAAAAGCATAATTAAGTGAATAGAATAATTAAAAGGACAATTTCAAGTACCAGTAATTTTACATTTTAAACCCTTCTTAGAAACTTTACGTAACATTTGTTTTCTCTCAGTTTTTAATCAGTGTTATTTATTTGTATTACCGCAGTTCCTAGTAGCCCCAGTCACAGACCACCGCTCCATTGTGCTTGGCACTATGCTTCCCCTCCTCACTGTCTTTCTTATGGAATATGGGCTGATATGGCTTTGTCTTATCTATTTTCTGACTGTCATCAGCCCTATTGAAGATGTCACCACATCTATGGGAAAAGGGGTTTGTTACTTAACTTTTGTTTCATCTGCTGGCTAGCTGGCCCCATGGCAGTAGAGTAAAAATATTGTAGGGTCTTGTATGTACCATGACTATTTTAATAGATATTCAGAATCCAGAGGACATTGCAATAGTCTATAGCAAATATGAGAAGGATCTAAGTATGGTTTTAAACTACTACTTGTTTTTAAAAGTGGGCAAAATAGGCCAAAAAAGTACTAGCTCTAAAATAATCACTCTTGCTGAATTTGAAACAAATAATAAACTCATAAGTGTTCTTTTTGGGACATAACCAAAGTCTTCAGGATATCATACACTGACATGATATGTTATCTGTGACAAAGTAATGTGCTTCCTTTTTATAAATAATGAGTGCATAAAATCCACACTTTCTTCTCAACTCTGATTTAAAAAAATCAAGATCATGGAATAATGAAAGGGTTACTGGAAGGCACAATGTGAAGTAGATGCTGATTTTGCTACTCCACTGCTGTGACCTAAAAAATAAGCTGTGATCTAATTTTTCAAGATCAAGGGGCAAAGGATAAAATTCTACTCAGAGGTGACAGAGATGTGTGTCTTAAAACTGGAAATATCAGATAAAACAGCCCAAGTTATCACAGAAAAAATACCTAAGACTACATATTCATAAATCTGCATTAACCCATCCTGAGACAGGGGTAAAGACTACATGTCACCTGATAAATCTCCCTACTCTTGAGGGGGCTCAGACTACAGCCAATCAGCCCAATGTTATCTAAATAATGAAATAACTGCGTCAAAATGAAGTCAGGATGAGAAAGGAGAAGAACATGACAATAATGGACGAGGTTATTTAGCTTGAAACTGGATTCTGTGCACCGCCACAAACTTACTGTCCTAGAAATGGTTTAGTATAGGATCCTATGGTTATTTTCGTTATGACTTTGATTTATGTTTTCCTGTCAGTCACCAATGTTTGTTTAACACGTGGAACAGTTCCGGTTATACATTCCCTCAAGCTACTTGGCTAAACTTGCCATCACTGGGTGCCTGGGAATGGAATTGGAATTATTATTGGAATCTAAGCAAATTAATGCTTATTCCCATGGCTAATATACAATTTAGCAGTTGGAATAAGGGTTTTAAACCAAAAATCTAAGCAATGAAAATTCCTGCATGCCTTAGAAATTAAACAGGTTCAGGTACACCTTCTTTCAGGAGGTGCAGTTATTTATTTGTATTATCATACTGTCTAGGAGCCTTAGTCCGGGACCCAGATCCTATTGTGCTAGATCAGAGGTGGGCAAACTACAGCCCATGGGCCACATCTGGCCCGTGGGACTGTCCTGCCCGGCCCCTGAGCTCCCAGCCAGGGAGGCTAGCTCCTGGCCCCTCCCCTGCAGCTGCGCCGCTGCGCAGGCAGCGCTCTGGGCAGCAGGGCTGTGCGCTCCTGCCAAACAGAGTGGCAGCGTGTCTAGTTCCAGGCGGCGCGGCAGCCAGACATGCTGCTCTGCTCAGCATGGTAAATGGGCCGGGCCTGGGGGGGTTGTACAAGGGGCAGGGGGTCCCGGGGTGCAGTCAAGGGACGGGGGGTAGGGGGCAGTTGGATGGGGTGGAGGTTCGGGGGGGCATCGGGATGGGGAACAGGGGTGGTTGGATAGGCGTAGGGTCCCGGGGGGCCTGTGAGGCGGTGGGGGTGTGGATGGGGTCGGGGCAGTCAAGGGATGGGGGGGTTGGTTGGGGGTGGGCTCCCGGTGGGCGGTTAGGGGTGGGGGGTCCCAGAAGAGGGCAGTTAGGGGACAAGGAGCAGGGGGGGTTGGGTGGATTGAGGGTTCTGAGGGGGGGCAGTAAGTGGGAGGGGGCAAACACAGAACAAAAAGACAGTCCCTACTGTCAAAGCCTATATTTTAAGTATAAGACAAAAGACACCAGATGGATACAGACAGACTGATGGGGGAGTACAAGGGAAAAAAATGAAACAATTAGCATGCTAGGCTGTGGTCTCAGCACACCAGTAGCCTAACAGTCATTAAGATGTTGGAGGCATCACAGCAAATGAGAGTTCCGAGGAGGGATTTGAACAGTAAAATGGCTTTACGGATGTTTTGTGGCATAGGAGAAAGCAAAAAGGTGTCTGTTTGAAAATTTAACAAGTGGGCAATGGGCTGGCCTCATGGGCTGATTTTGGACCTGTCAATAGAGAATGAGAGATGGTAGGTTGGGTGGGGATAGGCCATGAAGATCCTTGAAAGTGAAGACAAGCAGTTTATGTTTGATATGAGCCAGTGGAGGGTGTAACATTTTGGGGATCACCAAGACCGTTAAGGAGTTCTGTCACTACCTGTTTTGTAACTTCGGGTGTCTTAATGCTAGGCTGCTATGGTTCAGTGCTCTGACACCAGTAGCCAGCCTACAAGGACAAGGTCCCACCCTGGCTTCCACCAATCCAGTTACTGCTTGCAGGGTGACATCAACAATCCCTTTTGGTCCTGAGGCCCCCCAGATTCATCTCCCTGAGTTCTTAACTACCAGACACGTGGACTGTTTCCCTCTGGTTCATTTCCCCCAAAGATGTGAAACATGCCCACAATTATCAGTTCACTTTGCCACACGGTTTATGCAATAGAGACCTGCTTGAGGTAAAAATAAACAAAGTTTATTCGATACAAGAATCATAGACTCAAAGGTAGAAATATTGGTGCTTATTTTTTAGAGTTCAGACCCCCTCTTTTCTTTTTGGGGTGTCTGGACCCTGATTGTCACAAAGGGATGCAAAGAGAGGGGTAGATCTGGCTCAAAGTCAGAACTTGGTTGAAGGAAATCTCCTGTCTCAAGAGGTGTTAGGAACTTTTGTCCGTCACCACAGATCATCTGAAAGATTAATATGAATAATTTCCTTGCAAATATTGTCTAATTTCCCCTCCAAATTATTAATTTTTAAAATCAAAGGTAATCTGTTGCCCCCATCCTGTTCTCTGGCCTAGTGTGCATTTGTTCAAGATAGGTAAAATCTGCCTGGTGACTTTTTACACAGCTTTGGGAAACTGGGCCTGAGACTCCTCTGTGCGCAATGCGTTGTGTGTCAGTGTGTATTCACCTCAGGCCAGTGCCAATCAGACAAACCACCAAGAACAAGTTTTATTTTGTGAAGAAACATAGAATAGGATTACAGTCCAGCAGCCTCTTTTCTGCTTACCTGCATCACGCTCCCAGCTTCAGTCAGTGTATAAAACTTAATGATGCTCTATGACAATTATTACCTTTTTCTTGTGCTTGCTATATCATTCATAATCCAGATGTTATTCCAACAGCTAATTGTGTACCTTGCCACATTTCTCTGATTTAGATTTAATAATTTACATTAGAGAAAGGTAGATATGCTATGGTTAAGTGCACTAGCCTTTCACCAATAGCTTTTTTCGAATATCAGAGGTCAGAATTTAAATTAGTTTTGTGATCTCAGAATAGTTCCTGGAAAGCATTTATCTACCTCACAAAGCTAGGTATAGCTAGAATGCCTCTGCTCAGAGAAGGCTATTGTCAAAATGGTTGTGGTATACTATAGGTTAGAACTAAAGTATGTTGACAGAGCAATGTGGACGTGATGGCACTGTATTAATGGCCACATCAATCCTAAGTGTCTCAAAGTATATGCAATAAACTAACACATGCCTTGAAAAAAATGGATGATACCACATAAGGAATAAAATGGACCATGAATCCTGTTCATTCTGAAAGATACATGACTTTGATTCAGGACATCACCTCTTGACGGCATAAAAACAAATTCCTTCCTCATTGCCATTTACATGGGATGTTCTATGCTTAAAGACTAGGCTAGAAACCAACAATAGTGCGGACTACCATCATAAAGCCAAATGTCATCTGAGTCGTCTGACACTATGAGAGGTTGGTTACACAGCCAAAAATTCCCCATTACCAGGGTTGCTGGAACAATTTGTATAGTGGGGGTGCTGAGAGCCATTGAACCAAACTGTAACCCCTGTATATGTAAACCACTTCCAGACAGAGGTGCAGCAGCACTCCTAGTTCCAGCACCTATGCCCATTACTGTACTCCTATAGCTAACTTAGATAAATTATATTTTTTTTAAAACTTTGTAATATATCTTAGGTGTCTTAAAGCAACATGCTTTGTCCAAAATCCAAATCCATTTTTGTAATCCTAGATCCTGATCCAAAACACTATACATGTATAGTATTAGGACTAGAAAAAGAACAGTTCAGCAACATGCAGATGATAACCAAAAGAAAACAGACATGTTTAAAATAGGGTTTGATGTGTTTTTACCTTATATTTTCAAATCTCCAACAATATAATGTACATTTAATGACTTATTAGTATTATTGTAAACAAAACAATCAGTAACAATTGTTGGTTTTCTGTATCTATGGGCTTTTCAATTAAGGTGTTAAATATTGTCAAATATTTCTAAAGTATAGCTACTATGCCTTATCTTAGCAAAAAATAACTCACAATAGTGATCGGTTTGACCTATCCTCTGCCATTTTGTCCCTAACAGCCCAATATACACAAGGTAAAACAGAATCCTCTTTCAGAAATCCAATCTGGCTTCATCAACTATAAATCCAGCAAATCCTGCTGCAGAAGGAGGCAGCATAATTCTTGGGATGAGTGAGCTTGTTTGTCTTTTGGTTTTTCTTTTGGCTTGCTTAACATTTACAGTTTTGGGGACTGTATGGGAGAGGGGGCCAGAGACTTACTAGCTCCTAGCTGAGTGTGCATTAGCCAAGCCCTAGCTTCCTATCCTTTGATCCTTAATCCCCTTAGCGATCATCCTTCCTCTGTGTGTTAAGGAGTGGACAAAGCTGACCTAGGAGAAAAGGGCTTAAAAGCCAGACACTAAGCAACCAAGAGGAGCTAGCAAACAGGGGAGTTTGGGAGGGAGGCTTTTAGTAGGGCAAAAAAATAAAATCGCCATGCTTCGGAAAGGCCACATCACCAATGCCAACACTGCTCCTGGCTCCTCCATCTGTCCCTATGTCCAGATGGAGAACTCAACCATGGATGCCTCTCCCCAGGTCCTGGTGTGGCTTTGAAGAGACTGACCTGCATTTCCCTGTCACAGAAAGCCAAGCTGGGGAGACCATCCAGTGTGAGAGTTACCTATTGGTAAAATCTCTCAGGAAGCACATGGGAGAGCTACAGGAAGAGTTGGCCACAGTGAGGCGTATTGGTGCACACAAGGAATTCATAGAAAATATGTATATGGAGACATCCAAGATTGAGGAAGCAATCCAGCTAGGCAGGACTGCAGTAGCACTACCACGGGAGGAGGAAATGGCTCCTTCATAGGGAGGAAGCTGGCTGCTGGTTACTTCTGACAGCAGGCCGTGTTCCATCCTTCCTTCCAACCTACAGTCCATAGAGATAAAAAAGGTATATGCACATAGACATGACAGATAAGTTTAGAGGAGGAGAAGTTAGAGGAGGAGAAGCCATGTGCACCCAAAGCTGGGAGGATCCTGGCCACCATGCCCAAGGGGAAATGGGTGTGGGTGTGTGATCAGTGATTCCCTTTTAAGGGGGATGGAGGCATCCATGTGCTGGCCTGACCTGACATCCCGGGAGGAATGCTGCTTGCCAAGGGCCCATCTCTGAGACAATAGGGAAGAATTGCTGAGTATCATCCAGCCCTTTGACTACAACCCCATGCTGCTCATCCATGTGGGCACTAATGATACTCCAACGTATGACCCTGAGCAGATCAGACATATAGAATATAGAGAAGAAGTCTAATGAACATCTTAAATGTCTGTATACTAATGCAAGAAGTATGAGAAATACACAGGAAGAAGTAGAAATGCTGGTGAATAATCACAATTATGATGTAATTGGCATCACAGAGAGTTAGTGGGATAATTCACATGAATGAAATATTGGTACAGAAGGATACAACTTGTTCAGGAAAGACAGGCAGGGAAAAAGGGAGGAGGTCAAGATAGAAGTGGGACGCAGACCTGCGGAAACTCTCTGGGTAAGGATAAAATGGGTAAAAAACAAGACTGATGTCATGATAGGGGATCTACTACAGAGCACCTAACCAGGAAGAAGAGGTGGAGGAGGCTTTTTTTAAACAACTAACAAAATTATCCAAACCACAGGACTTGGTGCTGACTGTGGGCTTCAACTATCAGTTGCAGCCACAGATTATCCAACAAGGTCTTGGAATGAAATGGAGACAACTTTTTATTACAGAAGGTAGAAAAAGCGACTAGGGGAGAGGCTGTTCTAGATTTGATTCTGACAAAAAGGGAGGAACTGGTTGAGAATTAGAAGGTGGATGGCAGCTTGGGTGAAAGTGATCATGCAATAGTAGAGTTCATGATTCTAAGGAATGGTAGGAAGGAAAGCAGCAGAATAAAGACAGTGAACTTCAAGAAGGCAGATCTTTGCAAACTCGGAGAGTTGGTAGGTAAGATCCCATGGCAAGCAAGTCTAAGTGAAAAAAGAGTTCAGGAGGTTGGCAATTTTTTAAAAAGACATTATTAAGGGTACACTAGCAAAATATCCCAATGTATAGGAAAGGTAGGAAGTATGGTAAGAGGCCAGACTGGCTTAATCAGGAGATCTTCAATTACTTGAAACTCAAAAAAGAGTCAAACAAAAAGTGGAAACTAGGTAAAATTATGAAGGATGAATATAAAAAACAACAACACAATCATTAGGGAGAAAATTAGAAAGGCCCAGGCACAAAATGAGATTAAACTAGTGAAGGACATATAGGGCAACAAGAAAGGATTTTACAAATATATTAGAAATAGGCCCCTACTCAATGAGAAGGGAAAGACAACAACAGAAGACATAGCAATGTCCGAAATGTTAAATGCTTTTTTTTGTTTCAGTTTTCACCAAAATGGTTAGCATTAATGGGATAACTAACATACTGAACATCAGTGTAAATGGGGTAGGAACTGAGGCTAAAATAGGGAAAGAACAAGTTAAAATTTAGTTGAGAAGTTAGGTATCTTCAAGTCAGCAGGGCCTGATGGAATACAGTAGAACCTCAGAGTTACAAACACCAGAGTTATGAATTGACCAATCAACCACACATCTCATTTGGAACCAGAAGTACCCAATCAGGCAGCAACAGAGACAAAAAAAAAAGGGGGCAAATACAGTACTACAGTACTGTGTTAAACATAAACTACTAAAAAAAAAGGGGGGAGGGAAGTGGCATTTTTCTTCTACATAATATCGTTTCAGAGCTGTATTAAGTTAATGTTCAGTTATAAACTTTTGAAAGAACCACCATTACATTTTGTTCAGAGTTATGAATATTTCAGAGTTACAAACAAACTCCATTCCCAAGGTGTTTGTAACTCTGAGTTTCTACTGTAAGTCCTAGAATACTCAAGGAATTGGCAGAACAAACCTCAGAGCCATTAATGATTATCTTTGAGAACTTGTGGGGGACAGGAAAGATCCCAGAGGACTAGAAAAGGGCAAATGTAGTACCATCTATAAAAAGGGAAATAAGGATAACCCAGGGAATTATAAATCAGTCAGCTTTCGGAACTCAGAAAGATACCTAGAAAGATAATGAAGCAAATAAACAATCAATTTGTAAGCACCTAGAAAATAATAAGGTACTAAAAGTGACAGTTAACATGGATTTGTCAAGAACAAATCATGTCAAACCAATCTAATATTCTTCTTTGACAGTTTTGTGGATGGGGGAAGCAGTAGATGTGATATACCTTGACTTTAGTAAGGATTTGGATACTGTCTCGTGTGACCTTCTCATAAGCAAACTAAGGCTATGTCTACACTCCGCAGCTTTTAGGGACATGGCTGTGCCTCTACAGCCATGCCACTGAAAGGCGCGCAGTGAAGCTGCTGTTTGTCAGCAGGAGAGAGCTCTCCTGCCGACAAAAAAATTCCATCCCAACGAGTGGCAGCAGCTTTGGCGCTGTTCACATTGGCCCTTTTCGTCGGTAAAACTTTTGTTATTCGGGGTGGTGGTGGGGGGGGGTTAACACCCCTGAAAGACAAAAGTTTTGCTGACTAAGTTCCAGTATAGACATAGCCTAAGGAAATATAGCGCAGAGACGAACCTACTGTAAGATGGGTGCACAACTGGTTGGAAAACTGTACTCAGAGTAGTTATCAATAGTTCACAGTCAAGCTGAAGGGCATATTGAGTGGGGTCCTACAGGGATCTGTCCTGGGTTCACTTCTATTCAATATCTTCATAAATGATATGGATAATGGCATAGAACATACACGTATAAAGTTTGCGGATGATACCAAGCTGGAAGGGTTGCAATTGCTTTGGAGGATAGGATTAGAATTCAAAATGATCTGGACAAACTGGAGAAATGGTCTGAAATAAATAACGACAAATGCAAAATACATCACTTAGGAAGGAATAATCAATTGCACAAATACAAAATGGGAAATGACTGCCTAAGAAGGAGTACTGCAGAAAAGGATCTGGGGGTTATAGTGGATCACAAATTAAATGAGTCAGCAATGCAATACTGTTATTAAAAAAGCAAACATCATGCTGGGATGTATTATCTGGAGTGCTGTAAGCAAGACATGGGACGTAATTCTTCCACTCTACTCCGTGCTCATAAGGCCTCAGCTGAAACATTGTGTCCAGTTCTGTGCACCACACTTCAGGAAAGATGTGGACAAACTGAAGAAAATCCAGAGAAGAGCAACAAAAATGATAAAAGTCTAGAAAATTTGACCTCCAAGGAAAGACTAAAAAATTGGGTTTGTTTAGTTTGGAGAAGAGAAGACTGAGGGGGGACATGATAAAGTCTACAAGTACGTAACAGGTTGTTATAAAGAGGAAGGTGATAAATTGTTCTTATTTACTGAGGCCAGGACAAGAAATAATAGGCTTAATTGGCAGCAAGGGAAATTTACGTTAGACATTAGGAAAAACTTCTAACTGTAAGGGTAGTTAAGCACTGGAACCTAGATAGGTTGCGGAATCTCCATCACTGGACATTTTTAAGAAAAGGTTAATAAAACACCTCTCAGGGATGGTCTAGATAATACTTCATCCTGCTTCAGTGCAGAGGACTGGACTATATGACCAATCAAGGTCCCTTCTAATCCTACATTTCTATGATTTCTATAAACGTATGAAGTAATCTTGAAGGACTGATCACCCTTTACAACACTGATAATATAGCAAAGGTATTTTTATGGCCCCCATTACCATAGTATCTAAGTACCCGACAATCTTTTTATTATTATATTGAGCCTCACAACACACCCCTGAGAGATAGGAAAGTACTATTATCTCCATTTCACAATAGGGAACTGAAGAACTGAGACACTAAGGCAGTGCTTAATTTGTAATGAAAGAGGTGCCAAGGCTCAAGGAATTTTTTTACATTTATAACTGATGCAGTAAGCCCAGAGGTGCTGGGGCTATGACCTGCCAAGTCTAGAGGTGCCAGGATTTAGCCCTGGCACAAATTAAGCAATGCACTAAGGATATGTCTATACTGTAATTAAACATCCCGGCTGGCCCGAGCCAGCTGACTCAGGCTCCTGGGGCTCAGGCTGTGGGGCTGTTTAATTGCAGTGTAGACGTTTGGGTTGGGGCTGCAGCCCAAGCTCTGGGACCCTCCCACCTCACAGGGTCCTAGAGCAGCGGTGGGCAACCTGAGGCACATGGGCCGCATGCGGCCCATCAGGGTAATCTGCTGGTGCGCTGCCAGACAGTTTGTTTACATTTGCACAGCCACCCGCAGCTCCCAGTGGCCACGGTTCACCGCTCCCAGGCTGGGAGCTGCGGGAAGCGGTGGCCAGCATGTCCCTGTGGTCCACGCTGCTTCCCACAGCTCCCATTGGCTGGGAACGGTGAACCGCAGCCACTGGGAGCTGCGGGCAGGTGTGTAATGTAAACAAACTGTCTGGCAGCCCGCCAGCGGATTACCCTGACGGGCTGCAGGTTGCCCACCATTATCCTACAGCCTTGGCTCCATCCCAAGCCTCATAGACTTTAAGGTCAGAAGGGACCATTATGATCATCTGGTCTGACCCCCTGCATGCTGCAGGCCGCAAGACCCTTCCCTGGACTCTACCGTTGAAGTCCCCAATCCTGTGTTTTAGTGACTTCAATTGGCTGAGACCCTCCTGCTAGTGGTCCCTGCCCCATGCTGCGGAGGAAGGCGAAAAACCTCCAGAGGCTCAGCCAATCTACCCTGGAGGAAAATTCCTTCCCGACCCCAAATATGGCGATCAGTAATACCCCGAGCATATAGGCAAGAGTCTCTAGCCTGACCCTTGTTGGCCATTATGCTATTCATGTACCATTGCTTGGTTTTCCTTGGCTACTATGTTTTATCATTAAACCATTCCCTCCATAAACTTATCCAACTTAATCTTAAAACCAGACAGGTCCATCGCCCCCACCGTTTCCCTCGGAAGGCCGTTCCAATATTTCACCCCTCTGATGGTCAGAAACCTTCGTCTAATTTCAAGCCTAAACTTCCCCCCGGCCAGTTTGTATCCATTCGTTCTCGTGTCCACATTAGTACTAAGCTGGAATAATTCCTCTCCCTCCCTTGTATTAACCCCTCTGATATATTTAAAGATAGCAATCATATCCCCTCTCAGCCTTCGCTTTGTCAGACTAAACAACCCAAGCTCCTCTAATCTCTTTTCATACGACAGGTTTTCCATTCCTCTGATCATCTTAGTCGCCCTTCTCTGCACCCGTTCCAGTTTGAGTTCATCTTTTTTAAACATTGGAGACCAGAACTGCACACAGTACTCCAAATGAGGTCTCACCAGCGCCTTATACAACGGAAGCAGGACCTCCCTATCCCTACTAGATATACCTCACCTAATAATCCCAAGACCGCATTGGCTTTTTTCACCGCCACGTCACATTGTCGACTCATAGTCATCCTGCGGTCCACAAGGACCCCTAGGTCCTTCTCCTCTTCCGTTACTTCTAACCAATGCATCCCCAACTTGTAACTAAAATTGTTATTATTCATCCCCAAGTGCATCACCTTACACTTTTTACTATTAAATTTCATCCTATTTCTGATACTCCAATTCACAAGCTCATTCAAGTCTCCCTGCAGAATATCCCTATCCTCCTCCGAGTTTGCAACTCCTCCCACCTTCGTATCATCCGCAAACTTTATCAGCCCACTCTTGCAATCGGTCCCGAGGTCAGTTATAAATAGATTAAATAAGATGGGTCCCAAAACCGAACCTTGAGGCACTCCACTAGTAACCTCCCTCCAACCCGACAATTCACCCTTTAATACGACCCGCTGCATTCTCCCCATTAACCAATTCCTTATCCACCTCTGGATTTTCATATCGATCCCCATGTTTTTCATTTTAACCAATAATTCCTCATGGGGTACTGTATCAAACGCTTTACTGAATCCAGGTATATTAGGTCCACCGCATTTCCCTTATCTAATAAGTCCGTTACTTTCTCAAAGAAGGTGATCAGATTCGTTTGGCACGATCTGCCCTTCGTAAAACCATGCTGTAATTTATCGCATTTGCCATTAACCTCAAGGTCCTCAACTAGTTTCTCTTTCAGAATCTTCTCCAGCACCTTGCACACTACTGATGTTAAACTAACAGGCCTATAGTTACCCGGGTCACTTTTTTTCCCTTTCTTGAAAATAGGAACCACATTGGCTATTCTCCAGTCTAACGGGACCACCCCCGAGTTTACAGATTCATTAAATATAGTCGCTAATGGGCCTGCTATTTCCCGCGCCAATTCCTTCAATATTCTCGGATGAAGATCGTCCGGTCCACCCGACTTAGTCCCATTAAGGCGTTCTAGTTTTGTTTCTACCTCGGATGCGGTAATCCCCCATCCTGTATGCCCCTCTGTAACGGTGCTAGTATCCCTAATACCTTCATTGGCCTCATTAAACACCGATGCAAAATATTCATTGAGATATTGCGCCATGCCTAGATTATCTTTAATCTCCTCTCCGGCTATAGTCTTCAGCGGTCCCACTTCTTCTTTCTTTGCTTTCTTCCTATTTATATGGCTGTAAAACCTCTTACTATTGCTTTTAATTCCCCTCGCTAAGTCCAACTCTTCCCGGCCTTTGGCCTTTCTCACTCTATCTCTACATTCTCTGACTTCACTAAGGTAAGTTTCCTTACTGATCCCTCCCCTCTTCCACTCTTTGTACGCTTTCTGTTTTTTCCTAATCGCCCCTTTCAGCCGGTCGCTCATCCAGCTCGGTCTAAGTCTCTTGCTTAGTAATCTTTTTCCCTTTTTGGGGATACAGGCCTCTGACAGCTCTTGCATCTTTAACTTAAAGTAATCCCAGGCTTCTTCTGCCTTTAGGTCCCTTAATACGTTTGCCCAATCCACTTCCCTTACCAGTCCCCTTAATTTGTTAAAATTGGCCTTTTTAAAATTATAAACCCTAGTCTTTGACTTAATTCTGGTACTCCTTCCATTTAGTTTAAACCGAATTAGCTCATGATCACTGGAGCCCAAGTTGTCCCCCACTACCACTTCCTCAACAAGGTCCTCACTACTTACCAGAATCAAATCTAAAATGGCCTCCCCCCTCGTCGGCTCAGCTACCACTTGATAAAGGAATTGATCAGCAAGCACATCTAGGAACATCTGAGCCCTATTATTGCTACTAGCGTTTGTTCCCCAATCTATATCCGGGAAGTTAAAGTCCCCCATAATTACACAGTTTCTATTAGTATTTACCTCCCTTAATACATTAAACAGTTCCTTATCCATATCCTGGGTCGATCCCGGCGGTCTATAGCACACCCCAAGCACTATCCCCGGAGAGGCTCTAGTAGTCCTTTTACCCAGCTTGAGTATCGCCCAGACGGACTCCGTGTTATCTATTCCATCCACTATTATTTCTTTACAGCTTATTTCACTATTGACATACAATGCCACCCCCCCATCTTTACCTTTATCCCGGTCTTTCCTAAACAGCGCATACCCCTCCATACCTGCGTTCCAGTCGTGACTGCCATTCCACCACGTTTCAGTTATTCCTACGATATCCGGTTTCAATTCTCGGACCAAGAGCTCCAATTCCTCCATTTTATTACCTAGGCTTCTCGCATTGGTGTACAAACACCCTAATGTATGTCGTTTAGCCTGTCTCCCATTAGTAGCACTGTATGTTGCGGGCCTCTTTGTGTTCGTCCCCCCTGTCCTTCCTATGTCCAATCTCATCTCCCCGGCTATGTCTCCTCTTATTACACTCAGCTTTTCAATACTGGAAACTGGCGTGGAGATTAACTGTGCATCTCCCAACCATCTCCCCAAACTTCCTAGTTTAAAGCTCTTTTGATAAGATGAGCCAGCCTCCCTCCCAGAAGTCTATTTCCTTCCCTACTCAGGTGAAGCCCATCCCGCGAGAACAGGTGTCTGTCCCCGAAAGCCTCCCAGTGGCCATACATCCCAAAGCCCTCCTTATAGCACCACTCCCTTAGCCAACTATTTATCCTCACAATCCTATCAGCCCTTTGCTGCCCTTCCCTTGGAACAGGCAGAATCCCACTAAAGATAACCTGAGCCTCTATCTCCTTGAGAGTCTTCCCCAGCCTGGCATAATCTCCCTTGATTCTCTCTAACGAGAACCTAGCCGTGTCATTCGTTCCTACATGAAGGATTATCAAGGGGTTCTTACCTGCTCCTTTTAGGATCCTTTTCAACCGCAGGTCCACATCGCGTATCTTTGCACCCGGTAGACAGCACACCCTTCTGTTCTCCGGGTCTGCCTGAACATCTACACTACAATTAAACACCCCCTTAGCCCAAGCACCATGAGCCCGAGTCCATTGGCATGGGCCAGCTACAGGTTTTTAATTGAAGTGTAGATGTACCCTTTAAGTCCAAGATTTTGGATGCTGCAATTTGTAGGTGCCCAACTTGAGACACCTTTAAGGTCCTAATTACCAGAGGGTGGCTGCTCAGCACTTTCTGAAAATCAATTCCTTTAAGGTGTCTCAAGTTGGGGCCTCATAGGCACGTGAAATCACTAGTCATTTTTGAAAATCTTGGCTCCAAGTGAATTGCCTAAAGTCACAAAGGAAGTTTGGCAGATCAGGAAATTGAACCAGGATCTCCCAAGGCCCAGGCTAGCATACTAACAACTAGACCATCCTTCTTCTCAAGAGAAAAATCTTCTCTTCTATGATCCAATCAAGCCCAAGTTGAGATGGTGACAGCACCTAATTCTGACTAGTAGATTATACACCTAAGGAAACATGAACTAAGGCCAAAGATCTGATAGCAGAGCAAACAGATCCACAGAGTTCCTGGTCCAGTTTGACTGCTGTTGCAGAAAGAATTTATGAAATACAACAAAGTATGTTAGCAAACCAATATGTTGCTGTCCTTCACTGAGTGCAACAAGGAGAAATATTACCCATATGGTTATTTTTTATACAGTTTTCTGCGCCTCCCAACAATTGTAATGCTTATTAGTTTAGACATTAAAGAAAACATTAAGTATTTTCCAGTGACTTATTACCTTAATTATAAGAACAAAATTCTCCTTTGTGGACTATCAGTCCTCTTGGTAGATTTCAGCCCTTTTCCAGGACCTTCCCTGAAGAGCTTTCAGTCCCATCATAAAGTACCAACCGTCTAGCAGGATAATGCACAGAAGCCTCTGCCCCATCTCCATGGAAGTCATTTTATTTGGAAGCTGTTCCTCTGCTATTAGCTTAGATGGCTGGACTGATAGCAGAACAAATGAAACCCTGTTACATTATGATTGTAGATTTAATAGCTGTTATTGCTCTGATTATTCTTTCTCTGTCCCTGTTATTGAAATTAGTACCTTCAAAACATATTTATGTGGGTGTCACCATTTCTGGTTGACAAGCAAGGGAATGTATAACTGTTAAATTAGCTAAAAGGAGGAAGTCTATATTGTTTCCTGAATGCAACAGAAACATATTGAGAATTAGAGAGAAAAAAAATCAAATTCTTGGATACTTTGAAATTCCTTTTCAGAGCACAAGTTCTTGCACACAGTATATTATCACTTACAGCAACAAAAAAGCCACTGAAAACAGAATAATCTTGTTGCCTAATGAAACAAGCAGAAGTTAATCATCCTCACTCAGGCTGATGGCCTGCTTAAATATAAAAAGCTTCTCATAGACCTTGGATATAAACACAATGTTCCTAGCATCAGAAGAATAATATTTGCATCATTGCAGTTAGGCCATTTTTTACAGATGGGGAAATAAAGCACAAAAACTGGTGTCGCAGCATGAACAGAAGTAAAAGGTTATTTTTGACGTTGTGCTGAGTCTATACAAGGGCAGCACTGATGCAGCAGCTATTAACAATGCACAGTACTGAGAGATTGTTATTGGTAATGTTTTTCTGGCCTGCCTTGGAGTCAGGATCTGTCATTTATCTTAAGGACAGACTCAGTCTCTGATCTGTAAATAGCCCCGAATGTCTGCAGGGGTCTGCCCACACAGAGTTCTTTATAGGATTGGGGCCATTGAGAGTTGTCATTTTGCTGAAAAGACTGCTTGACATCTTTAACTGAAAAAATTAAACAAATCTGGGTACCAATCCTGCAGTCCTTATGCATGCAAAACTTCCATTAACTTGAAGGGAGTTTTCTCTATATAGAGTACAGGATTAGTTCTTGAGACAGCTATTTCCTCAGAGAAAATATTAAAGCAACAAGATTTGATGCATTCCCTCTGAACCTAACATTACTTGCTCAAAATAATTTCCTGTGTAGTACTCACTTTATATTTCAGTATATCCATACAAGTGCTGCACTGTGGAGAAAACAAAACACAGTTGGGTTTCTTCTTAGTTTAACCAGGAGACACTAATTTTCCCCCTCAAATTTCACATTACCGAAATCCTGGAGCCTCCTAATTTCTAGAAACCTGGGTAAATCGGTCCTGGAAGTGGCTCATTCAGCTAATGACTGAGGCACATTTGTAGGTTAGTGGTAGGGAAGCTTGTACAGCTGCAGCCTGTGCTGCACCTGTTGTGTAAATAGAGGACCTCATCCCCAGGGCTACCTTCATAAATACCAAATTCAAACCACCAAGTGTAAGAATTCTCTTTCCCCATCCCCCAACTTATAAATCTTTGTTAGAGTAAGAGCAAAGCAATCCCTGCTCTTACCCTTCCTACCAGCTCCCCACAAACAGTGAACTGTTGGCAAGGAAACAATGTCTAAAAAAGCTATTTATGCTGGTTGCAAAAATCATCATGAGTATAAAAATTATGTACTAACAAAATGTGAGTATCCTCCCAGCAATACTTCATATTGATTCACTCCAGAGATAAAGGGTTTTCTAATGCAGAACTTTTTGATCATTTATTTACTCAGTAATGCTCATCTTGAATGCAGCATTTGGTTTTCAGTGAGATCCTGCTGAAGAACTTGAAATATGTATGTTAGAATAACCTTGATGTTGCAAAATTAAACTCATACCTCAAGCTGTTGTGGATTCAGTTTATGATCCAGAGAGGTTTTATCTACGTTTTATGGCACTTACAAAAATTTCTAAGGTAACTAAGAAAATATTAGCATTGAACTTTTTTTTCTAATCGCATTACTGTTTCTCATCATGCCCTAACTGAATTGGGTTTCCATATACTTGCTACATGAGGTTTCAAGGTGCTTGAATGAACAGCTTATTTTAACAAATAGATATAAGAGCCATACACCAAACCTTTGCCCCAAACTCAAATAAATGAAGCCTTTTAGCTTCTTGTCTTCTTTATATATGTTGGCTACCCATAAGGCTTCAGTTCTTCAATGAATAATCTTTACAGGTTTTTCTAAATCAAAAATTCTGTTAGCAGATGTAGAAGTGTATAATTAGTCAGGCTGGGGAAAAAAAAACAGAAATAGATTTTCAAGATTTGATTTTTTTTTTAAAGCATAGACATAACAACTGGTTACTCTGATTGGCTACTCCTGCAGGTGCCTAGATGCTTTAGATTACGCAGTGGCTGGCCTTATCTGTGTCTATTGCAAATATTCCAGGATGTAGCATTCGTTTTCTTTACGTAGATCAAACTCGGGAGAGGAAAATGCATGCAGTCTAAAGTAATGAAGTAAAGAAGTCTGAGTTGCTCAAGCTAATTTGATCTCAAGTTGTGTTGGCACTACAGTATTACAAATGGTAGTGTCAGGATAATTTGATCTCAAGTCATATCAATGCTGAAGTATTATAAATAGTAGTAAAATCTTAATAGAAGTATTACATTGTTTAGGAGTAGTTATAAGTTGCTGATATAATAGTTTTACTTATATTTGTGTCCACTGGTGGTGGGAACAGAACGTACAAAGTTGGTAGTCAATAAGTAACAGTAGCTTTGCATGTACTTGTACCTGCCTTCAGTATCACCTGCCATTTATATTCAACGCTAATAGTATGTGTTATAGTAGTAAGTAATTGA
Source organism: Malaclemys terrapin pileata (assembly GCF_027887155.1). Taxonomy (NCBI): domain Eukaryota; kingdom Metazoa; phylum Chordata; order Testudines; family Emydidae; genus Malaclemys; species Malaclemys terrapin. The sequence continues at coordinate 105,402,993 of NC_071508.1, forward strand.
TGCATAATATTACCTGTACTTGTGCTTGTTTGCAATATAACTTGCCATTTATATTAATCCTTATTCAATGCTGGTCTCTATTTCTCCTTTTCTTATTCTGTCGGTGTTGCATTTATAGCTGTAAGTCATTAAAAACCTTTTTTGAGAAATAGTCAGTAGTCTTAGTTTTCTCTTATACGGACACTGCTTAACCGCATTACATCTGTGTTGGGTGGTGGGAAGTAGCGATCACCCGGGGCCCCATTGGGGTCCTGACATGTGCCTTTATCTCCGCAGAAAACACTTCAGGGAACCTGCCCATTCCCTTTTAGACTTGCCCAATATTGTATTGTGTATACAAACATTTTTAAAGGAAAAAGATAGAAAACAAAAGACATTCGTTTTCCCTTCAGTTTTCCGCTATAATTCAACAGCTTAATGCAATTCAGGGTACCCAAGTCCTGGAGCCTTCTAATTTCTAGAAACCTGGCTAAATCTGTTCAGATATGTGCTTTGTCAAAACTTTTACTAGCCTCAAACATGGAATGGAATTTTTTTTAGGAGGAGGATATAAAGAGAGACTGATGGTTCTTTCCCTGTCCTGAGAAGCTTCAAGAAAAAGAATTCCGCTAAAGGTTAGAAGCGAGTGCTTTCAGTATAGCTGTAACAACGATCACCAGTCTGTAACCTATGTCTCTTAGGTTTAAAACGCTCTGGTAGGTAACCTCTAATTTCTGTTCAAACCATAACACCAGTTTTTCTGCTGCAGTGTTATCTATCCCAGGTGCATAAAGATCCTAATGATGCAAATCTTGTTCTTCTAATGCCAGGCACATGGTATTTCTATTGGAATTCCAAGAGAAGCAAGTTAAGCACTGTCAATAATTATCCCAAATATCTTACTGTCTACATTCATATTAATTTTTTTAATTCAAATTTCAAAAGAGTCAAGTAAGAAGTTGAAATAAAACTAAATACCATAGAGTAGTTCTAGAACCATAGAGTTTGTCTAGTTTTGCATAAGTGCAGCAAATATTTTCTGTTGATGGCTTAGGGGAAAACTGAAATTAGATGGCTAAAAATGACAGTATTCTCTTAAATATATATTTTCCTTTGTTTTTTAGCATGAATATAATGTTTTTGAAAGTGAAGGGCTAACAGCATTGGCCTGGCTCATCCCCTCCATCGGTTAAAACCCACAGGATAGGGTTCTGAAGCAGGAAAATTCTGCTAAGTTCCCCTCATGGAGTTCCTTCCCTTGTCTTTCCATGAGGGAAGTGGGGACAAAACGTAAGTCGCAGTGTCTTGCCTATGTCAAGCCTGCTGAATTGAGAGGGTGAGAAAGGGAGAAGGCCTAGTTGTAGGGAGGGAGACAATTGTTGCAAACAAATTCTGACTCTCATTGTTTAGAATGAACGTTTGGGTTGGGACTCATCATTACAGTACACCCCATTGGAGTTAGGTTCCTTTGGGTCTCAAATTTACTTCCATAATTGTGTTCGAGTGAGCTCTATTACAATAACTAGAATGCATCCTCCTCATGAAAACATCAGCATCCGAAGAAATGGGCTGTAGCCCACGAAAGCTTATGCTCAAATAAATTTGTTAGTCTTTAAGGTGCCACAAGTATTCCTGTTCTATCAGCAAAATAGTACATCTCCCTCTCATATAACACTTCTGATAGGCAGTTTTCAAACTAAGATTTACTGTTCTGTGTTCTACAGGGTTTCTTAATCATTAAAGCACTAACCTGCTCTGTGTTCCCAGGTACTATTCAATAGATTATAAATAGTGGGCTTTATTCTACTCTCACTCCAGTTTTACACTAAACCTCTAAACATGGCATGGCCCAAATATGAGATGTGGTATGTAAGAAAGACCCAAAAGGAGGAACACAAAAATGTTTTCATTCAGGAAATGTGAAATGCTGGGGGATCTCTTCCTATAGTATAAACAAACATCTGTAATCATTGCTCCATGAGTCTATTTCTGTTGTAAACAATTTTCAATACCTAATTATGAGAGGACACCAAATTTGTGTGCAATGCAGGTAGCTGTAGGACTGAAATGAGGGATATTTCAGAGATCTGATTCATACTGTTAGTGTAACTCCATTAATTTAAAAGAGTTAGTCCTGATTTACAGTAACATAAGATCAGAATCCATACTGGTGATACTGCAGATTCTATGTGACTGCTTACAGCTTCCCCAGTCAAAGATGTCATCCACTGCATTTTTTCCATTGTTGTAACTCTTAATTTATAGATGTTCCCACCCCAGTTCTTTGCCTGGCTTCGTAGCATTTTATTTCTGTTAGGCTCATTTCAAGTTAAAGTTCAGTTTTATGTAATCTTTTTCTGATCCTGTTCTCACTGAAATCAATGGGTGTCTTCCCATTGGCTTTAATGGAAGCTGGATCAGCCTTCAGTGATCTGCAAGTTTTAAAAAGCATGAGATTTTTGCATGGAGGCACTGGTCTAGTCAGTGCAGATATTATTCTCACTCATATTCTCTTGTTACTTTGTTTTCTCAAAAGCAGCATTGCCAAAAGTTAGAGGTTACATATACTACTGACATCAATCTCAGTGTTTTTAAGTCACCTCATCTCTTTTTTTAATGTCACAGATACCATTGTAGATATACGATGTTTGCAGTCCCTGAAGCTTTGGGTTTTTCTTGAAGATCTAAAATCCATTTGTTTTTGATAAATGCTTTGTGCTGTCACTTTACTTGTTTTACTGAATGAAAGTTATTACAAATGAATTATTTCCTCTCACTTCTTGAGCTTATTTCAGATATTCCTTTGTCTAATACATCAGGTGTCATTTTTTTACAACAAAAAATTGTGGGTCTGTTCCCCCATCAATACAAATGTAACTCTCCCACTGACATTAATGGGAGCTGTACATATGGAATCAGAGGAGATTAGAGAACTTGATTTGGAAATATAACAACTGGAGACTGCTGTTCCTCTGAGTCAGTCACTTTAAATCAGTCGAGGTGTGTATGATTGTTGAAAAAAACTTGCTGTGTGACTGAACAAGTTTTATTTTCCAGTACCCAAATGGCTTAGATTGTGACATAGCCATAAATCCTGTACAGGAGGTGGGGCCCAGCTACATTGCTTCAAGAGAAGCAGTTTGTGTCCTGGTCAGGCACTGCTCCCTTTGCAGGTGGGATGCACATTTGATACACCGCGGTGATTAGGCTAACTACATGGCATGCTTGCCCCACTCTGTAGAGCAGTGCAAAGGAAGTGTGAGGACATGGTTCTGCCTCTTTTCTACTAATCCCCACACTCTTTCAGCCATCTTGCCCCTCAGGTGGGGAACTAGGTATGAGCAGGCCCTAGACTCCTCAGAGCATAGGGAGTGAAGGGACTGCTATTGTCAGGGCCAGCTCTAGGCACCAGCAAAACAAGCTGGTGCTTGGGGCGGCACATTTTTAGGAGCGGCATGGCCGGCGCCAGAATGCCGCCCCTAAAAATGTGCCCCGGCCGCCCTAGCTCACCTCCGCTGCTGCTGCCATGGCACGCGAAACAGCTGATTCGTGCGCCGCTACTCGCCCTCCCTCCCAGGCTCTCAAACCTGGGAGGGAGGGGGAGCAGCAGCGCGCGAATCAGCTGTTTCGCGCGCCGCGGCGGCTCGGAGTCTCCCCCTCCCTCCCAGGCGCTCAAACCTGGGAGGGAGGGGGAGATCCCGAGCGGCGCGCGAAACAGACTTGAGAGCCTGGGAGGGAGGGGGAGAAGCGACGCCCGCACCGCGGCCACTCGGAGTCTCCCCCTCCCAGGCTCTCAAACCTGGGAGTGGGGGAGACCCCGAGTGGCCGCGGCGCAGCGCCGCTTCTCCCCGTCCCTCCTAGGCTTGAGAGCCTGCGGGCAGGAGGCAGGGCTGGGGATTTGGGAAAGGGGCGGAGTTGAGGCGGGGCTGGGGTAATTAAATAAGGGGGGGGCAGCCAAAATTGTTTTTGCTTTGGGTGGCAAAAATCCTAGAGCTGGCCCTGGCTATTGTGTGCTGCCCTTCAGTAGCTGAACAATGGGGAGCTGTAGAGAGAGAGGCTGTTTGTGTGCCCCTCTGTCCCTGTGTGGCTGAGCAAGGGTAGCATGTAGTCTGACCCAACATATACTGATGGCTATTATTGAGAAAAGATTTAAGATCTATTTCATTCTGGTGGTAAAGAGGGAACAAAGGAAATCATTGGATATGTGATAAAACCAAAAACAATACACCCCAAGCTACAATACTCATTCAGGCAAAATTCTCATGGAAATCAGTGAAAATTTTACCTGAGGAAATACATAAAAACGGTCATACAAGGTCAGACCAAAGGTCCATCTAGCCCAGTATCCTCTCTTCTGACAGTGGCCAATGCCAGATGCCCCAGAGGGAATGAACAGTACAGGTAATCATCAAGTGATCCATCCCCTATTGCCCATTCCCAGCTTCTGGCAAACAGAGGCTAGGGACACCATCCCTGTCCATTCTGGCTAACAGCCATTGTTGGACCTATCCTCCATGAACTTTTCTAGTTCTTTTTTGAACCCTGCTACAGTCTTGGCCTTCACAACGTCCTCTGGCAAGGAGTTCCACAGGTTGACTGTGTGTTGTGTGAAGAAATACTTCCTTTTGTTTGTTTTAAACCTGCTGCCTATTAATTTCATTTGGTGACTCCTAGTTCTTGTGTTATGAGAAGACGTAAACAACACTTCCTTATTTACTTTCTCCACACCAGTCACGATTTTATAGACCTCAATCATATCCCCCTTTAGTCATCTCTTTTCCAAGGTGAAAAGTCCCAGTCTTATTAATCTCTCCTCATACGAAAGCTATTCCATACCCCTAATCATTTTTGTTGCCCTTTTCTAAACCTTTTCCAATTACAATATATCTTTTTTGAGATGGGACGACTACATCAGCATGCAATATTTAAGATGTGGGCATACCATGGATTTATATAGAGGAAATATGATATTTTCTGTTATTCTTATTATCCATCCCGTTCCTAATAATTCTCAACATTCTGTTAGCTTTTTTGACTGCCACTGCACATTGAGTAGATGTTTTCAGAGAATTATCCACAATGACTCCCAGATCTCTTTCTTAAGTGGTAACAGCCAATTTAGATCCCATCATTTTACATGTATAGTTGGGATTGTGTTTTCCAATGTACATTACTTTGCATTTATCAACATTGAATTCATCTGCCATTTTGTTACCCAGTCACTCAGTTTTGTGAGGTCCCTTTGCAGTCTGCTTTGAACTTAACTATCTTGAATAGTTTTGCATCATCTGCAAATTGTGCCACTTCACTGTTTCCCCGTTTTTTCAGATCATTTATGAATATGTTGAATAGGACTAGTCCCAGTACAGACTCCTGAGGGATACCACTATTTACCTCTCTCCATCCTGAAAACCTACCATTTATTCCTAGCCTTTGTTTCCTATCTTTTAACCAGTTACCAATCCATAAGAGGACCTTTGCTCTTATCCCATGACAGCTTACTTTGCTTAAGAGCCTTTGCTGAGGGACCTTGTCAAAGGCTTTCTGAAAATCTAAGTACATGATATCCACTGGATTCCTCTTGTCCACATGCTTGTTGACCCCCCAAAAATTCTAGTGGATTGGTGAGGCATGATTTCCCTTTACAAAAACCATGTTGATTCTTCCCCAACAAATTATGTTTATCCATGTGTCTGACAATTCTGTTCTTTACTATAATTTCAACCAGTTTGTCCCAGTACTGAAGTCAGGCTTACTGCCTGTAATTGCCGGGATCACCTCTGGAGCCCTTTTTAAAAATTGGAATCACATTAGCTATCTTCCAGGCATTTGGTACAGAAACTGATTTAAATGATAGATTATAAACCACAGTTAATAGTTCTGCACTGCAGAAATACTGCTGGATCTGGCTTCTAATAAGTCAGGTGCAAAGGAAACAAGACTATTCAAGTCACTAAGCTTGGAAGAAGGCTGTGGAAATTTAACAACACTGTAGTTAAGGCACAGTACTTTAGAATTCCTTTCAAAAAGAAGAATGTAAGGAACAAGAAGTGGCCAGTGTAGTTTCATGATGAACTATCAAAAGAGCTCAGATTAATGAGGGGAGAGCCAGAGAATGAGGGGAGAACCATGTAGCAGTAGAGTCTCAGCCATCCCTGCCCTGCTACCTGTTCCCAAAAAGCCAAGCCAGAAGTCCTTTGGAAGTTAGGCTCTGCGGTGTATAGAATGTATACTCAGCCCAGCACAGGCTTCCACATCATAGTTCTACCATCAGGGACCTTATGCAACTCAGAGAAGAGAGTTTGGGGGCCTAAACAGTCATAAATACTTGCTGGTGTTCCAATTTGGCTATAAAGCCAAACTTTTGATTAAGTCATGTGGCTTTTCCAAAGTTGTCATGGACCGTCATTGAAGCACTGAATGAGTAATGGCTAGGGTTGGACGTATATCTTTACCTTGTCATAAGGGATGAAATTTACCCTAGTGCTGAAGATCTGAGGAAGGCTTTATGTACCCTTTACTTTCCAGTGAAACTCTTAATATCGGGTTGAAGGGCTTGATCCTGCCCCCAACAAGTCAATGGCCAAGGTCTCATTGACTTATTGGTGCAGGATCAAACCTTAAGAGCTACACCAGGGTCCATTTAACTGAAGGTTAAATAGAATAAAATATACTTTTTTGTGATAAGAGATTTATCTTGTTCTTCTCTGAGATAAATGAATCTAAATATCATTAATTATGTACAGGGTATTTCACCCCAAATTGGATTCAGCAGATAACTGGTTTCATCTTAGCCTCCAGGACAAGTTGTCAGAAGGGCACTAAGACACATAGGTTGTGGTCTTGTCCAAAATTACTCAACATTTGGATCTTTGCGTTTCAAAGTATTAACTAGATTACAGGTCATAATCTGTAAAAGCTCCCTTGCCACTACTCTGCTTGACTCCATTCCAGATGAAATCGCTTCAAACAAATCCTAGATCATAAAGATACTGTTTTGTATGTCGGTATCCAAAAAGAGGAGAAAACAGACTTGTACGCATGTAATAACAAGTTTCCTCCAAGGGTAAAGACCTAGATTGATAAGGTTCTTCATTTATCATTTCTGGAATAAGTAAATTAAAGTCTGCTCTTGTAAAAGAAGCCAACTACAACATTTACGATAAAATAATTCATTTCAAGATCCCTCTTCCATTTGAGACTTTTTCTTTTCTTATGTTTCATTATTATGGGTTCAATATGTAAATTTATCTAGTTATTAGTATGTCATTTATGACAGCTAAGAGCTATTTCTGAATTATTAAGTATGGATGTTTAATAATTGTTTCCAATTGTTGGGTTTGTTAGGTTTTGGGGGGGCATTAAAGCTGTTTTCTTTTAAGTTAACTCAAAAAATAGGGATTTTAAATGTTAACAAGTCAGCTTACTGTACACATACAAGAACACACATTTGCTATATGAGGGTCATGCTAGGGCCTTGCTATACATTGATGGCCTGATATAAAGCCCATTGAAGCCAGTGGGAGTCTTTCCCTTAGTGTCAGTGGGATTTGGATCAGGACTCAAATGTCTGATCCTGAAACCTCTATGCAGTTAGTCCTTATTCACTCAAGTACTCCCATTGGAGTCAGTGGCAATTCTGAATATATAAGGAATGCAGGACTGCATCCACAGTCAATGCCACAATTTAAGTTAAATTTATTGTAGGCTTTTCAATGGTACCACTCCCCACGGTATCTGCGCACCTCACATAGATTAATCCCTGTGAAGGAAGGAAGCACAGTTTCATTAGCCCCATGGCAAAGAGGAGGAAACTACGGCAGAGAGAGAGAGAGAAAATGATTTCTCCAACATTACATGGGAATTCTACAGTACAGATGGGAACAGAACTCAGATCATTTGCCTAGAGCATTAAGCACAAGCCCAGCCTTCTTTCTGCCATCCAAAGAAATGGAGGGAAGAAGTAAAACACTTGGCACTTCATATTTTACATGGGCTCAGTCGTGCACAATTTAAGAATATGGCTAAATTCCTGTGGATTTTACTTGCATGGGGGCGGGTCTTAAATTTTCATGTTAAAACAAATCTGTCATTTTACATTTAATAACAACTACTTTTTTTCTTTTCTCATACAGATATCTCCTTCCCTTGGTGTTTATTGCAGGTCACATTTTTCAAAAAGTGCCTATGTGATTTGGGAGCTTGTGTCCTTTTTTTTCAACAGTGACTTAAGAACCTAAGTCCCATTGATTTTCAGTGAGACATAGGGCATGTTTACACTACAAAATTATGTCAACTTAAGTTAAGTCGACATCCAGTCACCACAATAATTAAGTCGGTCGGGTGTGTCCACACCACATTAATTGTGTCGGTGGAGTGCATCCTCACTAGCAGTGCTTGAATTGATGCAGAGAGCAGTGCACCATGGGTAGCTATCCCACAGTGCAAGTAGCTGCAAGGGGGGTTTCGGAATAGCTTGCAATGCCTCATGGGACCAAAATATTGTTGAAGGAGGGAATGGGAACATGGCTTCAGCCTCCCATGATGCAGTTTCCTCCCTTCCTACCTGTCCTGATATCAATGGCAAACAACCCATGCTTTTTCGTGCCTTTTTTTTGAAAGCCTGGCTTATCCATGCATATGCCACAGCCCAAGAAGTATGGAACCCAGTCAGCTGCGCACTATTGATGTGAGCATTTATAATGACGCTGCCTTTGGTGAGAGTATCAATTCAGGACAAATTGCTTAGAGCAGGGCAGTCACAGCCCCAGGCTGGTGGTTCTTCACCTCTAAGGCACATCAAACCAGCCAAACAGAGAGGACTTCGGTCTCACCCAACTGGCTAACCATAAGTCATACAAGCAATTCCCTTAGACACTCCAGTTTTCCAGTATCACCACCATTGCCACTCATTATGGGGACGAATGGTTATGAAAACCAATGCCCCAGTAAAAGAAAAAAGGTTCTCCTGATTCCAAAGGACCAAGCCCCAGACCCAGGTCAATATACAAGTCAGATCTTACCCCAAAATCACTCTATTGCCAATCCTTTAGAATAAAAAATCTAAAGGTTTATTTATAGAAAGAACAAAAATATAAATAAGAGTTAAAATTGGTTAAATAGAATCAATTACATATAGTAATGGCAAGGTTCTTGGTTCAGGCTTGTAGCAGTGATGGAATAAACTGCAGGCTTAAATCAAGTCTCTGGAGTACATCCACAGTTGGGATGAGTCATTCAGTCCTTTATTCAGAGCTTCAGTTTGTAGCAAGTTTCCTCCAGAAGTAAGAAGCAAGACTGAAGACAAAATGGAGGGGTTTCCAGGGCCTTTTATATTCTCTGCCATGTGGTTTGTGCTTCCTTTGTCTCAAATACAAGCTGTCCAGCCATGGCTTGAAAGCCTTAGAGTTCTATCCATAGGCATGTCCCTGCATGCCTTGCTGAGTCACAATGTGTATCTGCCTTCTCTCAGTGGGTCAACTGTATAGCTGATGGTCCTTAATGGGCCATCAAGCAGGCTAGGCAGTGCTGATGCCAAATTGTCTGGGGTGTCACCCAGAAGCATAGCACAAGTTTGAAATACAGACAGTATAGAGCCAATACTTGTATCATTTTTGTATTTAAAGTTATATGCATACAGATAGCATAATCATAACCAGCAAATCATAACCTTTTCATAGACATCTTACATGCCACATTTTGTACAAGATTTGTTGCAAATATATAACAGTGGTTGCAACAATGATCTATATTCTCCTCCTTCTCTTCCTTGTCCAAAGCCGTTTCCTCCTCGTTGCCTGAGATGGCCCTGGACTCAGACTCCTGTGAGGTATCCATGCTGCGTTTGGGGGGTAGTGGTGGGGTCGCAACCAAGAATCGCATGCAGCTCCTTCTAGAAGAAGCATGTCTGTGGTGCAGAACCAGAACGACTGTTCACCTCCCTTGTCATCTGGTATGCCTGCCGAAATTCTCTGATTTTCACGCGGCACTGTTGCGCATCCAAAGTGTTCTCCTTTTCCCCCAGACCCCGCGCGATCTTGTCATAGATGTTTATGTTACTTCAACTGGATCGGAGCTGTGACTGCACAGACTTTTCTCCTCTCAGACCAATAAGTTCCACAACCTCCTGTGTACTCTAGGCTGGAGCGTGTTTGGGTCACTGAGTCGCCATGATCAGCTGGGATGGTGAGCGCTACATGCTGATCAAACAGGTGATGGGAATTCAAAAGTTCCCAGGGCTTTAGGGGAGGGGCTGCTTCCTGTGACCTGACTGCTGTGCAGCAAAGTTGAAAACCATCACCAGAGCGGTCACAGCGGAGCACACACTTCCTGGAGGCCAATTCAGTCAACTTATACAATGAGGCGTCTACACTGCATGTCTGTTGATGCATCAAAATCGAATTAAGCACTATGCCTCTCGTGGAAGTGGAGTAATTTAGTCAACATAACAGGCAAGTTAAGTTGGCAGAAGGGACCTGGTAGTGTAGACACATACATTATTAGGTCAATGTAAAGCAACTTCTGTTAACCTAAGTTTTTAGTGTAGACCAGGCCTCAGGCTTTTAAGTGCCTAAGAAATATTTTTTAAAAATTGGGCCTAAGGCTCCTAAGTCATATAGGCACTTCTGAAACTGTTGTCCTACATCGATATTCTGTTACAAAAGAGGGGCTGGTTTGAAACTAAGTATCCTTTTTGTCACTGATCATGGAAAAATACTGACTCCATTTCTATGTGACCATTGACATTCATCTACATTTACACAAACATAATGAAAGTACAGTATTTGTGTTCTAATCAAAATGTGTCTCTTCCATGATTAAATTCATTCTTTGCAATAGCAATTAGAGCTAGTCAATTGTTAAAACAACTAAGACCTGCTTTCAGTGCCTATATCAGATCCAGCATTTGACATTTATAAATTTGTGTACAGCCTGTAACTGAGCAGTATCAGAAAATAGTATATTTTGCTTGTTACATCTCACTACAAGCCAGAGATGCAGAGGGGAAAGGTTAAGTTTCAAATTTGGTTCATTGTACTTGTTATAATGGGACACCATTCCATTAGAGCTAGCTTGTGCTTCTATTCTTCTTCAGTAGTCAACGGGACATCTTGCAGCATGAGTAAAGCTGGAAGATTCTGGCCCTTGAACTGGAGTTTCAATGTTAGAGCTCCTGGTTTCCCAGCAATTTGATGGGGACTCTGTGAGTCTGTGAAAGTAATGTCTGGAAGTCAGATGTGCAAATTATGGATCCTAATCTGTCAGTAGAACCTAATCAACGGCAATGGATCAAATTGAGTAAAGCCTTGATTAACTTTTGGATCTCCTCATATCTGAGTTGAGGCTATCTTAGATCTTGCAAAAGCTGACAGTGTGGTCAGTCAGCAGCACTCAGAAGAGAAGGGGAACAGGATAAAGCAGCAAAAACACCATGCAACATGAGAGTAAAGTTAGTTATGGCACTTCACAAACTTAGTGAAGAACTACACTACCCTGCTGCGTTGCCTTCAGAACTAGACCATCAGGAGTTATCATGTAAGCAGGATGCCATTACTCATATTGTTGAGGATCAGGCATCTCAGCATAGTAGTTACCAAGCAAAATTACTCACTAAATTATGTATTTGAAGAGAACCCAATTACAGAATCATAGAAAAGTAGGGCTGGAAGGGACCTTGAGAGATCATCAAAGATACCCTATCCTGTGCTGAACCAAGTAAACATAGACCATTCCTGACAGATATTTGTCCAAACTGTTCTTAAAAACATCTAATAATGCGGACTCCACAGCCTCCCTTGGAAGTCTAGTCCAGATCTTAACTACCCGAATAGAAAGTTTTTCCTAATATCTAATTGAAATCTCCATAGTTGCAGATTAAGCCCATTACTTCTTGTCCTGTCGTCAGTGGACGTGGAAAACAATTGATCACTGTCCTCTTTATAGCAGCCCTTAACATATTTGAAGGCTGTTATCAGGTTCCCCCCTCATTCTTTTTTTATCTAGACTAAACATGCCCAGTCTTTTTTTAACTTTTCCTCAAAGGCCAGGTTTTCTAAACCTTTTATCATTTTTGCTGCTGTCCTCTGAACACTCGCCAGTTTCTCCACATCTTCCATACAGTGTGGTGCCCAAAACTGTACACAGTACTCAGCTGATGTCTCACCAGTCCTGAGTAGAGAGGGACAATTACCTCCTGTGTCTTACAAATTATATTGCCATCAATACAGCCCAGAATGATACCAGCCTTTTTCGCAACTGCATCACAATGTTGATTCATAGTCAATTTGTGATCCACTGTAACCCCCAGATCCTTTTCAGCAGTACTACCACCTAGCCAGCTATTCCCCATTCTGTAGTTGTGCATTTAATTTTTCCTTCTTAAGTGAAATATGAGGGTAATGAAAAAATTCCCACTTTTTGGGCTGGCAGAGGGTACAAGAAGTAAGGAGTGCTGTCTGCCCAGAATATTTAATGTTGTTCATGTACACCTGACATGATTTATAATCATATAAAATGGTCACACTTAAAAAAATTCTTTTGGTTTGCTATATTACTGGTTCCAATAGTATTTCCCATTTTAAATAGAGGAAATCTCTCTCAAAATGATTGAATCTTTCAAAAAGGATAAAAATTGTACTTGAAAACCAAAGCAACAGGGTAGTATTAAGTTTGAGCAGTTTTCATCTTTACTTCCATAATTCCTGACATCCGAGCACTTGATTGCTCAGCCTTAGCATTGCATTAATGTTCAATTTTTTTATGGCATATATATTGATATAACAAATCACAGTTATATTACTAGATGTGTCAGAAAGTGTCCTTGCAACCCTACCAATTGCATTTTCACCCACTCGTGATGTGTGTACCTATTGTATGGCTCGGTGCCAAGGCACTCAATTACAATATGGAGTGTCCCCACGTGCAAAGCCTTATATCTTTGATTATTCCATATGAGCTTGATTAAATGTTTACTTTTGCTTTACATATGTGCTGCATATTGTTACAAAGTAGTTGATTCATTTGCAGGATTAAAACCTTTAGTAACGTGCTCATTTTTAAACTATCCTAAACATAAATGAAGAAACACAAATTTAAATGAATAAATAAAGCTGACCTTGTGCAGCTGTTAGAGCAGCTAGTTTTTAAATAGTTGGTTTAGAAGTATTTAGAAGGTTAATTTAACCCACCCAGATAGTAATCTGAAATTTCAGGTTGTACATCTGTTCTCTTGGAGGTTTAGCATGGGGTTTACCCACAAGTCTCCAATTGCAAGATCAGTGCCTTAATGCTTGAGACCAAGGACATAATAGAGTTAATCTATTTTTAAAAATTATGGGTCAAGTTACCTGAGTATGTGCTACTTGAATATAATATCAGTGGTCATCGCTTTTGTAAGTTCCTCAGTATTAAATTATTCCCTTTCTTAGCAAGGCTTTTTAAAAATAAATAAATATATAAATAAAAAATGACAGAGCTGCTTTTGCCCTCTCACCGGTCAGGTTTTCTCTCCTGAATGGTAATTGGGGAGTGGAATGTATAAATCTTGCTTTGAGTTTCTTAATTGCATTTTCTTGCTTGTTACAAAGGACTTTTTTGAAACTGCACACAGTAATTACATAGAGAGACTGGGGAGAAATTTTATTTGGTAAACTGTTTTTAGGTACCCTGAAAAGGTCTATAAATATGAGTTCTTGGGTTGAATAAAAGAGCCCTGGGCATATAAATATCCCTGCAAGCTCCAGGAATTCTCTTGGTTTTCCCACCCTCCTTATTTAATCCATTATATGATTAAGACAGCTGTGTGTGTCATGGTCCTATGGCATGTGGGATGATTTATAAAGATTGAAGATTAAATCTGCATACTGAGGTTCTCTCATGCTTAGTGGCTCTGTCCCTTTTTGTAGTTCCACCCACATAGGGTTACCATATTTTGTGCCTCCAAATGGAGGACACTCCACGGGGCCTCGGCCCCGCCCCCAGCCCCGCCCATGCCCCCTCCCCAATTCCGCCCCCTCCCCAAAGTCTCCGCCCCCTCCCCTGCTTCCCGCGAATATTAAATTCGCGGGAAGCCTGAAGCTGGTAAGGGGGGGTGTGGGGGGAGCAGGCGCGGCCCAGGCTGGCCCCCCGGCGGCGCCAGCCTGGGTCGGCTCGGGCCCTGGGGTGCCAGCCCCGGCCGACCACCCCCAGCCCGCCCAGCACTGCCGGCCCCCGGCGGCCCAGCGCACCCCCCCCGCTATCCCGGACCGGCTCCCCGCCCGGCCCCGCGGCCAGGCGCACCCCCCCCGCTACCCCGGACCGGCTCCCCGCCCGGCCCCGCGGCCCGGCGCACCCCCCCGCTACCCTGGACCGGCTCCCCGCCCGGCCCCACGGCCAGGCGCACCCCCCCCCCCCGCTACCCCGGACCGGCTCGCGGCCCCGCGCACCCCCCCGCTACCCCGGACCGGCTCCCCGCCCGGCCCCGCGGCCCGGCGCACCCCCCCCCCGCTACCCCGGCTCGCGGCCCCGCGCACCCCCCCGCTACCCCGGCCCGGCTCGCGGCCCCGCGCACCCCCCCCGCTACCCCGGCTCCCGGCCCGGCACCGCGCCCCCGGCTCCCCGCCCGGCCCCGCGCCTGGCCCGGCACCATGCCCCCGGCCCCGCGACCCCGGCCCGGCCCCGCACCGGCCCGGCCAAAGAGGCCCCGCCCGAGCCCTCCATCCCTCCCTCCCGATTTTCCCGGACATGCCCGGCTTTTGGGGATTTCCCCCCGGACGGGGATTTGAACCCCCAAAAGCCGGACATGTCCGGGAAAATCCGGACGTATGGTAACCCTACACCCACACAGCAAAGCAGTCGGACTAACAGCAGGTCATTGTCATGACTTGGTTTGGAAGGATCACACTGTGACACTTTTTCCTTGGTATCACATTTGAAATTGTGAGTTGCAGATACCATGCAACTAAGCAATAAGACACAACGGAGTGTGTATTATGGTCTAATAACATGCAGGGGTGGTTTTTAGGCATGAGGTCAAAGGGTAAATGCTGCTAACTGCCTAAATACATTATCACTATAGACTACAATACTCAACTCAGTCCAAATTCTGCCTTGAACCTTTAAAGTCTGAGCAACCCTATTGACATCTTATCATCAATTATTTCTTTCAAGGGTTTTGGACCTCTATCATCTTCCTGAGATGATAAAATATTAATTTCTCAATAAAAAATTTAAAATCTGAGAAAATATTTGTAAGATGAATAAATAACTTTAAATTGAGTGAAAGTTACATTTGAGGAAAGTAGTCTTGTACTATTGCAATTGGTTATCATTTATGTCTTGTTTGAAATTCTGTATGTATTTAAATAAATGTAGAAAATAATATGGATTTAACAGAGGGGAATACAGTTCATTGGCACTTGTGAGAGATCATAGGGGAAGGGGATACAGGACATAGGCTATTTCTACACTGCCGCGGTAAATCGACCTAAGCTACGCAACTCCAGCTACGTGAATAATGTAGCTGGAGTCAACGTAGCTTAAGTCGACTTACCACGGAGTCCACACTACGCTTACTCTTACTCTTACCTTACTCTTCTCGTTCAGGGTAGAGTACCCGGGTCAACTGGAGAGTGATCTTCAGTCAATTTGACGGGTCTTCACTAGATCCGCTAAATCAACCCTGGTTGCATCAATCCCTGGAGCTTTGATTCAGGGGGTAGTGTAGACATAGCCATAGCATAATTGTCCTCAGACAGTAAGCAGAAGACTTTGAAAGATGTTCGGTGAGGCCCAGATTCAACAAGGTACTTCAGCATGTGCATATTTTTAAACATGTGGGACTATTCACGTGTCTCGAGTTAGATATGTGTTTCAATACTTTGCTAAATTGGGGACTAGGAAAATAAGCAGAAGATTCCCTGAAGTTTGGTAAATGACAATTTGAACTTAGCAACTAGAAAGGGAAGAATATTGAAGAAATGCTCTGCCAATATGAGCCTCAGACGCTACTAGGTAAGAGGAGAGATAAGGAAGAATTGTTGGAAAAAGCTTATAAGAAATAGGGTAAACTATTTGAGAAGAACGGTATAAGGAAGGTGAAAACAAGCTGATGGAAGAAAATGGGAGAGACTGAGGAGTGAATGGACCATTATCTAAGGGAACTTAGGGAGGAAATGGTGATGTTCATTCCAACTGCGCCCCCTTCATATCCAGGGCTTATGGATAGATCCCTGGGGTAAAATCCAGCCTCATTTAAGTCAATGGGAGTTTTACATTGAATTCAATGAGGTTAGGATTTCACCCCAGGACTCATTTAGGTTCATCCATGAGGCTTGAAGGAGGGAGAAGATATTGCTGCTGTGGGGGCTGAGAAAATTCTTGGTATGTGTTATGTCTCTCTTATGTAGATCCATGCACAGAAGGGCCTGTCTATCCATTACACCTCTACCCTGATATAACCCTGTCCTCTGAAGCCAAAAAATCATACTGCATTATAGGGGAAACCGTGTTATATCGAACTTGCTTTGATCCGCTGGAGTGCGCAGCCCTGCCCCCCCCCCCTTTACCGCATTATATCCGAATTCGTGTTATATCGGGTCGTGTTATATCGGGGTACAGGTGTATTTGGATTCAAATTCTGGGAGCAGGAACTATCATAGATTTACCTGCAGCTAGGCAAAATACCCTGCCCTTACAATGTCACGGAGTGGTTAAAAGCTATACGTAAAGAATATTTACAAATGTATGTTTATAACTTGTGTTTAAGTTTTGCTGACTGAAAAAGAAATTTCCATCCAAACTATTAATACATTTCACAATTAAGTAAATATTCATAGATGGATATACATACTGTGGTATATATTTAGTTCAATATGAGTCAGCAGTGCTCATATGATTATTGTGTAAACTTTTTCTACATATTTCAGTATCTGCAGTTTCTAAATAAAGACTTTGCAGACTCACAAGGAACAATGTATATCTATTGAGCATAAGCAGGTATTTAGAGTTGCGAAAAACCACACAAGTTGCCACATTACCAAATTGTCCAGATCAGTGTCAAATAGTAAATCAGATTGCATAGGCTGAGATTCCCAATCTGTACATGAGTGTATTATTTAAGTTTCTGTGATGTACTGACCCAGTGCTTGAAGTGAAAAGAAAAAAAAGTAGTGAGGTGATATAGCCTCTCCAGGAGGCTCTGAAAATGTGCAGCCCTAGTAATTTTAAAGTCCCTTTTAATTAAACCTTAGTGTGCTTTGGAGCAAAGTCAAATGAGAGCATGGCATAATAAGTCATCCTGAATAAATACACACATTGGACCAAATTATCCTCTTTCATACTTGACCACTTGTTTCATCTCCTTCAGTAAAAAGAGTTGTGAATACTTTAAGGTACAGGACACTAATATGTAATTATTCTTGCCAAATGTGGTAGCCATGACCGTTTAATTAAACCATCATTACCATATAATGGCAAGGTATTTACATGACAGATTACTGCATTATGACAGAGTAAGTGCATGATTATTTCTGTCCTGTTTCAATTTGGGGAGTTCCCAACACAAGCCCTTCTAAGAGGTGGGGATGGATTAACACTCATGCAGAGATGGCAGTGAATGTGACATGGCATTCACATGGAACCCAAAGATCTGCAGGGAATCCAGGCCACAACATAGCAGATTGTGGGAAACTGTGTCAAACTCTGCCTGCTGCCCTGGGCCCCACCTTCCTTCTCACAGTTTGGCTGACTCAGTGGCAATACTGTGGTCTCCTGTCCACAGCTAGTTACTGTCTACTTTGGGGAGGGAGAAGACACTGTGGATATTAAAAGCTGATCTATCGGGTTTTCTATCCCCAAGTCTGTGGCTTCAACAGAGGAGCATTCTGTTTAGAGTAGATCTAAAATAATCTGTGGGTTTGGGATAAGAGTGAAAGTATCAGTTTCAGTGGGATTATTCATGGAACAAGATATGACTCAACACTTGTTGATGTTAATGAGAGCTGTAGGTGCTCATCAACTCTTGGGATTTGGCACACTCACTTTAAGTGAAGACAGAATAAAAAACATGAGACCTATACCATCCCCTACATGAGGTAATCAGGCGGAGAAAAAAAACACAACTACATATGGAGGGCTAGAGACTTTGCAAGGTTCCCTTATGGAGTTTCCTCTTGGGAGAAGCTACCTCCCATGAAACAGGCAGCGGGTTTTGTCCCATGAAATGCACAGATAACCTTTGATCTGTATAGATCTGGACAGATGCTGGACCATCCTTTGCACCGTAATACTACTTCCACGATCCCCTCAGACCACTTCAGCGCCATGGCAGGATGAGATTCCAATAAAGCCATTACTGCCAGAGACAACTCATGGCATAAGGTTATTACTCAGTTAAAGTAAGAGTATAAGAATCTGGTCCTGAGTAAGGACTTCAGAATTTAGCCTATAATGCTTAATTCAGTGGGTTGTTAACTCTGTTTTCCCTGGATTTTTGACATTTTTATAGCTTTTAAGATTTTTTTCCCCTCGATCTTTGCCTTTGTTGGTTTATTCTGAATTTATTTGGAGCAAGAATAACAGTGGTTGCATACAGATATAGGTAAAAGGCAAGCATGAGTAATTAATTTTGCTCAGTGTGCATCATGCATGTTTGTCAATGTTTGTTTACATTCTATTGGCAATTACTTTGGGTGAACAATGACCATTATTAATTCATTGCTGCTGGGATATTTCCATGTTTATGGGGCAAAACCTCAGGCCCTTAAGAGTATGTCTACACTGCAATGAGATGCCAGCGTGAGTAGATAAACATGCGATAGCTCTGCTTAAGCTACTGCGTTAAAAATAGCAGTGTGAACGCTTTGGCACAGTCTAGTCACCTGGGTACGGACGCGGGGTTTGGACACATTACATCCATGCAAAAAGAGCAGGAGTACTTGTGGCACCTTAGAGACTAACAAATTTATTAGAGCATAAGCTTTCGTGGACTACAGCCCACTTCTTTGGATGCATATATGCTGTAGTCCACGAAAGCTTATGCTCTAATAAATTTGTTAGTCTCTAAGGTGCCACAAGTACTCCTGCTCTTTTTGCGGATACAGACTAACACGGCTGCTACTCTGAAATCTACATCCATGCAGTTATTTTTAGCACACTAAAGCAAGCAGAGCTAATGTGTGTCTCTCTACCTGCACTGAGAAGCACACTCCCAGGTGCAGAGAAAATACATACAATATAAATTCCACACTAACTAGTTATTTAAATACAAGGAACAGAAATGTTATTTTGGCTACACATCCCTTCTTTGGATCTTTAGGGTTTTTTTGCTCAGTTATATCTATCTAGGCTCTGAATTTCTGCCGGGTGGGCATAGATTAAATTTATTTCATGTAATCATTACTGATACGCGTGGATATCAGCTACTTTTTTTACTTTTAGGGTCTGTTTTTGAGAGGTGCTGAGTAAATGCAACTCCCATTGAAATCAGTGAAGGTATTTAGCACCTCTAAGGATTGGGCCTATTTTTTCCTCGCATGGGTTAGTAATTACTAGAGCTGGTCAAAAAAAATGAAATTGTGTCCATGAAATTTTTCATCAGGAAATATTTTTTTCATCAGATATATTTGTCAACTAAGTTTTCTGACCAGCTCTAGAGTAGGTCAGGAAATGGATTTTTTGCACCCAAAGATTGTTTTTTTTATAAATTCTCTATTTTATTTTGGCAACATTAAAGTAATGTTCCAGTTGGCAAATGCTGAATTACTGAGCAAATCTTTCACTGCCATTACAGCATCCACATTGCTACCAAGGGCCCAATCCTTCTCCCACTGAAGTCATAATAAAACTTCCACTGACTGCAATTGGAACAGAATAGGACTCCAAGTGAGTCTCATTAATAATGGTACTTATTTTAATACCAAAATAATTCATTATTAGGCTCTTTTAAAATGTGTGTCCTATTTATTTATTAGACTTTCTTTTTTTGACAGTGACCCTTGTGCACATTTTCTATTTTACTCCGCTGCTAACCAAAGCTCATCTATTAGCAATCCTGGCAGAAACAGAGACTCAGGAAATTTTCTCTTGAGCTAAAATAAGTCAATTGTCCAAGTTTCAAACTCTAGCAAACCAACTTCTCCAATGTCTCCTAAAAATTCTGGGCTGTTATCTCCATATGCCTGTTAGGCTTTTGTGTGCTTATAATTAAAATCTTCTATCCCTTTTCCGTAACTTCAGGAGAATGGCAATGAGTCAAGAACTCTGGAATGGCCACAACAGAAACTGAAGATATTAGGTCAGCACCACTTCATCTATATCAATGCAGATGGCAAGGCATGGTTTTACCTCACAACAGAAACTTAGAGCAAATAAGAGTGGGTGAGGGTTACAATCCAATTAGTAAGAGGCGAGGGGATATATTTGATGGTAGGGAAGAGCAGGAAGAGATGCCGTATCAATCTGATGTGAGAGCTTTTTTCTTCCCCCATCACTGATTATTACCCTTCCCATATCAGAACTTTCTCTGCAATGTTTTATGAATGTTACTTCAGTGATACTGATATTTTGAAGCATAAAATATGAGAGAGGCAGATTGTTGAGTATACAATTTTTTTTAAAAAATAATTTCATTTTCAAAATGCAGAGATGCTTTTCAGACTCCAAATTTAACTGCTTTTGCTTTTTTGTTGTTTGTGCTAATGACAAGGAGCAACACTATTTTTTAGCTATGTTCTTTATTTCTCACACTTCTATATTCATCCCCCAAATTTAGTTTCTTCGTTGTCGTTATTGAGTTATCCTTAGGCTCAGGAGCTTGGGGAGTTTTTTCTTTACTAAAAGAAAGCTTGCCCACCAGGCGGGTTATTTCCCAAGCTCTCATAGCTCTAATCTTCTTCCCATTTAAAATAAGAATGAGTTTTAGCAAGAAATTGATTTGATGTTAGAACAGGAGTTTCTGGAAGCTCTAATCTTAGTGACAGCCTTAACAAACCAATCACATTCCTGAGGCTCTTCTACACATGGAACAAGAGCACTTGCTTTCTGATACTCAAGGAAGCAAAAATAAACACCTAAAGTGCTCTTTGGGGGTTCAGTGCACACTCCTTCTTCAGTTCTCTTTCTTTTAAATCTAAGTTAATGCACACACATTTACACTCTTACTCCAACTACCCTAGCCCCAGTCTCAAACTCAAAATAAGAACATGGACAAAAGGCAACTTAGATGGCTCCCGAACTTGGAAATCTTTGAGAACTTCACACGCAAAAGGCAGTTGAGCTTGAGTTAAAATTTATGGACCTGATGCTGCAAGGTGCTGGATATCTTCCTCTCTTATAGCAAGTCTACACTTAAAATGCTGCATCGGCACAGCTGCACTGCCTGTAGCGCTTTAATGAAGATGCTCTATGCCAACAGGAGAGAGCTCTCCCATCAGTGTTGTTAATGCACCTCCCTGAGACGTGGTAACTATTTTGGTGGGAGAAGTTCTCCTGCTGACATAGGGCTATCTACACAGACAGATAGGTTGGCATAACTGTGTCACTCAGGGATGTGGATTTTTTTCACACCCCTGAGTGATGTAGTTATACTGATATAAGTCTGTAGTGAAGACCAGACTTTAGTGAACTCAGTTGGAATAGAAGGCACTGAGCCCCTTTCAGGATCCGCTTCTTTACGTGGAGAAAAAGACTTGATCATCAGAGATAGAATCTCTGCCACACATCTTTCAGTGCAGCCCTAATAAATAAAAACATTTATGTACTTTCACACAAATGCTCAATGAGGGACAAGTCTATCCCCGTGTAACTCCACTGAAATCACCACAAGGGATGAAAGTAGAGGCAACCATGTTAGATCAATTTCTTTTTATTTTTAATATCTTTTTTTTTTAGCAGACATTCATTTAAGAGGGCTCTGTTGTTTAAACAAATATACTTGGATTTCACACAAATACAAACTTGTTAATTTAGGAGGTCAGTTAAATTTTCTAGTGAATTTTTGTTGTTACATTAGAGATTTCTATATTTTTCTTTAAAGTTTACTACTTTATCATTCAAAACATTTTCAGTGTATTTATGTACGTATTTGTGTTGGTGCTCAAAAATGTATTATTTTAACAAGGCTACTAAATTAAAAGCTTTTGCTTTACATGGGCTCCACCATACATACATAATATAGTGGTTCTTTGTGGCCAGTTTGCTACTATCACTGTGTTCATTTCTATTATAAATTGTGCTTTTTAGAGTTTATTTTCTAACATTTGGAATCATATCAGTTAGACTAATCCTGGCATATGAACTCACAGCTTCAATTACTCTTTTTACAAAAAATTAGACTGTGAAAACATAGTTTTTATACTTTTCTTATTAATATTATGAGACCTTTCAGAAATTATTGATACTCTGTATTGTCAGATCTTTCTCATACTTCCTGGAGAAGAAGCTGGGTATGGCAGTTAAAATATTAAACTTGTTTGTACCTGACAAAGCTGTCCTAATCAGATATTGTCAGAAGCCAATGTGAGGATGGTCAAGCCTAGGGGCTGGAGCCAGGGGTCAGAGCCAGAATCAGGAGTCAAGAGCAGGGTTGGAACAAGGTTAAGAGTAGGGCTGGGAACTAGCCTTGAGCAGCACTAGAGGCAAGGCTGGAGGAAGAGCAGGGCCAGAGCAGGCTAAGCCTGTGGAGTCTGTCACCACTGCCAGAAAGAGAAGAATTCCAAGCCCTGAAGCAATGTTGATCAGAATGAGTTCCTGTTTCTCTTGTCAAGTATCAGGGGGTAGCCGTGTTAGTCTGTATCTACAAAAACAACAAAGAGTCTGGTGGCACCTTAAAGACTAACAGATTTATTTGGGCATAAGCTTTCGTGAGTAAAAACCTCACTTCTTCGGATGCAAGAAGGTTGATGCATCCGAAGAAGTGAGGTTTTTACTCACGAAAGCTTATGCCCAAATAAATCTGTTAGTCTTTAAGGTGCCACCAGACTCTTTGTTGTTTTTGTTTCTCTTGTGAGGCTTATATATTTGCTCTGAGAGTCACCAGATCAGCTCCTGGCTTAAGAATTGCTTGGAGCCTAACACAGGAATGACTCATTGCTGCATGTGGGTTAATCAGGCTCTAGTTCAGGGATAACTCATCACCTCACATACAGTGGGTTAATTTTCAATTATTTGCACTAGGATTGGTTGTGATATTCAACAGGAATCTGTTTTGGTATCTTCAGAATCTATATGCTGCTTCTTGGAGGGAGTTTTTGAGATCAATAACATGGGTTATCACCATATATAGATGATAAAATAAATTAAAAAAAATATATATATGATAGATTTGTCTTTCCAAAATCTGAGGACAGAGAGATTGTGTGTACATCCTAATTCTATGATGAGGTGATTAGAAACTGGATGAAACTTAATCCAAGAAAAGCATGCAAGAAAGAAATGTAAAGTGAATGATATTTCCCTAGGCCTTTCCATCTTTAGGAAGCTGCTTCAGAAAGGTAGAATGGCACAAATCTGAGGACAGTCTTTGACCAGGGGCTGGCATTAGAAGACTTGGTGTCACATATGGTAAGCACAACATAACATCTTGTTGATGTTGCTAGACAGGAGACAGCTTTTGCATGCTGATCTAGAGATCACAATACAACCTGTGTGATTTTAAAGTTAAACTAATGTCTTCTGTACTGAGCTACTTGACTTGCAACCTCTAGCTAGGATAGAATGAAAAACACATCTGTTATTAAAGGAGGAAGAAGCAGCAGAGAATTAGGATACTTTCTATTTACTGCTTGCCTGTAGGCTTGCAGATTAGGTTTAACATTATTGAATACAATCTGCATCAACCGACTATCAGGCCCTTAGCGTTAACTTCTAAAGCCCTAAACTTGATTTGGTTTGAAGTATTTTGTTTAACTCCTGATATCATATATAATATCTCACCTTCTTAATCAATGGGACTGGGGGCTTTTTGCCCCAATGTAGAAGTTCAACGGACACTGCCAATACTTTTGCTTCAGTGATTTTGGAATTATGCAATGTTTTACCTCTTAAACTATAGGGAGTCATAGATATAAAGAATTTAACAACATTGTTCTTATACCCTAAAATTTTTGTTGTGATTTTTAATTCATGGGATATGTGCCCAGAGTGCTGAATGAGTGCCTATATATTGTGTTGTTAGAAATTTCAACAAATAAAATAAATTAAAGAATATGGAATCACATAATGAAATATTAATACACTTCCATATAACTAATCCATGTTTGTAGAAAATATTTGTGTTTGTGGAAAATATTTGCCTGGGGTATATTACATTGCCTAGTGTGATATGGTAACATACTCAAATATTTTAGCATAATGGCATACACAAGATGGCAAAGTTAAAGATATTTATCCTCTCTCATTCAATCAACCTCTTAATTCATATAAAGTGTTCAGCCCAGGATCCACCTATACACCTATTTTTTATTTATATTGATTCTTTTTTTACTATTAGCTTTTCAAATGTTTAAAGCTCTGCACAGATGAAAAGAAATATTGAGGGTTATTGTGCTTGGACAAAGATAGTGAGGTTAATTCCCCATGAGTTAATGCTGGAAGCTCTGTAAATGTGTTCTACGTGTTTAGCTAAGATGAGGGCACTCTAGCCTACAGGTTAGAAGATTGTGGATTCAATTCGCACACCAGAATTTAGCTGATATGAGTACTGACTCTATACTTCAGTACTTGGGGGGAAATGTGCTTTTATAGGTGCTACCCTTTGGATGAGACATTAAACTGTGATCCCTTGAGCCTGTCTCTGATGGCTATCTAGGTAGACATTAGTGCTTGAGGCACTGTTCAAAGAGTATGGGATAAGTGATATCCTGCCTAACATTATCTCTCTCAAAAACATGCTCCAGTATTGTATGAACTGTGTTGTTATATGGTGTTGTGTGATCATGCTGAACCTATAACTGCTTTGTTAGCCTACAAAGTCACTTCACTACTAGCATTTGAGGCATTAATTTACAGATAGTTTAGAGATACTATAAGTATGAAGGTTGCTATATAAAAAAATGGTTATACTGCAGAATACAAGAATCTCTCTCCTCTTTCGTGAATTGAAGACAATGGAGAATCACTTACAATTGCCCCCTATGGGGTTAACTTTCTGGAGCTTATTTCCATTGATTTCAATGGTCTGCTATCAAAAATGAATCTCCATCAACTTCAGTGAGACTCATTTCTGATGGCACTGGCCCATTGACTTCAATGAAACACTATTGAAAATTAATCTCCATTCACTTCAATGGAGACTCATTTCTAATAGCATTAGACAATTGACTTCAGTATCATACTGACAAGACCAAATCTCCATGTACTTCAATGGAAAATTGTTTCTAGGTAATGTTAACCATTGCTTTCAGAGAAACACTACTACTAATCTCCAGCGAAACAGAGAAGTATCTTCTAGTAACTTCTTGGTAGTATTTTAATTGTTCATGCATAGTATTTCTAAACCCTTTTTACACCCAAGCTAGCAACTTTTGAAAAACATATCTGCACAGTACTCTATTAAACACTCTGCTCCAAATAGTCTACTGTAGTAGTCCATTTTGAAGTTTAGCAACATGGGAAGTCCAAATTAAACCAATTGTGTTTTTTTTCTTGAGAAATTATTTAAATCTTTCATAAATCCAAACTGGTGGTCAAAGAGAGGAGATGTGATTGGGAAAAGATGGAAGAGCAAAATAAATCAAACAAACAAAAATCAATGAACTGCTACCAGTCTTTTACAATTCAATATTGAATTAAGGCCTGTACAATTCTAACCAGTTTTCTGTACTCCAAGGCTGCTCTTATTTTTGAAGGTTTCTCAAATGCAACAGTTTAATTTTGCTATTGTGTTTCCAGTCATCATCCTATGCACTTTCAGTTTTGGTATCAATTCAAGATCTACCCTAGTCCTCCTGCTACCCATATTAGCATTTTCTATGCAATATATTAACTTAAACTTTGCTTGTTCTTTTCAAAGATGGCCACTGATTTAGTTTTTTCTTGTACCCACTGATTTAGCTTGAAATCTATCCATCTACATGCAGAAACATTTTGCCTTTTTTGTTTCAGAAGCTAGATAACTTATAGATTCTCTCAGACCAAATAAATCAGGACAGAGTTATATAGGTCTAATATACCATATATATTATGTATTTAATTGCTATTATACTGTCATATTGCAGGAACAATTAGCTTAAAGCATGGAAAATACATCTATTAATAGAGCAGAAAGTATTGCTATACATGTATCAGCGCTAAAGACACGTTGGTATGGACAGAATTCACAGTCACTTACTGCATACTTCTCGTGTCTATTAGTGATGAGGCAAATCTTCTTCATTTCTCTGCACTGATTCACCTGAGTGACTTTGTAACTATAATTATCTTTAGCTTGAGCAATTTCTCTGCAAGAACACATTTACTGTAATTTTGAATAAAGAAATATAGATTCACACTCAAATGAAGCTTAACTTTAGTACCTACCAGTGAAAAAGCCTTGACTCCAACTTCTGTCTTGGAAAAATACATAAATTTCTCAATCGTGCCATCAAGACAATGCACAACTCTCAAAAATCTCTAATTTTGGGTGCTTCATTTTCTGAATGCCCAGCTATAAACACCTATGCTCTGATTTTCAAAAATATTGAGCCCCCACAATTCCAAATGAAGTCAATGTTAAGCATTTTTTAATATCATGCCTTAGGCATCTCCATTTGAGCACACAAAAACTGAAGCCCAACATTCAAAATCACTTTTGAAAATTAGTACTGGTCATTAACTTTCTGTAGCACCATCACTAGAATTGAATAAAGAACCAATATCTCCATATCTATTTCCATGAGTATGTAGTAGTTAAATCTTGGATTTTAGATTAAGAACATAAGAATGGACAGACCAGGCCAATGGTCCATCTAGCCCAGTATTCTTTCTTCCAACAGTGGATGATCCAGATGCTTCAGAGGAAATGAACAGAACAGGGCAATTTATTGAGTGATCATTCCCCTGTCATCCACTCCTAGCTTCTAGCAGTCAGAGGTTTGGAGTCCCCCAAAGCATAGGGTTGCATCCCTGACCACCTTGGCTAATAACCATTGATGAACCTATCCTCCATGAATATATCTAATTCTTTTTTTAACCCAGTTGTACTTTTGCCTTCACAACATCTGGCAACAAGTTCCACAGGTTGACTGTGCATTGTGTGAAGGAGTATTTCCAAGCTGAACAGTCCCAGTCTTTTAAATCTCTTCTCATATGGAAGTTGTTCCATACCACTAATCATTTTTGTTGCCCTTCTCTGAACTTTTTCCAATTCTAATATATCTTTTTTGAGATGGGTGATCAGAGCTGCACGCAGTATTCCAGTTATGGGCGTAGCACGGGTTTATATAGTGGCATTATGATATTTTCTGTCTTATTATCTATCCTTTTCCTAATGGTTCCTAATATTCTGTTAGTTTTTTAGACAATTGTTGCACACTGAGCAGATGTTTTCAGAGAACTATCCACGATGACTCCAAGATCTTTTTCTTGAATGGTAACAGCAAATTTAAACCCCATCATTTTATATGTATATTTGGGGTTATGTTTTCCAGTGTACATTACTTTGTATTTATCAACATGGAATTTCATGTGCCATTTTTTTTGCCCATTTACCTAATTTTGTGAGATCCCTTTATAACTATTTATAGTCATGTTCGGACTTACCTATCTTCAGTAATTTTGTATTGTCTACAAACTTTGCCACCTCACTATTTACCCCTTTTTTTTCAGATAATTTATGAATATGTTGAACAGTATTGGTTCCAATACAGATTCTTGGGGGACACTGCTATTTACATGTCTCCACTGTGAAAGCTGACCATTTATTTCTATTGTTTGTTTTTTGTCTTTTAACCAGTTACTGATCTATGGGAGGACATTCTCTCTTATCCGATGACTGCTTTCTTCACTTAAGAGCCTTTGATGAGGGACTTGTCAAAGGCTTTCTGAAAGTCCAAGTACTCTCTATCCACTGGTTCATTCTTGTCCACGTATTTGTTGACCCTCTCAGAGAATTCTAATAGATTGGTGAGGCATGATTTCCCTTTACAGATGCCACATTTTGTATTCCCAACATATTGTGTTCATCTATGTGTCTGATAATTTTATTCTTTACTATAGTTTCAACCAGTTTGCCTGGTACTGAAGTTGGTCTTACTGGCCTGCAAGTGAAAGGATTGCCTCTGGAGCTTTTCCTAAAACTCAGTATAGTATTAGTTTTCCACCCATCATCTAATACACAGGCTAATTTAAGCAATAGGATACATATCAGTTAGTAGTCCTGCAATTTTATATTTGAATTCCTTCAGCACTCTTGGTGCTGATCCTGGTGACTTATCAACTTGTTCCAAAACTGCCTATTGACACCTCTGCCTGGGATAGTTCCTCAGATCTGTCACCTAAAAAGAATGGCTCAGGTGTGGGAATCTTCCTCACATCCTCTGCAGTGAAGACCAATG
This sequence comes from Malaclemys terrapin pileata, assembly GCF_027887155.1. Lineage (NCBI taxonomy): Eukaryota > Metazoa > Chordata > Testudines > Emydidae > Malaclemys > Malaclemys terrapin. The sequence goes on from NC_071508.1 coordinate 105,431,480, forward strand.
CAAAGAATTCATTTAGCTTCTCTGCAATGGCTTTGTCTTCCTTGAATGCTCCTTTATCACCTTGATTGTTCAGTGGCCATTCTGATTGTTTGGCAGGCTTCCTGCTGCTGAAGTATTTAAAAAAATGTCCTGCTAGTTTTTGTGTCTTTTACTAGTTGCTCTTCAAATTCATTTTTGGTCTGCCTAATTTTACTTTTACACTTAACTTGCCAGAGTTTGAGCTCCTTTCTGTTTTCCTCAGTAGGATCTGACTTCCAGTTTTTAAAGGATGTCTTTTTGTCTCCAACCACCTCTTTTACTCTATTTAGCCATGGTAGCATTTTTTTTATCCTCTTACTGGGTGTTTTTTTTTTTAATCAGGGGCATATATATAGTTTGAGCCTCTATTATAGTGTTTTTAAAAAGTTTCCATGCAGCTTGCAGGCATTTCACTCTTGTGACTGCTCCTTTTAATTTCCATTTATCTAGCCGCCTCATTTTTGTACAGTTTCCCTTTTTTGAAGTTAAATGCTACTGTGATGGGTGTCTTTGGTTATGCATTATGGAATAGTATATGTGTGTCAAATGCCCAATGTTAAAAATCCTATGTTTGAAGAAAAATGGTTCAGTAATTTTAAAGATATGTACATTTAAATCTGTAGTATTTGCAGATATGTATTAGATCTTTTTCTAAACCCATTTTCAGAAAATCGAAGTAAAGGATGAATTTTTTAGAAACACCTAACTCCAATGGCAAAGATGGCACAGATTTTAAGTTCTGCAATTCAAATAGCTCTGATTTCCAGTGTAAGTGTTCAGTGAGCCAAATGGCACCATATGGCAGAATGTACAAGGGGCATTAGGGATACCAGGGCTTATAAACAGAAAGAAGAGATTAAAATTCAAAATGAGCTGGACAAACTGGAGAAATGGTCTGAAGTAAACAGGATGAAATTCAATAAGGACAAATGCAAAGTACTCCATTCAGGAAGGAACAATCAGTTGCATATATACAAAATGGAAATGACTGCCTAGGAAGGAGTATTGTGGAAAGGGATCTGGGGGTCACAGTGGACCACAAGCTAAATATAAGTCAGCAGTGTAACACTGTTGTAAAAAAAGCAAACATCCTTCTGGGACGTATTAGCAGGAGTGTTGTAAGCAAGACACAAGAAGTAATTCTTCTGCTTTACTCCACAATGATTAGGCCTCAACTGGAGTATTGAGTCCAGTTCTGGGCGCCACATTTCAGAAAGGATGTGGACAAATTGGAGTCCAGAGAAGAGCGACAAAAATGATTAAAGGTCTATAAAACATGACCTATGAGGGAAGATTGAAAAAAATGGGTTTGTTTAGTCTGGAAAAGAGAAGACTCAGAGGGGACATGATAACAGTTTTCAAGTATGTAAAAGGTTGTTACAAGGAGGAGGAAGAAAAATTGTTTTTCTTAGTCTTTGAGGATAGGACAAGAAGCAATGGGCTTAAATTGCAGCAAGGGAGGTTTAGGTTGGACATTAGAAAAAACTTCCTAACTGTCAGGGTGATTAAGAACTGGAATAAATTGCCTAGGGAGGTTGTGGAGATTTTTAAGAGCAGCTTAGACAAACACCTGTCAGGAATGGTCTAGATAATACTTAGTCCTGCCATGAGTGCAGGGGACTGGACTAGATGACCTCTCGAGGTCCCTTCCAGTTCTATGATTCTATGCTGTGCCCTTTATCATAGTCATAGGATCAAATAATTTACAAGCTCCCAAAAGTCATCTAGCTTTGGATTTTCCCCCTCTCAAACTTCTCCTCCTTGTCTCAGGAAAATTAAATGCAAAAAAGTAATATTCATGCAATGGTGAAATTGGAATATCAAGCACCCAAAATAACATTTAGAAAGTTAAGGTTGCTACCTGTCCCTTAGCTCAACCATACTTTTGATTCCTACTTTCCTTGATAAAAGTAAACTTTAAAATATGCTCTTGTTATGAATGTATACTATAAAAAGTATAGGATGTGAAAAGAGTTCAAATTAAAGTTTCAAAAACAATGTTAAACTTGGAATATTCTAAGTGTCTGATAGTTCAACCTAACATTACATTAATTCAAGATTTTTTGCACATTATACGTGCTTTATTATATAGATCTTTACCCTTCAGACTCTATAAACTATCAACAGCTAAATGAATTTTACTAGAAATAAAGGGCACTTCAAACCAATCCAACCACCATGACTGGTTGGCATTCAGTAATAGACTGAATGGGTAGTAAAACTGCATTACTGAATAGACAAAACAGAAAGCTTTTTAGATTGTAAGCAGAATGCTGATGGATAAAATTATAATTATTTGAATCTTCTTTGACACTTTTAATTAATTCCTTGGATCTTCGAGTAGAAAAAATGAATATTATCTAGGCCCCTAAATAGACAAAATTGGTCTTAACTGTATGTTTGTTTTATTCTATTATCTTTCCACTATTCTGGGGAGTATATTAATTCATGAGTATTCTTGGCCAATCCAGGTGAATGGAGGCTGGTTTCATTTTTTTTTTAAGATGAAACTTCCCCATAATGGCACGCACTTTGAAATAGTCACACCTTCCCCAGAAGAGTGTGGCTAAAGTTGAAAACTGAAGAGACATAAAACAATTATTATACATTGGAACTGAATACAAACACAAACATTATGTAGATGCCATTATTGTAACATTTAGCCCTGTTTGACATACTCTCTTAGTCTGACTTGAAGAAAAACAAACCCATGTTAAACCAAATATGTACAGAATATTAGAAAAGTATACTGGGGCAGTTTCTCTACAACAAAAATATCCATGCTAGGAAAAATAAAAATTAGAGGTAAGGGGATTAATTTAGCCGTTCTTCTGCATTGGAACCACTGGTCTTCACAAAAGTCATAACTCATGATAACTTAGCAAGCAGTAATTTTCATCAACCGACAAAATAGAATGGGTAATAAAATAGTGAAAAATAAACCAAGGAAATGCAGATGTGACTGCGTGTCAAACTAAAAAAGACAAATAAGTAACCATGTCAGCTGGGATCAGACTGAGATTAAACAAATGCAGTAAAGACTTTTTCAATCAGGTTTGAACTCAAGAATTACTTCTACGCAGAAGTCATAAGTTCTCTTTCTCTCACACAAATACACTACACATATCCTTCCTGAAAGGTATTTGAAGCATCTGTTGCCTAAAACAAAATCTGTATCCAAAAGAATAGTGACTCAATTTTGTAATGCTTAGAAGGCATATTAATGGCCAGGTAACTGCCTGACTTCCTTCAAAGCGGACTGATGTTTCTTCATCCAATATGAATCACTGCCAGAATGAGCCCCCACAATCTGAAAAGAGTTTCCTGTATTATTGTTTTATCTTCCTGAAAATGGGATAATATGATCGTCTGGCAAAGTAGGGTTTAAAGGATTATGTAGTCTTTTTGTGGGATTTTCAAAGAACACAATGAAGACATCAACTTTCTCCACAAACTCAAGTGCTTTAGGTAGAAACCTAAAATGAAAATGAAAATGTACTTGTAAAGACTTATGACCAAAAAACAGAAAAGAATCGTGTGCTGGAGGCAGAACTCTGTGTGTTCTGAAATTGGTGGCATTTAGGGCTGGTCTGTGGGAATTGAAAATAAAGATGTATAAAAGGACTAAATAAATCTCATCTCACTTAACTTTCTTGCCAAAGTTAAAGCCATGAGAAAGGACTGGAGAGTCAAATATAAGAAGACTTAGTTGAGCGTCTGAAAATATCTTTAATCAGGGCTTGAAATGTCACTCCAGGACACCATCCACCTTTAGGTTGCCCTACCAATGGACAAAGTGAGCAACAACAACAAAAGCAAAAAGAAATACAATGAAATAAGCTGAGTGGTAGAAATGACTTGACAAGGTGTTGGGAGGACTGTCTGTAAATTCTACACTGGGTTTCTCATCCCAGAAGGAAGGGTAGGTTGAAATGAAGAAATTGTCATAAAGCAGGATGAAGGCCTCCTGCAAGGAGACTTCACTCAATAGTTTAATTCCTTTGTAAAAAGTAAGACTTACATGATGTTAGCTTTCTTAATAAAAGTAAAGATAAATAAATACTCTTCCCACTCTGGAATGCAACAGGATTATAAATCAATTAATATTTTTCCAGGGACCTCTTGAGAATCTAGGTTTTTATTAGGGTCAGTCCTGATTGTGACTTCCAGATTACAATCAAGAGTAAGAAACACTGGTATTAATAAACTTATATATTGAGCTACTCGACCACTGCTGCATAACTCAGCAGAGCATTGTTGGTATGCACCAAAAAGTGGGCAGGCTACATTAGGCCACACTAGGCATGGATACATGAGCTCTGAGAGGGAGAAATAAATAATAATCTGTTCCTATTTTACTGTTCTTAACTTTGATTCATCATTTCAGGAATGAGCTAGGAGATACCAAGCAGGGTTGTTGGGATTTGTTTTGTTTTTTAAATCAGAAGGTGTTGGGGACTGATTAAAAGGAAAGGATGCAGATGCTAAGATCCCCCCTTAAGCATAGGAGATAAATCAAGCTGGCTACTGTGGCTACCTGTAGGATACTGCACACCAAATTCTTGTCCCTGCAAATTTTCTTAGTTAGGAATATCAATGCAGAAAGAAAATAAAGATGGTAGAAAACATCTGGAAAAAAATGTTGCTAACTAACCCGGTCTTTTTATAATCTGCTTTGAGCCTAAAGGCATGCAGGCGTGGAAAGAATTACTGGCCCTGGAGGGTAGGTACAGTATAGGCACGGGGAAAAAAATACACTGTTGCTTCATGAAACCCTGTGGACCAAAAAACCCCACCATATAGTTTGTTTTTCATTTTCTTGACTTCAGCTTATTTGCAGGCTTTGTAATATAATTCAGATCCTGGTGAAAGAGCAACTGAAAGTGTTGCTTTGAAACTGATCTGCTGTCCCCAAGACAGGGCTGGCGCAACCCATTAGGTGACCTAGGCGGTCGCCTAGGGCACTGACATTTGGGGGGGGGGCAACCATGGCATCTTCGGATCTTCAGCCGCCCTGGTCGTCGTTGGTATTTTGGGGGTGGGACCTTCCGCCGCCTAAGGTGGCAAAAAACCTGGCGGCGCTCCTGCCCCAAGATGATCCCATACTGATTGCCAGAAACATAGGTGCTGGAACTAAGGGTGCTGGCGCGCCCCTGGCTTGTTGTGGTTTCCATTACATGGTTTACAGTTTTTAACAATTTGGTTAAATGGCTCTCAGCACCCCCACTATAAAAACTATTCCAGCACCCCGGCCAGCAAAGTACAGCATTAGTTCACTTTGGAGTCATGGAAGTGATCCTGAAGGGGAGAAAGACTGGTCTTCAGATGATAAAACTGTCTGGATGAACACCATGGAGCATCTGCAGTTAAGTTGCTGACTGTAGGAGCAGATAAAGTGTGGGGAAAATAGACGACAGTTCTTTGATCTTCCACTGGAGCTGTTCAACACCATTTGTGAGGGATCAACACTATGGGAAACCTCTGGTGCTAAGAGATTACCCATTAATTAGGACTTCTGGCCAAAGCAGTGGATACAACACAGGAGAAATTAACATTGAAGCTCTAGCAATAGAAAATGAGCTATCTTTTGCCATTACGCAGTGTAGGTCAAAGGGGCTCTTTTGCGCTCACATAATCAAGGAATTAGGATTTCCAGCCAGGTGAAAGACTGATACTCTTTTCTGAGACAGCTCTAGTAGTTGTAAAGGACCTAGATATTTTTAGGATTCATGAGTGATGCATCACTGTTCCTTCTTCCTCCATGCTAAAAGCATTGCCCTCACAATGCTCTCAACTGCCCATACTGATGAGTGAGATTCTAAGGTTAACCTCAAACCTTAACTCTAGTTTCCAAGTGGCAGCACAGTGTGCTAATCATTGAGCCATTGGGATAGCCCTCTAGGGCATTCTTCTAATAGTTTTTTTAGTTCTTCTACTGATGTCCTTATACATCTTTTATGATTTCAATAGTGATGCTACTTTCCACAGGCATTTTCCTTCTATCTTCTTCTTCCTGCCTAGAATATATGGATGGCTATCTTAATCTCTCCCTCATTCCCAGTGCATCCTTTTAGAAAATAAATTTCTGTCCTCCTCTCTCCCAGCCCTGGCACCCTGAGTATATATCAAGGAATTCTACAGATGGAAAATGTTTGAGTACTTCCTATTTGAGTTTTGATGGCTTTTTTCCTGACTTTTAACATTCACTGTTTAGAAATATGTTGTTATTTTTCAGATGAACAGTCAATTCTTTCCACGTAAAATTAAACAGAATGTATGTATATTTTATACTGAGATCATTATTTTTACACTGGAATGAAAACAAAATGCAGCACATGACATCATTTGAGGGAAAAATTATATTCTCTCATATAGTTCTGGAAAGAAATCATATTTTTTTATCAACTGCTCTTTTCTAATGTGCACTGCTGATAAACGGTGAAAGGAAATTCTTCATTCCTAATTATATATTCCTTTCTCAGTATACATATATAAACTCCTTTGGGAATAACTTTAGCAATATAACTTGAGATATGAGGTAGCTGATATGTGTAGTATTAATGCAAAAAATGTTTTCATTGTATGTATGTTATAAATATTACAAGCAATGAAAGTACAGGTCAGTTAGTCTTCTTCTCCCTTCTCTGCCCATAATTTTTCCTTACATGGGCTATCTTCTCCTGTTTCATCTTCTCTGCTATTTTCTTTTCCATTCTCTATATCCATCCACTGTCACGAAGTCCAGCCTTTGAATGGCCAGTGCTTCATAATAATAGTACATATTGGTTGCAGCAGCTCATACAACAGTCAGTGGACACTTGTAAAGATGGGGAGTTGTAAAATAATAAATTGAATATTTAATACCTATACAGAAGACATGGACTTTATCTACACTTAATGGGTGGGGGAGGCTGATTACTCATTCATAGCTACACCACTTATGAATGATGAGGTCACCCCTATCTCATGAAGATAAATGCCATATCCTGTTATGACATATTCCTTTTATATAAAATTAGTTCAATTTTCTCACTAGTGAGGAATCAGTATAACTAAAAAAAAATTCAACACTTCAGCGATAAAGGCATTTTTCTACTGTAGTTCATTATGTAGACTATTTTCATTTTATTTTATTTCTGTTCTGTTTTGTTCTATTTTATCCTGTTCTATGTATACTATTTTACTCTCCGCCTAAATGATATCTGACTAAAGTGAAGCAAAAATTAGATGATACAATGAAGCTTTGTAGCATTCTCTCTAGTACCTGTCATAGGCTCCTTCCAACAGCAGATAATGAAAATTCAAAGTCAAACCATTTAACTTTAAGTAAATGGAAATGAATTTCCAGAGAAGAGATTTTTTTTCACCTGTGAAAGAAAGGAACTGTAGTACATTGACAATGAGGATAAAGATATAACATATAATTGTGAGAGATAGGTATATGTAATGTATAAATATTAAATGTTATTATATTACACACTGTCATGTGTTTTTAATTTTTATCTTTACTGTGTTTTTGCCATAACAGTGGAAGATCTACAGTGTATTATAAGAAACATCACTACTGTACCTGAACATCTTTGAGCTCAATCAATACCAAAGCAACTTGCAGACTATCTTATAATAGTATACTGAATTTAGACAAAAAGAATTCCACTCAAGAACCAGAATCTAGCAATAATCGGGGAGTGATGAAATATAAACTAACTTAAAAAAATGATAGGGCCTGATTATCCTTCCCCTTACATAGTTATGCTGGTGTAAAACTAGTGAAAATGGGAGGAGAGTCTGGCCCACAGTACTGAACATGGGGCAGACAGATAGGAGTATAAATCCCACATTGAACATTTTCACTCAAGTGTTAAATAAGATTCAAATAGCAGAGATTCACTCGTTGCTTTACTATGCTACCCTTAATTGTGGGAGAAAAGCAATAAACAATCAAATGCACTATTCTACAGTCATGGTGTAACATTTGTAGTTGATATTCTTTTAAGGGCTTTGAAACAATGGCTCTGCATATTGTAGACATTACAAACCTGAGACTGAATCCTGCTAGTCTTACTCATATGGGAAGTTCCACTGACTTCAGTGGGGCTACTTGTGGGGCTGCTGGATCTGGCTTTTGCTGTGCTTAAGCAGTTAAATAAATGATAGTCAGTAGTCATAAAACATTGTATAAAATATGCAAAGAGAATCCAGTCCTGCGCCCACTGAAGTCAATGACAAAACTACTGGCTTCAGTGGTGCAAGCTCAGGACCCCCATGTGTGACTTCTACTCCTGAGGGAATTCTGCGCCACTGCACGTGCACAGAATTCATATCCCCCACAGATTTATTTGTTTTCCTGCAGAAAAATTATTTTCTGACAGAGAAGCAAAGGGAAGCTGCAAGAGCAGTCATGTACCACTCCTTAGCAGAGCAGGTACATGGTTTCAGGCACCCGGTAGAAAGTTAAATCATCCCAGGTCTGGGGACGCCCCAGCCAGTGGTTCCTACCTTGAGCCGAGATCAGCTGCTAGTCCCAGCTGGGTGGTTGGAGGCAGGAGAAGACGGGACTTCCTCTTCCCCTGCAAGGAGTGACTGGGGCTGTGTCTGACCCACCCCCAGAAACGTCCCCCAGCTGCAGGAAGCTCAGCATCCTCCCATGCTTCCTGCCCCCATTGCTCCTCAGCTGTGTGTGTGTGTGGGGGGGTGGTCAATGTATGGGGAGCTCCTCCCCCATCCAACTACCCCCATGCATCCAGACCTTCCATACCCAGACACCCCTGCCAAGCCTCACTGGGTACATCCAGAACCCCCTAGTCCTCCATACCTGAACCCCATCCCACTGAACATCAACCCCTGCATCTGGAGCCCCCCTGCACCCAGACCCCCTACCTCCGGACCCCCACCCCTGCACCCAGACCACCTCCCAACTGAGCTCCCTGCACTCAAACCCCCACCCGCTGCACCACTCTGAGCCTCCACATCCAGGCCCCCACACCACTGACCCCCAACTAGCTGCACCCAGACCCAGCTGGGTTGGAGGCAGGAGAAGATGGGACTTCCTCTTCCCCTGCAAGGAGTGACTGGGGCTGTGTCCGACCCACCCCCAGAAACGTCCCCCAGCTGCAGGAAGCTCAGCATCCTCCCTTGCTTCCTGCCCCCATTGCTCCTCAGCTGTGTGTGGGGGGGGTGGTCCCCCCCTGCACTCAAACCCCCACCCTGATGCCCCACCTCCTGCACCACTCTGAGCCTCCACATCCAGGCCCCCACACCACTGACCCCCAACTAGCTGCACCCAGACCCCCCCCCACCAAGCCTCACTCCCCCAGTGCCCAGACGCCTCCCCACTGAGATACTCACATCTAGACCCCACTGCTGAGCTCCAACCGCCTTCACCTGAAAGCCCCTGCAGAGTCCCATTGCCCCCACACCTGAAACCCCCCCCCAACAAGCCTGTGTGCATCCAGATATCCCACACCTAGACCCTCCCACTGAGCTGCCTGCACCCAGATTGTCTCACACAGAATCCTCTCACCCCACACTTGGATGCCCCCCACACTGAACCCCCTCTACGCTTGGATTCTGCTGGGCTGAGCCTGCCCTACACTGCCTGGCGCAGAGGGGTGGGACCCCAGGGTGTTTCTAGGGCAGGCCCGGGCCTTGTGCTGTGTAAGGGTCAGGGGCAGCCTCACCACTGAGTCCATGTCCTGGGGGTGGTAGGGACTGCAGGGTGATCTCCCACCTTCAGCAAACCAGTGACCTGTGCTCCCCACTGCCATGCTGGAGCCTCTGCATTTATTTATTGACAAATAAAAATTGCAAAATTTTAAAATAAATATTGTGCACAGAATTTTTAATTTTTTTGTGCAGAATGCCCTCGGGAGTAGACTTCTAACTAAGACAAGCTTTGGACATCTTAGCCAAAGGCTGGCTCTCTGTATCTCAGACGTTGCCTTTGGATCACGAAAATATGGTTACAGTACCCAGAGTGACAGTCAAAGGATGGAGACCTCTAAATGATTAAGTCCACTCTAATGCCGGGACACAAGTTGGCAGAAAAAAATACTATAATGGACTGAAAATTTCAAAAATGACTATGTGGGCACATTTAAATTCCTTTCTGTGTTTATTCCATAACCAATTAGAGTGGTAGCCTATATTCATGCCAGTCTTGTACTGTGTTGTAAGAAAAAGGAAAGGCACTATTCAGAAGTCTTTAATCATTCCTCCAGCCATTTATTGACCTGCTCTCTAAAGGCCATATACAGTTCTTGATCTGCATGCAAAATTCCTATTGACAAAATTGGGAGGGCCATGGGCAAATGGAGGATAGTTTATAAACCTTGCATTTTAAATATGTTGATTACAAAGAAGAAACAAACATCAGCAGTAATTTAAAAATAATGTGAACATCTTTATTTAAAACTGTTCTTTAAACCTGGAGTTTGAATAACATCCTCTCCTCCCTCAGCTATCTAACCTATACTTTTTCTGTAAAGTCTTTATATTTAACACTCAAACAATTGATGTCCCTATGGTATAAACAGGATAGATAATGAATATAAGTGGGATAGAAAATTAATCCTACTTGTGAGGAGAGAGACAGTCATAATTCACTTAGGCTTCTCAGCTCTTACGTTATGAGGTCTTCGGCTAACTCATGGGATCCATTCCACATCCCACAGATGCTCATTATGAATTCTTTTTATGTGCAACATGTGGGGACTAACCAGTTTCATATCTCCTGGTATTAGCGGCAGTCCAAAGAATTCTGTATTAAAATAGAATGCAAACACAGATGCTATTTAATACAAAAGGATTGAATGCAGTTTCTGTTTTAACATAAAGTTGATGTGTCTTAATTTGGTTTCAAATAAAAATAGTCAAAATGAAGAGGATATTTGGACTAAGGGCCAATCTAAGATTCATAGAGGCTGAGCTGCATTGGGTGAAAGGAGATATACTGCCAGGACAAGAGTAGTTTTGCCAGTGGAAGCCAGGAGCACAATGCTTCTAGGGTGGTGGGCCAGGCTGGAAAAGTACAGCAAGCAGATCTCACAGTGCAACTGCCATACTGTGACTTGAGTTCGTCTATAGGGCATCCTAGGGTTGAACGTGAGCTGCCAACCTGAGTTGCTGTGCTTTCACTGTTATTTTAACTCAAGTTAGCTAACCTGAATTGAGAACACACTTTTTTGCAGTGGAGACATACCATGAGTGGTGCCATCAGGGTTAGCAGCTCTGTCCTCAGGGAACACAGACAGGCACAGTATGAATGCTGCTTGTGTACCCCACACTAGCACAGTGTAGGTGCTTCATTCCCCTGGCTAGGGGGGAACAGGGCAGGCTGTTATGAGAACTACTCCTTCAGGTCTGCCTTATGGATCTGAGGGGCCTGGGCTCCAAGTCCCCAGGAGGAGGAGGGTGGTGTGTGGACAATACACCCGGACAGAAAAGCTGTGGGGAGGAAAGGCTTTTCCTCCTCTTCCCTTAATACTCCTGACTGAAAGTGTTTAATGCACTGCAGTATGGAACCCTGGCAAAGTAACACCAGGTTGCTTAGACTGAGTAACTTGGGTGTGGTGAGGGGGCAGCATTTGGGCCAAGTGCCCACAGTTACTTTCTCGGTGTCAGGGTGAAACTGGGTGAGTAATTTGATGCAGGGGCTACAGGTGCTTTTTGCAAGGCTTCTGCATTCCTTCATACTAGGACAAGGGCTTTCCCAAATGCCTGTCCCTGTTAAGAAAGGAACGGCTCTGCTGCGGACTAGTTGTTCGCCTCCTTCCTTCCCTCCTCCCCCCGCACCCTCTCTTGACGTCTTGGCCGCTACTCCCTCCTCGCCTGGCTCAAAGGGTTAAGCAGGTGAAGCGCCGCGCCAGCCCTGCGCTTTGGCCGGTGATTGGCTGCGAGGCGAGCGGCCCAGGCCCGCAGCGCCGGTGGTTAACGCGCGGGGAGTCAATCAGCAGCGCGGCAGAGCAAGTTGTTGCTCCCTCATTGACTCCCGGCGCCTGCGAGGAGGAGGGAGGGAATGGCACGGGGCGGGAGGCTGCTCTGCGCATTCCAACACCTCGCACTGCACCGCCGGCTGCTGCGCCCTGAGAAGCACCACAACACTGCCCAGAGTGGCTCGGGGCGCACACACATGCACAGCGGCAGTTAAACCCGGGTTTGGGTGGAGAATCACTTTGCAGCGGGGAAGAGGGGCAAGGCAAATCCACCCTCCTCGGTAAGGGGGGAGGAATTGCGCCCACTCCTACCCATGTTGCACAAAGGAGCTGTAAATCTGCAGACGCTTTTTTCCTCTCCGATATAAAGCAGTTTGCATGAAAGGAACACCAAAGACGAACCACCTTCCTCACTATTGTTATTGTTTGCTCCTGCTGCTCTGTGATATAAATTTGCTAAGGGTTCTTGCATACCTCTCAGCGGTATAATTGATATGTTGAAGCAGCAATGGGGATCAGTGCATGCACGCACACAATCACACACACAACCATACACCTTACAAGTTTGAATAGCAATAACATTGCTGCACACTAGGAGGGGAGGAGAGTCAGTTCCCTATAATAGGGAACAAACTCTGCCATTGCACAAAAGCGGCGCATTTCCTCACTTGTGAAAACCGTCCCCTCATAGAAAGTGGGGGGGAAGCAAGCTACCAAGAGCAAGAACTTGGGCAGCAACAATCCTCCACTCTTACTTCTTTCTTTAGGACTCTGGGAGCTGGGATATTTCCTCCCCCTCCTCTCCCGCGCTGTTGGCTCTAGCCCAGGCTGTGGTCAGCAGCGCTTATTATTACTTCATTGAGACAGAGAAATCCTCCAAGACTTGCATTTTGGGAGGAGGGGTGGGGAGAGGGAGGACGGGGGAAAAAAGGCAACATTTGCTGCTCATCATTTTCACGGCACCGCTAAAGTAATTGCGCCTCCCTCTCCTCTCTGTCCCTACTCAGCTTGGATTTACTGGTATAACCTCAGCTTCAGTGGTATTATTAGCTATACCTTCCTTTGGCAGTGCTGACCCCCCCCCCAAATCCTCACACGCTGCATGTTTGCAAATCGGTAAAATATCTCCCCCCTCCCTTTACCCCCCATCCTTCCCTCCCCCCAACTCCTCTCAATCTCAGCCCAGCAGCTCAGATCAAAGCGCCTTCCCTCACTCACAGTGGCCGCCGCTCACTAATGGGATTGCAGTGTGCCTGGCTCTGCTGCTGCAGCCGCCGGAGGGAGAGGAGCTGCTGTACCTCTTCGCCGAGACTCGCTGGGTGCTGAGCCGCGGGGATGATCAGGATCTTCCCGGATTTCAGCGTGCAGGTGACTGCGGCGGCGGCCGGTGGGGCGGCCGGGGGAGTGCCGGCCGGGCCAGGCATGGGGAGAGCCAGCACCGCAGCCAACGGCAACCCGCAAAACGTTCAGGGCATCACTTCCTACCAACAACGGTGAGTGCAGGTCAAAAAAGGGTGTGCGTGAGGCTCCCTCACTTGCTTTTCTTTGTGCTTTTGTGTTTCTTTCCTTCCCTCCCCCCCCCCACTGTTGGTAGCTCTTTGGGTGTAAAAATTTAGGCAGTTTTAAAATGCACCGAGATGTAAACAAAATCTTCTAGTTGTATCTTGAATGAGTTGGAAAGCAGCAATGGGGGCTGGGGGGGGGGAGTGAGTTCCCCGGCATCTTAGCTTGGCTGCTGCAAAGTTTGGGATCCCGTCCGCTCTTCCCTGCTAGAGAGGAATTTCTCAATGTCAATGCCTTGTGCAAATCCCACTGTGTGGCAGCCTGGGGGATAATTGATCACGGTGTGTTGATTGATAATTTGTTTTCGACGGAGAAAGAGACAATTTTCACTTGGAGCTGCGCGCTTGCAGGTCCACATTGTAGTGTTATCATGTCACCTGTTAGTACAGGGAAATATAGTATGAAACCCTAAGTGTACGCAGCACTGTGGAGTATTCATCTTAACTGCATTCTAATGCAAATACACGCAATTCGCAGGCAGCGCCTTTAGGAAGAGCCCTACAAAGTTAGGTTAGGCTAGGCACTAAGTCATAATGAAGTTTAAAGACCTTCCCCACCCCCCGCCCCTTAATAATTCATTGATACGTGCTGATACTAACATGATGTTTAATTACATGACATTTCCTCGTCTTTCTAAGTCTACAATCTGAACTTTCTCTTTGATATTCTTTGCTACTAGCAAATTAGAACAAAAATGTACTCCCCAGTAATTGACAAAAATAAGTCTAGATTGAAATCTAAACAATTGCCATTTTAAAATAAAATAAAAATAGTATAGTTCCAAACATCTGGGCTTCCAGTTTTGCATTAAATTAAATATTGGGGGTAAAAATGATGTGTAACCATAAATATCCAACACCTCTAACTATATATAATGAATATTAGTGCATATAATGAATATTAGTATCGCAGTAAGTTTTTACCTTATATTTAAAACTTCACTGATTTGGAAACTCTTGTTTCGAACCACCAGTTTTTAAACTGGTAAGATTCAGATAATCGATCATTGCCTGCTGTGTTGTTCACCAACTTTGAGTTGCCTAACACATCAGGGCAAGTTTTGGAAAACACATGGGTGTGTTTTCCATTTGATGCCCGATGGTAGACATTTTCTGGACGTGACTTTTGAAGGCTTTATTTTGTGAAAAATTAGTATAAACGTGATATTGCAGTTAGATGATCCCTAAGAACTTTCCTTGCTAAGGAACGTTTGAAATGAAATATCAGCCTTCTTTTGCTCAAATACACGAACCTATTATATAAAAGAACTGGAACGTGACAGATATAAAGAATGGGAAAAAGTTGGGCTAGTATTTTCCTGTCATGGTTTCTTTAGGATTTTTGTTACTTACAAAGTATTTACATTCTAAGGGAAACTGACGGTCACTTTAACTAGGAAGTACAGGCAACTGTCACAATAATTTAGTCTGTGAAGTGGGGAAGTCAAGGGTCAGAAATGTCAGATTGACTTTTAAATAAATGAAAGAGACCTCTGGAGGGTTAAGCTATACAGAAATATATGGACAAGGCAGTTTGTGAAATGTTAGTACTTCAGTTAGATTTTAATAGCTGGATTTTTGTCAGTCAGTAATCAGGAAAAAGTTATAAGAACAACTCCTCTCTGATAAACTACCAACACCAGTAAACCAAATATTGTTGACTAAATATATAGTCAAATACTTACAATAATGAGACTCAAGTCCAGTCTGGATGCTTTACATAAATTACATAATTTCATGTAGAAAAAACAATTTGCATTTTCTCCAAATGTTAGGTAACTATTAGTTTTATAGACTAAAACTATGCCTTTAATTTGAATGATGTTTCAACTTGTTATACTGAAATGCTTTACAAATGTACCAAAACATTGGCATCACTTTTATGCTCATTGCAAAAATCTAAGATGACACCTCTTCACTTTTTTTTTCTGGAGGAGGGGAGGGAAAAGGCTTGCCAGATTGACTGGCATTTTGTGCTTTTTGGACCCCCCAGATTCCTTGATATAAAGTTGAAATTCTATTACAGATCCCATATTTAATAACTGAAATAAAAATAAAAGAAACCCAAGGATCTTATGTTGAGATGTATGATGTTTACTCTGGATAAATACAGTATAGTTAATATGTGTATGTATTGCAGAGTGACAAATACAAACAGACCAGTAAGAAATGGGGCCCGTCCTTGAAATACTTACCCACGTGCTTATCTTTACTACAGTGAGTAGACACGTGTGTAAGTGTTTGCAGGATCGGGGCCTAGGTGAGTAGGCTGCTTTGAGAGAGAAGCTGTCTGCAGGGGCTTGGTCCCTGGCAGCCTGTGTCTGCTTCTGGAAGTCCTCAAACCTAATAGGTAGGTCAGTCTCGATGGCTCCTACAGGGAGAGATTCTTCTTCTGGTGCATTAACAACGCCCTACAGCCAAACTTTCAGGTGCTTTAATAACTTCTTCCTCACTCGCTTTCTCTTGCACAACTCAAACGTGTAGCCATCCCATTCCTCTTTCCCTTTTTAAATTATGGAGAAGACGCTCTGTTTAAAACCCGTTGTTTTGGGCTCGATCCTGCTCCCATGGAAAGAATCCGATTCATTTTGGGAACAGGATCAGGCCCTACGCAGCTGAACTTGCAGGCAGCAGAAGCACAGCCACACTGTTATTTTGGCTTTGAAAAGCCATTTACAAAAGAGACATTGTTTTTTAAAATCTCTTTAACCCCAGCTCTCCTGGTATGTTAAAAGAAACCTGTAAGGTATGCTCTTTTTCTCGCTCCCTTATTTCGTGATCAGTTTGGTAATCTCCAGTGAATGTGAAGCATATGCTTCCCAAACAGAGCGTGTCACATTGTGTTAACATGACCAATGTTGTATCTTTCAAGAAGAGAGCATCTACAGCTAGAACTGTATACTAAGATGTGGGGTCTGTACACACTCAAATGGATGCGCGCGCCTATATTCGCAACCCTCCCCATTTATCTGCGGTTTCTGTACAGAAGATATGAGCTATACACACGTGCGTACACTTCTGTGTATCTAACGCATATACTCTCTTCCAATACCGTATACATAATAGATGCACATATGCTGCACACATAACATATTGCGCATACACGCACTTCTCCGTATGTAATGCACACACGCTGTATAAAGCATATGTTGTCTCACGGATTTCTACATAGAGTGCACACATGCTCTCCCCTGTGATATGCACACGTGCATTCGCAGAGTTACACACACACAACCTTGTCTCTCAGCCCCTCTTTTCTGCTGGATCTGCTGCTCCAGAGCAGGAAAGTGTGCGAAACTGCAACTGAGTGGCGTTGTTGCGCCGGCAGCGGAGGCTCTGTCCCCTGCACAGAGAGTGAGAGCGGAGCTGGGAAGCAGCTGGAAAATGCCCAGAAATACTTTCACAGCGGTCAAGCCCGGAGCTCCCTGACTCTTCCCTCCCCCTCTCTCCCCAGCCCCGCTCGCCCCATGGCCTGGCACCCAGCTTAATCTGGCCCGTGCTGTGTGCGTGTGTCACACCTGCCGGGCGATGCCAATGGCCGGGCTGCCCGCCGGGGCTGCGCGGCTCTCTCCCCCCGCCGCCGCCGGCCGCCTGTCTCTGCGCTGGGCATGTCTGTGGAGCCGGCGGAGCCCGGGCTCTCTCCGCTCCTCGGCTTGTGGACGGCGGCCGCCGCAGCAGCCGTGCTAGCGAGCAACCTGCACCAGGACTGCGCCGAGGAGCGGGAGCCCGCGATGCTTCGGCCTCAGTACTTTTCCTTAGCCTGTCTGGGTAATCAGGGCCATTACCGCCGCTAGACACACCACACACGCCAGCCCCAGCACGGGGAAAAGTAAGGGAGAAAGGAAAAAAAAAAAAAACCCAGGAAGATGGCGCCCACCAAGCCAAGCTTTCAGCAGGATCCTTCCCGGCGAGAACGGTAACACTTTCTCTTTATTGAACCTGCAGCAGCAGCGCCGCGCGGTGCCGCCGCCGCTGCCTTGGGTCTGGGTTGGCTGCCATGCCGGGGAATGGTGGGAGGAGGCGGACTCTCTGCCTGCAGATACCCGCTCGCCCTGTCAGGTAGTACGGGGAGTTTCTCTCCTATTGCATATTGTCTGCACACACACACACACACACACACACGCGCGCGCTGCGAGCCTCCCCGTTGCAGCCGCCGCCAGTCTCAGAGTAGTGGCACCTCCCCAGCTTGCAGGAGCCGGTGTTTGGCAGGGCGCGTTGACGAAGGAGGGAGGGGTGTATGTGGTGGTGGTGGGGATCCCCGGGGCGGCCCCTTTCGGGTCTCTAGTCTCCGCGAAGGAGGGGAGAGGAGGAGGAGGGGGTGACTGGGGGATGAGGAGCTTGCACCAGGCCCGGAACGTCTTGCTGAGGGGCCGTCCCTGCTTGTGCAGTTCAAGTGCAGCTAGGCCAAAACTAGGGAAGAGCTGTTCGCTCTTCGTAGCAAGCTGCTCATTCGGGCAAGTTTGTCCAAAGCGTTACAATAATTGCAGAATAATGCACACTGCCCCCCTCTCAGCCCCGCCCTTGGCGTCCTTGGTGGTGGAAACACATCAGGCTGTTTGGAACAGTTGATACTTATTGCACTGTGCAGTTGGTTAAAACACGCAACAGAGTTTGTATACAAAATGTCTTAAAGGACTATAAACTGATGTTATTCGTAGAATTCAGAGTGGATGGTACTTTCCCCCCTTTGCTTCTAATCCACCAGTCTCGCCCCTTATACTTTTGTTTGGGATTGTGTTTGCTGTTCATTGGCTGTTGCTGACATGAATTGGCCGTAGCAGATTTGTTCTAAGTAAAATGACTCTTTCTAGAAGTGATCAGTAGGAAGCGGTTGACAAGTTCATGTGATGTGACTTTGTGATTCTTACAAAAGTATTCAAAGATCCATTTCACTAAGATATATGTCCAACAGGAGGCAGCCAAAGTTTTTTTTTTTTTTTGGTTGTTTTTGTGTGCTTTCCTTAGCATTATCAGTGAGTTTGGGATGAGTGGGAGGGTGAGGAAGGTGCCTGGTTAGTTGTAAAATGGAAATTAACACTTAGCTTTTAAAAATGCTTGGGTCACATTGTCAGATTTATATTTTACAGTGCAAGTTGATCTGAGAAATATTTACATAAAATAAGTTGTGGTCAAACAGTTTTTATTTCACACTTTTAATGTAAAATGTCTTTTTAAAATGTGATGGTAAACATATCACAGAGTATGTTTTAAAAAAATAAATGCAGATTTGATAGAAGTAATGGTGAAGTAAGTTACTGAGTATTGCAAAATCTTGGAAAACTATATGTTTGTATTCATAAGTAAAGTATTTATATAGCTGTGCTTGATACATACCATTAACTGTTGCACTTCGACAATGTAGTCAAAGACATATGGAGCTGAATTTGGATATAGGTGTAATGCGCACCTCTGTTAAAAATCCAGAAATTAAAGGTCTGATTTATGTTTTAGCTTCTCTTTAGCGATAAACATTCAACATTTTCTTCCAGTGGCTGCATAGGCATTTTTACTGTCTTAATAGTGCCTTTAGCAGCATGCTTTTTTTCTTTTTCTATAAAGTTCTTCATTTGCAAGGAAAACAACAATGTATAAATATCAGTGTTTTTTTCTAATATACAATTTTGCTGTCTTCTTTCTGATCCTGGTACTATATTAGTAATAAATGTATTTGCCAGGACAGCTTCAGTAATCTCTCCAGCAGAAGCATATTTGTGTGCCATTTTGGGAATTTCTCTGAGATAGGAATCTTGAAGATAGAATTAATTTCTAGGGGAAACTTCATAGCCTGTGCATGAGTGCTTTCTTTATCACCTGTCTCCATTTGGCATTCGGAGAAGGTAAATCAAAGTGCGCAATTTGTTATTCTGCTCCACTTGAGAGCTGAACTAAATAACACTTGGTCTGAAATTCTGATTGAAGTTGTAGGAGGATATACTGTATTTAATTTAATGCCCTTTAATAGCATCTTCTTGTTCAGCTCTGATGCTGTCATTTTAAAGGTTGGATCAGAGTAGTTTTACCCTGTAGGGAGTGGGAGGAGTAATCATTTCAGGGGAACAAGTAGCCTAAACTCTTAGAACGCTAATAGCCACAAACTTGGCCTAGTGTCCAGACAGTTTTGTGCCCTGAGGGTTCGCTTGGTTATCACTGTTTACAATGCTCTGAACACTTTAAGTATAAATATTATGTGTGTGAGTTGATTTGTTTTTATATGGGAAATTATATATAATCCTATGTGGTATTTGGAAAAAGTTTTGGAAAAAAGGTAATAGTGCTTCAGTAAATATACACTAATGTGCATTTTCTTAAAACTTATTTAACGTTTCACTACATTCTTGCATGTAACTGTTTATTCAAGCTTACTTTGTAAATCTCCTCTGAGTTGTATCTTGTAAGTGATTTGAAAAATGGCTTCTGCAATCACTGTTTTCTTAGTTACTTCTTAAATAAACTAGATATCAAAATTTAGACCCGTGAGAGTAAACAATCTATATATTTGTTCTTCATTTATACAATATTTAGATGGAATGTGTTAAAATACTGTAAACAACAGGATAATGGTTTGAAATGTCTTCCAAAGATGATATATGCTACCCTTAAGTATTAATTCTACTTGAATAATTTTAAAACTTCGTTTTACCTGTTTAGATTGTGAGATAATTATTTTCCAAATTATGCAAGTTAAACTTCTTTGATTTTCTTTTAAACTCTGGTAGGCTGCAAATTATACAGTTACAGTACCAGCCTAGGATCTTTCAGTTGTGTGGATATGTATCCAAGATGATTAAATAGAAGTGTCATGCATATGGTATGCTAGTGCTGATTTGTAAAGCATATCGCAGTATCCCAGTAGTGTTGGTTTAAAGTAAAGAAAAAAACTCATCATTTTTGTATTTCTTTCTAGAGTATAAGCTTAAACACAACAGTGATAAATGATGATATGCATTGTCTAACACTTGCTTTTATATAAATAGCTCCAGAAGATTGCTTAAATGATAATCGAAAATATGAAATAGGGTGGCCTTCATATCACAAGGCCAAGGGTCTACAAATGGAAAAACTGAAATAATGAAATATTTCCAAGGCAACAGACTGTCAACAAGAACAGTAATGCATGGGCATATCATAGAGCTACCAGAGAGGATATTAGATCTTATAGCTCTAGAGCCAGGAGTTATAATGACCTTTATTAAATAGAGCCCTCCCACATTACAACAATCTTTCTGATTTCTGATTTATGGATTAGCAGTCATACTACTATTCATAATTTGAAATAATCTCCCACCATATTTGATTTGCTGCATTTCCCCCCCCACTGGAATCATATATTATTTAGGGCTTATGTGAAAGTATTGATCAACAAAAGTTATATTAGGTATTTTCAGTAACTAATGGGATTCTGAATAACAAGATTTTGTCTGCTGCATTGTTTCTTACATTGTTTTACAGCGTAATTTTTTTCCTTCTGAAAGTAATAGGCATTTAACTTGTTTTATACAAAACTAATGGGGCTATGTAGAAATACTATTTTTATACTGGATAATTATAGTATTGCTTCTTAAGTCCAGTAACTTGACATTCATAACCAAAGTTACCACATTAAAATTAGCAGTTTACTACAACACCCAGAAGTATGGATATTTTAAGGGAACATCAGGATACATCATGAACATCAACCTCCCCATTCTTCTTCTCAGCACTTGAATTTCAGAGTGTAATGTATTGGCAGTTTCAAATTGCATTTGGTTTGAAACTTGGCATACAAGTTGCTAGCCAGATGTGAAATTCACTGCAAAAAATTATGTAAAACAGTTGGTGAAAAGTGACACAGACAATTTTTATCATTTCAGCCACTTGTATTACTAATATTCTGGCTAAAAGGTATCTTTATTTTAAAAAATAATTTGTTTCATAAATCTTTTTTTGATAGTAGTTTATTTATGGGGGGATGTGTGCTCATATTTTTGAATGTCTGAAACTGAGCATGCTGACTAACTAGTAATTTTCATAACATTTTGGGTTTGATCCTGCTCCCATTGAAGTCAGTGGGAGCGCTGATATTGACTTAGTGGCTGCGGGATCGAGCCCCTGTACAGAATGTAGCTGAATTTCATTTTATATGCATTAAGTGATTTGGGGGTTCAGTGTAACTGGACCGATCCTGAAAGTGGATCTAATGTGACCAATTCTTACATGTGCAAGTAGGCCCATTGGAGTAATTTCCTGTTAAAGTCAATAGAACTGCTGCTTACAGGTGTAAGAGTTACTCGTGTGAGGTAAGATTTCAGAATCTGTCCTATAGTGGTTTCAGAAGTAATTACATTGAAACTTGGCACACAATTTGCCAGCATGGAATTATTTTTTAAACTGAAAATTTTTTGAATGTATTTAGCCAAGACATTTCTTTCTCAGTGCTGCTTTTTTTAAAACTTGGAAATTAGTTCATTGCTGCCAAAGTGTTTTTGACATTTAGAAGAAATGTTTTGAAATGGCATTAATAAATATATTTTTCATAATAGGTGGTATCTTTCTGTGTAATATATAAAAGACTACTGCAAGTTGTCTTTGCCATACAAAGTCCTAATAGTGTCAATGAGGTGCTTGTACTGTTGGTTTTAACAGAACTTCACATAATAAGAATAATTTGTTATAATATTGCATACGAAGATGCAGCATTGTAGGAATAAAATGGTTGCTGGTGTGTCTTATATGACTAGAGCATTGTTCTGTGACCAGCTTGAGCTGTAGTTTCGCAATACACCAAGTCCCAGTGACATGAATAGAACTCTTGTGCCATTGATTTCAAAGGACTTTAAGTAGTAAAAATATTCATTAATATTGTATAATGTAGTCGAACATTACGTAGAAAAATATGGTGTGGTAAGAACAGGATTATGTTTGCAACAGTGTCTTGGAAGAGCTATATTCTGTCTTTGGAAGTGTACATTCAAATTATATCTTCATTAAAAAAAAAAAAAAAAAAAAAAGAAAAACCAAAGGAAAGAAAATACTATAGAAAGCCAAAAGGAAAAATATATTTTTTACATTTAATACTGTAGGCCTGATTTTGTTCCCACTGAGGGTAATGGTAAAACTCTCATGGACTTGATTAAGGGCAGGATTGGGCTGTGCATCTGTGTCTCGACAACCACAAAAGAACAAGGAAATTCTGAAATAAAAATGGGGTAGTCCTCTGTCAAAAGAGCTTCCAAGAAAATAGCAATGTCAATCTAGTGGGCCTAAATATTGAAGTTTATGTAGTTTCTGATCCTGTATTCCTTACACAGGCAAAATTTAGAATCACATTGAAGGACAGGTGATCTTACATAACTTCATATGAGGACAAATTGGTAATAATTAAATGACTCATTAAAAGAATAGGCTTGACCCTTGAGTTGAGGTAGCTCCTTTTCATGGTGGACGTTTTCATTTTCAGTGCTGAATTTTCTTATTTTTGCATGTTGAAATTGTACTCTTAGAGTTTGTGCTGTCCTCTCTCTGCTCTGGGAACTCCTGTTGATGTCATGTTACAACCGATCAACACTTAATAATACTTAGCGTTTTGTGAAGATTTTCCTCTGCAGAGCTCAGAGTGCTTTAAAAGGGGCATATGCATTATTTTGTCCATTTTACAGATGGATAAACTAAGGCATATAAAAATCATGAGAATTGGCAGAGCTCATACAGCAATGCTAGAACTGGGAATAAAATCCAGGGCTTCTGACTCCAAGTCTGGCTCCCTATCCCTGGACCACACTGCCTCCTCAGAGAGTTTGGGGCTTTGTACTTCTTATAGAGGCAAAATTCTCATTGAAATAAAGTGCTTTGATGGAACAGCTGATTGTATTTTTTATTTCTTATGGAAATCAAAATTTTTATCATATCTGTTAATTTCATTTGTAATAATGGTTCAACACTATGTTTAGTAATTAAAATGAAAGAGTATTGTTTCATTAAAGTCAGGGATCATTGATTATATACACATGTAAACCTATGTTCAGGATACAGTTTGAATAGTATGCATATACATAATCTACAATTAACTCCCTGGGGTTGGGATTTTCCAATGAGCCTAAGGGACTTGGGCACCCAACACCCATTCAGTTGCAATGGAGTTGGGTGCCTAAACACCTTAGGCTCATTTGAAAATCCCAGCCTGGAAGTTTTGCCTGCCTAAGGAATATGGAATTGGGTTCAGTAAATGTTGTTTGGCTGTAACGTTTTTAAACTTAATTGTATAGAATAATATTGTTTTTGGGTTGTCGTTTTGGATTAAATTAGAAAAGTGCATATTTGGCTTGTGATAATGCTCACATATATTATACATTATATAACTGGGTGGCGGGTTGCTTTGTTTGTTGTCTTGCTTAGATATCACGTAGGAGAGATGGAAGTATTTGCCAATTTAAAGTTTAGTGTATTTGAGTACTAGATTTAGATGTGCATGATGTACTCAGACTTGTCCTTTTTAGATTGCAGTCCATTTAGCAAAACAATAATTTGCAAAGTTTTGGAAGGACTGGCTATCTCTGTTTAGGGGAGAATAGAGACTGAGTACATTACAGTGAGGAAAAAACCTCTTGTAAGTAGGCAGATTCTGTAGGTCAAGGTTGAGGTCAGGAGAAAGGGTTGAATGACTGAGTCTTTAAAGTGCTATCTTCGGGATAAAAAAAAGGACTTATTGCCATTGCTGCTTATCCAATAGCCTTCATAACTGCAAAGTGTTCATATTTGTCAGAGTATCATTGGATACAGAATTGATTCACTTGCTTCAACACTTGTTCTATTGACAAGAGGTTCTGGAAAAAATAAAAAAATAAAATAAAACATTCCTGTTTTTATTTGTAGGTAACTAGTACAAAAAGTACTGAGGAGAAACAGATGCTTAGGGCAGCCTTATTAATTCATTGTTTTTGAGTCACTGCTCTGATTTACTATAAAACTTGTATTTCTTCTGAAAAATAAAAAGTACAGTAATTTTTTCAATGGCTGAATGAGCTAGATAAATGGTACTCAAGTATCAGTGTTTGAAGGATCCAAGTATTTTACTAAAGTATCTTAATTAATTGGATGTTCACTTTAATAGTTAGGTTTCCTGTTTATAGGCAGTATTCTGTAAGGAGAGCATACATTTGATATGTAAATGATGTATAGTGTTGAAGAGGACCAATTTTACTAAAGTTGTATTTTTACTAAACAACTGTTTAATGTTAAAAAACAAAAATAAACTGAATTGACAGTACATATCTCAAATGAGACTAATTGTGGAAAAGGTATAACAGTGCTTGGATCTTTTAAACATAAATTTGGTTCCTTTTTTGCAGTGACACTGACTTTGCTCTTAATATTTTTGTTTGTTTTGTTTTGTTAGCAAAACCTAATTTCCTCTTCTACGGAATTGTAGTTTGGAAACCCTTATTCCATGCATTCTAGCACCAATTCACTCAAAATGTAATTTTATGTTTTTGCACCACTTCTCAAGACCAGGGCTTCAGTTAAAAGGATAGAGTAAACACTAAATCCAAAATAGAAGAGTGACTTGACACACTAATTATATATCTTTGGGATCCTTTTTATAACATACAATATTTAGGTTATATATACTCTCCCACATCTTTCCAAGAAATTATGGATGGATATTGCCTTTTTACTTGTTTAATTATTTTGTAATATTATTGGAAAAAGTATTTCAACTCCTATTCAGGACTTAATTTTTGTGTGTGTGGAGGTATCATGTTTTATACTGTTTGATGCAAATAGAAAGAAAACAATCTTTATGGGGAAAAGTGGCTAATGATTGGCAAAATATGTTCCAAGTAAAATGGAGCTTTTGACAGTTAGTACTCTTCTATATTTGCTATGATACTTATAGCGGGGAAGACTTTTCATGTAATTCTACAGTGATGTATACAGTTATAGTGTACTGTATGCACATATATAATATATTACATATACTATATATGTATAGTTTCTTGAAAGGAAATAATGTTATATGGTTGTCTTCAGCATGCTGTAAATGTCTTATTTTAGATAAAGTTAAATTTAAATGCACTGGAATGGTGACTTTTTTAACTAATGCTGTGAGGGAAAAGTAGGCTCATCATTTTTTGCACATTTTTATTGTTCTGTGTAAATGTAATTTGTTAATCCTGTGAAATTTGTCATAGATAAATTTGCTTGGATTATCTTGTCACCACCGTATCTGCATTCTTTTGTTCATTGCTTATTCATAATTTAACAGTCTGGCAGTGAGCCTTTTTGGGATGCTCACAAAAGATATATGACCTCTACCAGCTGCTACTATAACCTGCAGAATGCACAGCAAGACATTAGAAACGTGAGGATTCCTCTACTGATTAAAGTGCTCTTCATTTAAACAGTCTGTTCATAAGAATCTCAGGAATCTCTGTGAATAGCAGTTTTGATTTTTCTTTCCTTGCAAAATTAGTTCTAACAGTTTTTTTCACAGTAAAAAGAAAGCTAATATTGAATCCTAATTTGATGTTATTTTGTTTTCCAGATGGACTAAAGGAAATTAAATCCTTCATTAGTATTATATATAAATGTACATTTATATGTATTTCCTGTAATTTCACTATATGAAAAATTGTGCCTTTTGTGATCATTTAAGTCTACATCTTCCTACTAAGATTTTTTTCATATATACTGTTATCAGATACTGATTTACAGAAGAGATGGCGATTTAACCCTGCTTTAGCTTAAGCACTTTGCAGACCATACTGTGTAAATATTCAATATTGTATAGTACACGAAAGACAATACAGAGAATGTCACTTGGAGTTTAACAACATTTTAGATTTTCATTATTCTCATGTCTTAGTTTAGGATATAATTTTTTCCCAATTTTTATTTTACTTATCTGCACATCAACTTGTGAGTAATGGCTAGTTTTTACTTCCCCTCTTGTGCTGGCACATGATTATAGTTCAAAATAATTCATCACTAATCCATGCAGTATTGGTTCATCTCCATCACTCTGTTTTGTGATTAGACCCTGAGGCCTGTAAGAACATTCTGCTGCATAGTTTTCTATCCTGATTTTCTTTGACTGCAACTCTTATTTTAAATAGTTCTGTAGTCACTGCACTCCTCTGCCAATCACTTTATATTCCTCAGAATGTATCGATTTCAAGAGGTTAATATTTATTTGAGGCTATTTTTCAAGGGTTTGTGAAAAATATTGCTGTTTCCCACTGCAGTGGAGTCTTTATACATGGGTTTATAAGTCTCGGTTCAGTTGTCTGATGGTGTAAAACTGTTGCTTTTCAGTTCTTCATTCCTTGTTGGGAGCTCGGTTTTTTGACTGTACATATTTATATAGTAAGGTGAATCAGGAAGTGCAGTGTCTTCAAAAGAAATACTATGCCTTTAAGAAACAGGTCATAGCAGCATAGTAATTAAAGAGTTGACATGTCTCACAAAATATTTTAATCAGTACTGGTGTAAAATAAAGCCCTTTGAGGAACATATAGGGCCTGACCCTGCTAGGTTTTACTCAAGTGATCAGTCCTGTTGAAGTCAGTGTTGCAGAGTTGAGTGCCTATGGTATAATCATAACATACATTGATAAGTTTTGAATGTAATATTTCCAGATTATGAAGCAAATCCATCATTTTATTTCACATCAAATACTTCCAATTTTAAGAAAGGTCATCAAGAAGATTTTTTAAAGACTTTGTTTCAGCATTGAGTAGTCCTGTGTTCCTTTTAATAATTACTTTCATCTCATTGTAGCCGTGTGTTTGAAAGTGTAGGTCAATAAGGATGATCACATTCAGAATTTCATGATCTGTGTAGTGGAACAAATTGAAAGCAAAGCCTGTATCAATCACTGTGAAGGGAGGGTTAATTGTTACTGCTTCTCAAGCCTCTGGACAGATAAACCAGTAATGAAATACTTATTGCTCTGATATGTGAATGCTAAAGGATGAAACAATGGAAACAGAATCAGTCTTCAAAGATAACCTAAAAAAAAAAAAAAAAGGTGGGGGAGGGGGAAAAGAAAAAAGAATAAGTAAAAGACTGTATATGTTCTGTATTAACTTTTTAAAAAGTGATATTGTTTTCATCTAATACAGCCTTCTAGTAATGATTTAACACTACAGGTTTTTTCAAAAGCCAAAACAAAATATGAATTTGTAAGATGTTAGGCTAACAATTTACATAAAGTCTGGACCTTAGGTAAATGTTAAGTTTCTGTGCCTTAAGTGTTTTCTTTTTTCTTTGTTTTTCATTTCTGGTACTTTAAATGCTTTTTTTTCTTATTTAAAAGCACAGCTGTATTTACTAAATCCAGTGTGTTTTGTTTTCTTGTGAAGGCATTTTAAAGCTTTTTGTGTACAGCCAACCAGGATACTAAAGGAGCGTTTAAAGATAGAAGCAACAAAATAAAAATGAGTGCAGCAAACAAATTATGATACTATAGTAAATATTTAACTATTTCTAGAATGTGAATGTAGCATTTTAAACATCTGTTAGTTACTTATAAGTTGAAATATATGCAAAAATATTTAGCCAAATTGAAGTCTTAGGCCCATGACAATCATCTCAACACAGTGGGTAGTTCTGAAAATTAATGAGAATGATAATACTGTAAAGACTGTTCCAGAGTTTGCCCAAATTCATTATCTAAGACTCTTGTTAAGAACATCTCAAAGAATTTTAACCAGGAAAATATATTAATGGTTCAAAAGCATTTTTCAAAACGCTGATTTATAAAAGTATAATGGAATTATATATGCAAGAGCTATAGTTAGAAACACAAATAACACAGCAGTAGGACATTATGAAGGCATATTTTCCAGTAGCTAGAGTACTTGGCTTGATTTCATCTATAGGTGTCAACTTTCTTTATTGATTTATATTTTGGGGACGGGGGGGGATGAAAAAGGGAAGGAAACGTACAAAAATGTATTTCTAACTCCTGGTTAGCAACTTAATGAGGCCTGTGGCTGTAGAAGATCTAAATAAAGTTGTAAGTTTAAAATTTTAGTTTTGATGTAAACATCTTTTAGACAATCAAAAAGCACTTTTAGGAGAAAGGGTGATGAGACCCACATCTTTAAATTTCTCTTCAGAATGTTAAGAATTTCCTGTTGCCTATTTCCTGATGGGACTGATGCAGCTGCATATCATATGGAATGAAAGAGGAATTGAGAGCCTTTCTTTGTTTTATGGAAGTCCCTGCGTTTAAGGAAATATATATGATGATTTTGAGAATTTTTTTTAAAACAACAGTAATATTAATGATCTACATGAGATATT
The DNA here is from genome assembly GCF_027887155.1 of Malaclemys terrapin pileata. NCBI lineage: Eukaryota > Metazoa > Chordata > Testudines > Emydidae > Malaclemys > Malaclemys terrapin. Next base: position 105,460,278 of record NC_071508.1, read on the forward strand.
CCCTGTGGGAATTGTGATAGTTAAATTATGTATTTCCAAGTGACACAAAGTTTTAGAAAAAATACGCTAATGTATATTAGCTATTAGTTAAAAGGTAATGTATTTTCTATGCAGCAAAATATGATAGAATACTTAAGTCAACAGTTGTATGTATTGAAAGGTGAATTCACTATTCTCATTTCCTTTTTCATAAATCATTTAATTATGATAGTAACCAGTATATATGATAGAGTATGTATAAATCACCAGTCAGTAGATACATATATAAAATAAAATTATTAGTTAAGATATAATTGCTCGTTGGAAAACCAAAACAATGTATAGAATTTCTTTATCACTTTGAATTCTATTCTGTCCTTGTCACACATACATGCCTTAATTTTAGTGGGAGAGATGAATACAAAATAAAAAGGGAAAGACCCCAAATTTGCCTTATTTAAATGAAGATATAATAATTTGGGTCCACATTGTCCTCTCCCATGGATATAAGCAAAAGGGAATATGGTGAGAGCTCATGAATTCTGAGAGGTTAACTTAATAATAATATATGGAGATATATCTATCTCACAGAACTGGAAGGGACCTTGAAAGGTCATTGAGTCTAGCCCCCTGCCTTCACTAGCAGGACCAAGTACTGATTTTTGCCCCAGATCCCTAAGTGGCCCCCTCAAGGATGGAACTCAAAACCCTGGGTTTAGTAGGCCAATGCTCAAACCACTGAGCTATCTCCCTCCATCCCCCCTGAAATTGCCAAGTAATCTCCCTCTTAGAAGATAGAAGATTTTGTAGTGGTAGGGAACATGGCCACCCAATCCCACCCAGCTGATCCTGGGAATCTGCAGATAGTGGTCTAGCCAGCTTCTAAGAGGAGGGGGAGCAAACCATAAAAGAGGTGCCCCCCCTTGGCTCCTCCTCCGGCCGCACCACCCCTCCCCCCCATGGCTCCTCCAGTCCTGCCGTGCTACCCCTGTGGCCCCCCCCCCGCTCCTCCGGCCACGGCTGCCGGCCGCCATGCTGTGTCCCCCCCGCTCCTCCGGCCACACCCGCCGCTCCCCCATGGCTGCCGGCTGCGCTGCGGGCCGCCAGCCTGCACCCCCCCTCGCTCCTCCGGCCCCTTTTGGAAAGGTGGGGGAAGCAGCTGCTTCCCCTGAACCCCGTTAGCTACGCTACTGTCTGCAGGAAAAAGGGAGCCCCAGTTCCATAGAAGCAAGAAGGTGGTCACTCTTCCCATGGCATTATTGCTGTTTCAGGAGTCTTTAGTTGAGTCTTAGCAAGGTTGTGAAGTAGCAGCTGGTCGGGGTTCCAGTGAGAAGAGCATTCTTCAGCGGCTTCCATGGCAGGCCGTCAGCAAAAATGGCCTCAATGTGGAACAATACACAAGATATAAAAAGTATTGAGCTATTTTGCATGGGGATCTGAGAAGATTAAGTGCCACAGCTTAGTACAGTGCTTTTTGATGTACCTTTTGTCTCATGTTGAATCCATCTGTTCTGACATATGTAAGAAAGAGCTTGATTATAGCTTATTATCTATATTGTGATAATGCCCAAAGGCCCCATTCAGGATTGGGGATCCAAGTGCGAGGCGGAGTACAAGCTCTAGCTCTAGAAAGACAGAGTTCTTGCCTTGAAGAGCTTACAATCATTATACCGCTATAGAGTATTTTACTTGTTGACATATGTCTTTTTAACATGTTGATTAATTTAATTTGAAATGCATATTTTGAAGTCTTGTTTTCACCATCAATTAAGATACATTTTAAACAGCTTAAATTTAACAAAGACAATGTTTCTCTCTATATTTTTTCTTGGTGAAACCTCATTGATATAAAACTAACTTCAATGATGTCTTGAACCTATCAATGAAAGTAGTAACATATATTAGATTTTAAACTGAAATACAATATATTTGGCTTACCATAGCAGTAAACAAAAACAATTAACAATGGTAAAGATACATAAATTTGTTGCAGGAAGTTTACTGAATGAACAGAAGAATTCTAGGAATGGCTTGCACCTAGAGGCAAAACTTGATAGAGGTTAACAGCATAAAATATGATTGAAAGACAGGAGCTGAAATTTTTGTGTGCTCTTTACATTTGCAGTAGAAGAATTTTCTGTGGTGAGAAATTAAACAAAAATTAATACAATCTCTAGTTTTCAGATTCACAACTCTTCAGAATCAATATGTGCCAATTTCCCAGACTTAGTCAGAAATGTCATTAGTGAGCCTAGTTTAGAAAAAGGAGCAGTATCAGAAGGTTGTATCTTGCTGAGTGCTCAGTGAGTCAGGAACATTGCATTGTAAACAAATAGTGGTCAACACAACAAATTTACAATGGGCAAAAAATAAAAAAGGGTCCAGCCACACACTGTTGACTCTGTTGGAATTTTGTCATTGATTTAAAAGGAAACAGGATCTGACCCTGAGTATAGATATTTCTTTTGTCATATGTACTGTAACATTAATCCTTGTATTGTCCCTACGTATATGGCACATAGTATGAAGGAGTTAGCCACTTCTCATGCAAGTATAACTTCCATTAATGGCAGTGATAGGGCAGCAAACACTGGAATTTACAGGATTAAGAATGCAATTTATGTATTACAAGTGTTTGTGCCAAATTCTGCTCTGTGACATCAGTGGAATTACTCCAGATTTATGTAGGTGTAATGAGGGTAGAATTTGACCCACTTCATAGATTTTTGTAGCCTGAAACACCCCCTTCTGTGGTGGTTGGTATAGGGCAAAGGACTTCTTTGTGTGGAATGGAGATTGGTTGCGGAACACCATCTCTTGCAAGGCTGGCAAGCACTCCTGATTAAGTATTTTTTTCCAGCAGCCCTGAATCAGGAGGAGAGGTAGGATTGAGATTTGTAGGATGGAAATCACAGGATATGGAGATTAAACTGTCCCTTGGTTTGATCAGATCTCCTGGAGACCCAAGAGGAGGAACTAGGCTGGATATTTGGCAAAATGATCTAGTAATGTTAGTTTCTGCACCACAGGTCTGAGTGAGATGAGTGCGATTCAGAAGACTGAGGGAGCTCTCTTGGGAGGTGGTGTGAATGGATCCTAAATTACCTCATATATGGAGGGGGAGGAAAATGTACAATTTGTTGCCGGGTTTGAATGCGTATTGTGTGCTCAGCTGCAAAATGAACAGACTATTTATTTAACACCCCTGCTGGTACGTAAGGCATTGGTGCCTGTCCATGCTGTGAACAAGGACTTGGTGAATAATTATGCAGAAGTGAAAACCACTCTCCAGTAGAATAGAGGGATAGAGCATATTGACAAGGGTTCCTGGCAGCTGAGCAACACCAGGCAAAACAAGAACCATAGCTGACTGATTTGATAAGTCTTTGATTATGGCCAGACCAGAAGACTAGGGATGAGATCCTCAGTATGGTGATCTAATAATTGGTTTCTGGCCATATGAGGGTGGAATCCAATTTTAGATACAAGAGTAGGAACAAAAATCTAGCAGATATGTTGAATCTGGTTCTTTTTAGATGTTGGGAGCACCACAGGTACTAAAACTGTAGGGTAAGACAGAAAGCTATCAGACGATGAGCACCTGAGTCCAATTGTCTTCTGGAGTTAGGATATATCAGGAGATTACTGATACAGAGTTCAGTTTTATGTCCAGTATTATGCAGCAGCTATATTGGGAAATAGGGAGTTGTATTTATTCCTCTTATACCAATCATCCACAGACTAAAGACTTGGTGGACAGATTTCATCAAAAGCCAAAACATGCTACAAATATTGATTAGCATCACAAGGTCAGACTGGGATAAGTATCTGCTTATTTTTTTTTAAATTGCCCATAAGGATATGCCATGGCCATCAAAAAGTCTCTTCCCATTTGAGTTTTTTTTAGGGCTAAACTGAGGATCTCTAGACCCAAGAAGTTGGACCCAAACCACTGGAAGTTGTGGTTAGTTATATATTTCAAATGAGAGGCTGACTGGCAGAATTGAAAGTTTCTCAAAGAGGCCCAGGAAAACAGGAGGCATAACTATAAATCAAAAATGTGAGAGTTTACATCAGGGCAAAAGTTTTGCTTCTTTTACTTTCCCAAGAGAATAAACTTCTGGGAAAATAGAAAGGCCCTACATATTAAGGGTGGGCTAGAGACATAAGAGTTAGTTATGTCTGATAGAAACTCACCAAGAGATGTGGAATGCCTGTGTGCTTTTGAAAATGAAGAGAATTTAGCACTGAATACTAGGAAAAACCTGATTATAGAGAGAGTTCCAAATGATGTGACAATATGGAGATTTACTTGTGCTCAGGTCTCATGGTAGACCTGGTAAATATTGTGGAAGTTTGAATGGGAGACCGAAACCCATCCTAGAAAGTCCATCACCAGGAGCCAAGAAACAAGTGCCATTCTTTTTTTGAGTTTATGGAAGGTTTATTGCATACTTTCCAACAATTCTTTAAGAATTAATAAAATAGAACAAAATAATGGGTGGATGGATGATTATAAATAGGATTTTACAGACTGTTTTGCACTTCAGAGCCTGGATTTTTCAACCAGATTTATGGTGTGAGTAGATGCCTGGGGAGTTGGCTTGGGAGCAATAGGAAAAGGAAGGAAGATGATACCTGGTGGTCTGTAGGGGCAGATAGCTTTTTCTGAGAGACACCAGATATGCCACTTCTGAGAGAATGCTCAGCTATCAGATGACAACGCAGAGTCTCAAATGTTATTTATGAGAGAGACATTTTGTTCTCGAAATGGAGCATGAAGGATTACAATGGCTGCAGAACATGAAAGATTACAACTGTCATATAACTAGGTGGTACCTTACACTGCAGCCATATGATTTCACTATTTAACATAAAGCAGGGCATAAAATTTGCTGACATTTTTGTCCCTGTTTCTGTCCTTAAAGAAGGAGGGGTGTGCGTGTGTTAGGTGAGAGAAGGAATAAATGTACAGGGCAAATTTCCTTACCAAATAAGGAAAGGGTCATGACAAAGAATAAGTCCATGCTTAATCATGAGCTGGACTTCTCCATTTGTGTCATGTTAGAGCCCCAAACTGGATCTCTGAGGTAGGGGTAGGTCAGAATTCCTTTTTCCTCAGCTGAGGTTGACTGCAAAATCCTTAACAACCAGATAGTGATCAAACCAGCAGACAAAGGGGGCACTGTTGGGAGAGGGGTAGCTCAGTGGTTTGAGCACTGGCTTCCTAAACCCAGGGTTGTGAGTTCAATTCTTGAGGGGGCCACAGGAATCTGGGGAAAATCAATACTTGGTCCTGCTAGTGAAGGGAGGGGGCTGGACTTGATGACCTTTCGGGATCCCTTCCAGTTCTATGAGATAGGTATTATGTTATGTTGTAGTCCATGACCATTTTAATGAGTCCAACCAATAACTTTCTGACACCACGCACTTTAAAGAACTCAAAGAAGACCCCACACCAGAGTTTACCCAGGGACTTAAGGATATCAGCAAATCCTTTCAAAACAACTCAAAGAGAAACTCTAGAAACTCATCCCCAATGAACTTCTTTTAATCCAGGGTACAATTCTTCTGTGTGCAGAGGGCCAGCAACTTTACACCTTAAGGAGTTCAGAGGCACAAGGTGATTTTTCACTGTTTGAGGACATTACAGCACAGACCATGGCACTGCAAACTTCACCAAATTGTCCTGCCAATCTCAGTCTGGACATGTAGGTCCAATCTTATGGTGTGATCCAACTCTCACTGAAAGTAATGGGAACCTTTCCAATGATTTTAATTGGTATAGTATCAATCCTTTACTAGGTAGCTTGTTCTCCATTTGTTCAGTCATTGGCCACTCTGCAGAGACTCCCAACAAAGGTGTAATTTCTATTTGTGTGGGTGGCTATTCTGCTGTGGATATCTGTCACACCATCATAAGCATTTCCTATAGGCTATACTGTAGTTTTATTAGTCAGGAGTGCATGGTGCTAAGTAATCAAATGCATGACTCCCTTGTAGTACGACATTTTGTTTTTGATAAAGTAATGACAGTAAATTATTGAAAATTGAGGCAAAATATAAATGAATGTTGAAACCAAGACTGTTATGTATCTTCTGAAACATTAAAAAAAAAAACTTAATCACACTTGGGCAAAGATGATAAGCCAATAATTATAAAGCAGTGATTGAATGGCAGTTTCTTTTAAAATTGTAGTGAATAATAATGCATGATAGAAAAGATGAGCTGCACTGAAGAGTGTGAAGAGTGCCGTTATGACTGCAGCCTAGGTAGATGAGTCCTATTCCTTTCATATTTTGTCTTCTCTGTTGGTAAATTTTTAATTTAATAGAAAATTGGTGGGTCAGAAACACACATAGGACTATCATGTATTTTATTTTGGTGAAGCAATTTATGATGAAATAAAATTAAGTACATGTTTAAGAAATGTAAACCCTGACCTTGTCCAGCAAAAGGAAATGCTTCCTTTACAGGGTGTGAATCATTGAATTTGTAGGGGGAAGGTTTAATAAGCCCTTCAAAATGCTATGATAAAGTTGCCAGTCTTTGCACTGATTTTTTCTATACGAGTGTATTCATTTCTGTTACAGTGATGCATTCCCCACTGTGATGTGTATATTAAATTGACACTAATTATGACATCTTATTTATTTAAAAAAACGTAAACGTCTTAAAATTTACTTAGGGTTGCTTTCTGCCATCCTTTGTTCCATGGGTTTTGGAGCAGAGTACAGTTTGGTGGAATAGGGCCTTTAGTGAAAGGTAGCAGAGGTGACATCGTGGTGGAAGATGCTTATATGCTATGTTGATAGGTTGCAGTATAAAACCCTAATCCCTAAAATTCATTTTTCTAGTACAGAAATGGATGAATTGTTATAGTAAAGTCAGGTTTTAAAATTTATTTAAGCTTATTAGAAAGAGGGGAAAAAAGTTAAAATGAACACTATAATGGAGCCAGTGGTTTCCCCAGGAATTGAAATAAGGGGAGGTGTTAAAATTTGCAAGTCAGGGCTGATGAGCTATATAAAAGAGATATGAATAAAGTAAATGTTTTGTTAGGATAATGCAAATTTAACATTAGGATAATGCAAGTTAAACCAAAACTCATAACAGGTCTAGATTTCTAAAAAAATATAATTTTTTTTAAAAAATGTATTTAATTTAAATTGACTTTTGAAAAGTAAGCCATCATGGGATAAGAGGGAAGTCCTCTCATGGATCAGTAAGTGGTTAAAAGATGGGAAACAAAGGGTAGGAATAAATTATCAGTTTTCAGAATGGAGAGAGATAAATAGTGATATCCCTGAGGGGTCGGTACTGTTACCATTACTGTTCGACATACTCATCAATGGTCTGGAAAAATGGGTAAACAGTGAGGTGGCAAAATTTGCAGATGATACAAAACTATTCAAGATAGTCAAGTCCCAGGCAGACTGCGAAGAGTTACAAAGGGATCTCACAAAACTGGGTGACCGGGCTACAAAATGGCAGATGAAATTCAATATTGATAAATGCAAAGTAATGCACATTGGAAAACAAATCTCAACTATACATACAAAATAAAGGAGTCTGAATTAGCTGTTAACACTCAAGAAAGAGATCTTGGAGTCATTGTGGATAGTTCTCTGAAAACATCCACTCAATGTGCAGCGGCCGTCAAAAAAGCGAATAGAATGTTGGGAATCATTAAGAAAGGGATAGATAATAAGACAGAAAATATCATATTGCCTTAGTATAAATCCATGGTACGTGTACACTTTGAATACTGTGTGCAGATCTGGTCACCCTATCCCCAAAAAGATATATTGGAAATGGAAAAGGTACGGAGATAGAAAACTAAAATGATTAGGGGTATGAAACAGGAGGACAAATTAAAATGACTGGGAATTTTCAGCTTTGAAAAGAGACGACTAAAGGGGGATATGATAGAAGTCTATAAAATCTTGACTGGTGTGAAGAAAGTGAATAAGGAAATGTTATTTAATCCTTCATATAACACAAGAACTAGCAGTCACCCAATGAAATTAATAGGCAGCAGGTTTTAAAAAAACAAAAGGAAGTACCCGTGGAACTCTTTGCCAGAGGATGCTGTGAAGACCAAAACTATAACAGGATTAAAAAAAGAACTAGATAAATTCTGGAGAATAGGTCCATCCGTGGCTATAAGCCAGGATGGGGAGGGATGCAACACCATGCTCTGAGTGTCCCTGGCCTGTTTTCCAGAAGCTGCGAATGGCCAACAGGATGGATCACTTGATGATTCCCTGTTCTGTTCATTCCCTCTGAAGCACCTGGCCTTGACCACTGTTGGAAGACAGGATACTGGGCTATATGGACCATTGGTCTGACCCAGTATGACCATTCTTATGTAAAAATTAATTATAATAATAAAAATGTTTAGTACAGAAACTTCCCAACATAATGACCTCTCAAGATAACACCGATGTGAGATAACAACCTTGGCAAATAATGATTTTAAAAATCTTGGCCTACTAGGAAACATATTTATATAAGTTTCCATTCCCAGTCACAAATCTAGCATTCTGGAGCAAAGTCACTAAAACAAATGTTTATTTAACGTGCCTATCACTTTTCCCTTCACCGCACCCCACTCACCGGTGTTGTACTTGGTCAGTGGAGACTCAGAGTTCAGAGGTGCTTTCATGTGAATACACCTCCCAGGTGGGATGCAAGAAGGCACCTTGCTCGTTCCTCCAGCTGCTCACTGTTCGCTGTGGCCACGGCTGTTCGTTGTGCCACCGTTCACTCCACCACTCTGTTGCCAATGGCCCTGCGCAGTCACCTGCTGCTGCCACCTGCCACTGTGACCTCTGCAAGTTGGTCTCTTGAGGTTCCACCCAGCTCTCAGTGATTTCAGCTGAGCTCTCAGTGGGGGAACCTTGCTGCTAGTGCAGTCTGGGCTGTCTCTTACACAAAAACACTGTACCCACAGGAACACTGTCCCCACAGCAGGACTAAGCACTTAGACCTGATTATCAGTGATTTCAGCTGCAGTGGTCACTTAACAAAACAAAAGACTATCTATAGAGCCTAATCAGCTCTGTCTTTAAACAGTGGAGAGGGACAGGTCCCCACCCTCTCTCTTGATGCCCTCAATCAGCACAGACTTGGCAGCGCTGTGAAGCGCGAGTGTAGTCGCGCCGCCAGCGCTGCGAGAGCTTTCTTGCAGCGATGCAAGTACTCCACCTCTCCGATGGGAATAGCTTGCAGCGCTGCGAGCGAGTGTGCGGCGCTGCAGGCGCTGATTACACTGGCGCTTTACAACGCTGCACTCGCTGCGCTCGGGGGGGGGGAGTGTTTTTTCACACTCCTGAGCGCAGCAAGTGCAGCGCTGTGAATTGCCAGTGTAGCCAAGGCTTAAGTACAGTTCTACTGCCCTTTACTCATACGATAACAACAACATTTCATTCTCCCCCCCATTCCCTACATTCAAGTGATTTGTAACCCAACTCCAGCCAAAATCTATCACTTGGGCAACACAGCTCCGTTTGCTCCATACCTAGGTAGATTAGGTGTGAATGTAAATACAATCTGGCCCTGAAGCCTTTCCCCCCCAGCTCATCACTAGTTGTCAGGGAGAGCTCATTTAGACTTTGCTTACAAATCATTTGAAATTATTAGGTTGGCCAACATCACCGAAATGAATGCACTGACATTGTCATAAAAAAGAAAAGCTGTATAAGGGAGCTAGTCTATGTTCATACTTTTCAAATCTATTATACTTTTTCAGATACATGTATTTTATCATACACTGTATATGCTTTTAAAGTGTGTATTAATGTTTCAATTTCAATTCAAATTTCCAAACAGTCACTAAATTGGCATGTTTCAGAGTAGCAGCCGTGTTAGTCTGTATCTGCAAAAAGAACAGGAGTATTTGTGGCACCTTAGAGACTAACAAATTTATTTGAGCATAAGCTTTTGTGGGCTACAGCCCACTTCATCGGATGCATAGAATGGAACATATAGTGAGGAGATATATATATACACATACAGAGAACATGAAAAGGTGGGAGTTGCCCAACCAACTCTAAGAGGCTAATTAATGAAGATGAGCTATTGTCAGCAGGAGAAAACAATTTTTTGTAGTGATAATCAAGATGGCCCATTTAAGACAGTTTGACAAGAAGGTGTGAGGATACTTAACATGGGGGAATAGATTCAATGTGTGAAATGGCTCAGCCATTCCCAGTCTCTATTTAAGCCTAAATTGATTGTATCTACTTTGCATATTAATTCAAGTTCAGCAGTTTCTCCTTGGAGTCTGTTTGTGAAGCTTTTTTGTTGCAAAATTGCCATCTTTAAATCTGGTTTCAGAGTAGCAGCTGTGTTAGTCTGTATCCGCAAAAAGAACAGGAGTACTTGTGGCACCTTAGAGACTAACAAATTTATTAGAGCATAAGCTTTCATGGGCTACAGCCCACTTCTTCGGATGCATAGAATGGAACATATATTGAGGAGATATATATACCACATACAGAGAGCATGAACAGGTGCGAGTTGTCTGACCAACTCTGAGAGGCCAATTAAGTAAGTGGAAAAAAAACTTTTGAAGTGATAATCAAGCTAGCCCAGTACAGACAGTTTGATAAGAAGTGTGAGAATACTTACAAGGGGAGATAGATTCAATGTTTGTAATGGCTCAGCCATTCCCAGTCCTTATTCAATCCTAAATTGATTGTATCTAGTTTGCATATCAATTCCAGCTCAGCAGTCTCTCGTTGGAGTCTGTTTTTGAAGTTTTTCTGTTGTAAGATAGCCACCCTCAGGTCTGTCATTGAATGACCAGACAGGTTAAAGTGTTCTCCCACTGGTTTTTGAGTATTATGATTCCTAGAATTAATGGACACAGATCTGACATCAGGAATCATAATATATGAATGTGTGTATATATATCTCCTCAATATATGTTCCATTCTATGCATCCGAAGAAGTGGGTTGTAGCCCACAAAAGCTTATGCTCTAATAAATGTGTTAGTCTCTAAGGTGCCACAAGTACTCCTGTTCTTTTTGCATCTTTAAATCTGTTACTGAATGACCAGAGAGGTTGAAGTGTACTCCTACTGGTTTTTGAATGTTATGATTCCTGATGTCAGATTTATTCTTTTGCGTAGAGACTGTCCGGTTTGGCCAATGTACATGTCAGAGGGGCATTGCTGGCACACGATGGCATATATCACATTGGTAAATGTGCAGGTGAATGAGCCCCTGATGGCATGGCTGATGTGATTAGGTCTTATTATGGTGTCACTTGAATAGATATGTGGACAGAGTTGGCATCGGGCTTTGTTGCAAGGATAGGTTCCTGTGTTAGTGTTTTTGTTGTGTGGTGTGTGGTTGCTGGTGAGTATTTGCTTTAGGTTGGGGGGCTGTCTGTACACCAGGACAGGTCTGTCTCCCAAGATCTGAGAGAGTGAGGGATCATCTTTCAGGATAGGTTGTAGATCTTTGATGATGCGCTGGAGAGGTTTTAGTTGGGGGCTGAAGGTAATAGCTAGTGGCGTTCTGTTATTTTCTGTGTTGGGCCTGTCTTGTAGTAGGTGACTTCTGGGTACTCTTCTGGCTCTGTCAATCTGTTTTTTCACTTCAGCAGGTGGGTATTGTAGTTTTAAGAATGCTTGATAGAGATCTTGTAGGTGTTTGTGTCTGTCTGAGGGATTGCAGCAGATGCAGTTGTATCGTAGAACTTGGCTGTAGACAATGGATCATGTGGTGTGGTCTGATGGAAGCTGGAGGCATGTAGGTAAGTATAGCGGTCAGTAGGTTTCCGGTATAGGGTGGTGTTTATGTGACCATCGCTTATTAGTACAATCGTATCAAGGAAATGGACTGCTTGTGTGTATTGGTCTAGGCTGAGGTTGATGGTGGGATGGAAATTGTTGAAATCATGGTGGAATTCCTCGAGGGCTTCTTTTCCATGGGTCCAGACGATGAAGATGTCCTCAGTGTAGTGCAAGTAGAGTAGGGGCGTTAGGGGATGAGAGCTAAGGAAGCGTTGTTTTAAGTCAGCCATAAAAATGTTGGCATACTGTGGGGCCATGCGGGTACCCAAAGCAGTGCCACTGATTTGAAGGTATATATTGTCCCCAAATGTGAAATAGTTGTGGGTGAGGACAGAGTTGCAAAGTTCAGCCACCAGGTTTGGCATGTAACTAGTTCACAAAACTGGGGGGGGGGAGGAGTGTTGGGGAAATTTGGGGGGGGGGGTTGTACACTGGGGGGGGTGTAGGGAAATCACTGAATGGAGCTATCTGTTATTTCATACTGGAAAATGAAGATAATCCATGCAATATTTTCACAAATATCTGTAGCAGTAACTAAAGATCTAATCGCAGCTTCTGCTGTAAATCAAGAGGAATATTCACACTGTTAGAGAAGGAGTTTATATACTTCACAAAGAATAATTGGAGAAGCATTAGGGAAAGCCTGCTTGTCAGACATACTATGTGTTAGAACATGTGGGAAAATGTGTGAATTTTAACTAATCTAACACATAAATCATAATCCAAGTCTGTGCAGAGGATTTTCATTTGATCCATTGATATTAAATTTTTGAAGAAAGCAGAAATATCTAGTATTCTGCCATTTAAACTGGATTCAGTAATAACAACAATGTCAAAATGACTTAAGTTTGCATTTGCCCAGCTTTAGGATCAGACGTGGAATATCAGCCTGGATTAGTCATGAGCTCTCTTTTCTCTGATAAAAAGTAATCAGAAATAAATGGTGTATACTGCAGATCAAATTCTGCCATCTGTTACACCTCAGAAATACCATGTATATGTATGGAGTTGCAGGGTGTAACTGAGAGCAGAATTTGGCCTTATAGTAAACTTTTGTTAATATTCTAAAAGTGTTCTGTTGGAAAACATATTCATTTGAACAATAATTTAATGAAAAGATGGGATTTACTTCTCTCTAGGTTATAAACTTGATGGGATGAGCAATTTTGTGTCTCCAAGTTTTGTGATTCTTTGATTAATACACACATGTCAATTCTCGGTTAATCAGTGAGATGCCCCTAAGAAGAAATGAAATTGAAAAACATTGATTAATTACTTTTAATAATTAAACACATGGAAATTAAAAAAAAGAATAGTATTGATATTTTATTTTAATGTGAAATTCCTGGGAGACCAGATTAATTGATTGGAGAAAGAGAAGCAAATCCTTAAGGCTGGATAATATTATTTTCAATTTCACCTACAAATATAAACATAGAAAACACTAAAGTTATGCAAAAGAAATTGGAACATGCATTTGCAGATATGTTTTAGTGAATACTTCATAAACTTTCACTAGATAGATTTCCCCTAAATACTGTTTAAAGTTGTAAGTTTAAGCAATAGAAATGATGATTTTAAAACAACATTTTGTTTTGGCAGTTGTGCATCCAGTCATTTGTTAAAAGCTGTAGAGAAAAATTTCAAAAGTGCCTAGATGGCTTAGGAGCGTAAGTCCCATTTTCATAACTGATTTAGGCACCTGGGAGCACCTGAGTGTCCACAAAATCATAAAACTGTGCTGTACGTGTGAAACAAGACAAATGACAAAATTAATATGTTAGATTTCAAATTACTGAACAGAGGGCCTTATGCTACATTCCTTTCACAGACAAACGCCTATTGATGTCAGAAATACTAAAAGTAATACCTTATGGGAAATAATCAGAATTCAAAATCCCATCATAATTTAATTCAGATTTTGTTGTATAAAAATGTAATCCGAGTGATGTAAATTAGTGCAAAATTTAGCAATCATATTTAGGGTTGCCAGGCAACCGGTTTTCAACGAGAATGCCCAGTAGAAAAGGGACCCTGGTTGGCGCAGCGGGGGCCTGAGACTAAGGCAGGCTCCCTGCCTGCCCTAGCTCCGCGTGACTCCCGAAAGTGGCTGCCAGGTCCCTGTGTCCCCTAGGCGCATGGGTGACCAGGGAGTCTCCGTGTGCTGCCCCTGCCCCAGTGTCGGATCTGCAGCTCCCATTGGCTGGGAAGGTATAAGGGCGCCCGCAGAGCCTCCTAGGCTGCTCATGCACCTAGGGGCTGCAGGGACCTGGTGGCTGATTCCTGGGAGCTGTGGTAAGCGCCGCTGGGACCCCGCACCTGCACCCCAGCCCGGAGTCCCCCCCCCACATAAACTCCCTCCCAGAGCCCACACCCCCCTCAACACCCCAGCCCTGAGCCCCTTCCTACACTCTAAACCCCTCATCCCCAGAGCCCACACCCCCAACCAGACCCCTCACCTCCTGCACATCAATCATCTGCCCCACCCGAAGCCCCCTCCTTTAACCCAAACCCCTCATCCTCAGCCCCACCTCAGAGCTTGCACCCCCAGCCAGAGTCCTCACCCCTCCCACACCACAAACCCCAGCCCTAGCCCAGAGCCCTCTCCCACACCCTGAACCCCTCATTTCTGGCTCTACCCAGAGCCTGCACCCCCAGCCCAGAGCCAGTACCCCCTCTTCTCCAGCTTGGAACCCTCTCCCACACTCTAAACCCCTCATCCCCAGACCCACCCCAGAGCCCACACTCTCAGCCAGAGCCCTCACCCCCCTCCCACACCCCAGCCTCCTTCCCCAGCCCAGTGAAAGTGAGTGAGGGTGGGAGAGAGCAAGTGACGGAGGGAGGGGGGATTGAGCGAGTGGGGGCGTGGCCTTGGGGAACAGGCGGGACAGGGGTGTTCGGTTTTGTGTCATTAGAAAGTTGGCAACCCTATTCATATTTAAAACTATTTTCTACTTACCAGAGCCACTTGTTCGTGCCAATAAACTATTCTGCCTTGTAGTCAGGCAGATAGTCAATAGCAGTTCAGTTTTCACATCATCATTCTGGTTTTTAGTCTTTTAGTTCCCTCGCTGGTGTTTTTAGTGTGTGTGTTCGAGCTGAGCTAGAATGAGTCTGTGTGCCAAGGCCGGGAGGCTTGCACCCGTCTGCCATATAGACATACCCCCAAAGACTCCAGGTGTCCGTAGGAAGAGAAGTAGTAGCAACGGCCAGCCAGAGCAGCACGGGGGATACCTTCAATACCTTCAGAGCCTCACTGATGTTGCAAGATGTTGACTTTTGTGTTTTCGTTCTTTTTGAGTGCTTGTGAGAGAGTTGTCAGTGAGTTGATCCAGGCTGGCAGTGGATAGAGAGAAAATGAGGTAATTGCGGATCTGATTCATTTATTGCCATAATTAAGAAATAAAAGTAGGAGCTAAAATTCCAAAATAGAAAAGGTTTGGGCTAAATATTTCATAAAATGGTTAAAAAATCAAGAGTTTTAATGGTTAAGTAGATGTAGAAAATGGCAAACTTTTTTTAAAAGGTAAGTATTAAAAGTATACATGCATTTTGTATATTTATATAATACATGTATTTTTATAAAACAGCTAAGATTGAAAAATCTAAAAATTAGGAAAAGGCACAGGTTACATAAAAGGCTGCAAAATATATGTAATCAGGAAGGGCTACAGTAGTAAAAAAAAATTGGGCAAAATGTTAAATGTAAATTACATGGAAAATTCTCATAGCCCTAGAACTAAGAAGATCTTTGCCTATTAGCCCATCAAGACCCTGGTCATTGAGGGTGGTATTTTCTTCCCCTCCCCCACAGTTTGTATGCTCTTCAGGGCAGAGACTGTCTCTTTTATCTTGCAATGGGGCTCTAATTCTCATTGGACCTTGAGGTACTATTAGATTATAAATGACTGCTACAGTAATAATAGAAGAAGCTAACAAACATGACTTAACTGGCTCTAAATTGAGATCCCATTCAATTAGAAACAGTGCTTCATTTTAGAATGAGAAGGAGCTGACTTGTTTGGCAGAAATTTTGCTAGGAAGTGGTTTTGGATTTTGGTTTTCTGCTATAGGAGTTGTTAGGAATTGGAACTGGATGTTCCTTGAAATGCAAATTGTTGCCAAAGGTTTTTGAGCATGGCTATGGAAACCCAGGATGCTTAGGTACTCATTGGTATTTCCCACCCTTTTTTGTGGGTCTCTGTAATTAAGAGACCATCAGTCTAGAGTGGTTGATTTGAGAAAGAGAGTCCTTTCTTAAATGGAAATACACTTTCTCTGACTCAGATCTATCCCTCTGGCATCTCATCCTAACTTGTCTGGCGAGTCAAGTTTGGTTAATCATATATTCCCAGTGGAAAAATTCTTGGTTTTGATTAGTTATTTCTTGTTTTCTGAGGCTTGGGCAACTTTGTCTTTGAATCCAGGAGAAGCTGATGTAAATGCTGATTTGATAGCTTGAAAATTATGAATTATTATTGACTGACAGGATGGGATTTAGTTTAAATAATCAATCTGAAAGGAATATCTGAGTTAGAGAAACCAGATTTCCAGGTTAAAAAAAAAATCAGTGTGTGGTTTTGATTGAGTTTTACCTCAGCTAAAATAATTAAGTTATGTTAAATTTTCTACCATGTAGTAATTATAATACTAAATCTAGTGTCATTAAACTGTAGTTTTTTGTTTCTTGTCAGCTATGACAATTTCAAAAGAGCACAATCCATGTGAAAGTCTGAATAAAATTCAGGGAGTAGCATCAAGGACTTCTGAGCTCAGGAAACTGAGTTTGGCAGTGCTAATTTGTATTAAAGTTGTTGTTGCATGACAGCAGGAAAAAGATTTAATGCTTGCCACCTGAATCAAGCCATGGAACATTGGTTTCTATAACTGCCATGAATTTGAATCAAGGCCAATATCTCTAAATTTGAAATAAACTGATACTCTGTCTTGAAAGACGATACAGGCCACTTATGGTGTGGAAGGTATTTAGAAAATACTATTTCAATTTAATTTTTAGCAGTATATATCTTTCAAATTGTTGGGTGCCTTAGCACTCTGGTCTGCTTTTGCTCTTTGTGTTAGAGACTTATACCAGAGAACTTGCAGCCATTTATTATCAATGTCTGGTCTTGAACTAGCAGTGATTTGCACAAAACCACAGATTCTGGTTTTACCTTCACTATCGTTGTACAGCCACTTATTTCAGCAGAAAGTCAGTTTCCTTTTGTTTGTTACTGCATTAATGGAGGAAATCAGATTGCAAGCCAAGCAGTCATGTTGTGAAGTCATATAGCCATCAGATACAAAACTTGTACTTGGACCTAGTCATACAGTTATGCATCATAAGGGAGCATCTTTTATTCCAAAAGATCCCAAACAGCTTTACAGAGTCTGGGTTAAATTTTGGATTTCTTTGCTTTTTTTCCACAAAGTGGGCATAAATGAATGATGTAAAAACAGCATTATTTTAGTGCCCATATTGTTGTTGCTCTTGGCTTCTCATAAAAACTCTGCACATTTACCCATATGGATTATTCATGCCAGGAGCAGGAATATTCTGAACAGGGAAGGGTGCATAATGGCTCTGGGTGAAATCTGAGTTGGAATATATAAACCTTGATTCCTGACTATAAGTTGAGCCTTTGAATGTCCTTTTATGTTCAATGGATAGGAGGCCTTCAGAGTTTTAACTCTGAGGGGTTTGAAGGAGCTAGGACTGGGGTGCAACACTTAAACCCAGTCACTTCTTTTCTGCATATGTTTCTTTGCCAGCAGTTCCTCTTTATCTCTGAATATGGAAGGGCCAGATATTGGTCCACTACCTAAGAATCACTTAAACCTCCATTGTTATTCAGCCATCTAAATTGAAATGTGGTAGCTATTTAATAGCACACAGGAATGTTATAGAACAATTTTTTAGGACAGGAAAGGAAGAAAAATACAGCATCTAACTGAAACTGCAGAGGAAATTTGGAGAGCTAGAATCTAGTTACCCAACTCAAATTATTTGATGTCTTTGTTATAATATAACATACTTTCTTGGGTTGTCTTTCATGTCCCTGATGGAGCCCCGAGGATATACTCCATTTCAACCCTGTTTTAACCTCTCACCATGCTCAAAGACACAACCTCTTTGGCGAGGAGGATGGGATTCTCTTCGGAGCCTATCAGCATTGCTCCTTAATCAGTAGAAGTGGTGTCTGCACGATAACAAGAGGCGCTCCTCTCACCCCAGGTTGTGCTGGGAAGCTAAAGACAGACTGGAAATTTAACCTAAATCTGTGGCATGCTAATGCAGAGCATTACCTCTGGGCTAGTAGGCCTAGCTACAGTCCATAGTTGAAATTTAAAATGATTAAAGAAAAATACATTCAATTTGAAATGCCCCAAGTTTCAAATCATTTTGTGAAGCTGCATCCCTTTCAAAATATTATGAGCAACATTGAATTTTTGTTTCTGATGAATACTTTTATAAATATGGAGAATTATAAATTATAGAAGAGAACAGTTGCAGAAGAATATAAAGAAGAACCTATATTGTCAACAATATTTTCTGTCATTTAATTGGTAGCACACTGCACTAGGCCAGGGTAACAAGCCATTATTATTGAGTTTACTCTTCATGATTCATAAAACTGAATTGCTGATTCTGTAGTTCATAATTTATGCACAGTACAAACTTTTCTACCTTGGGAAATGTCTTTATAGATATTTCTTCTTTTCACTGAGAATATGAAAGGTGTCTTGAAATATTTGTTCATTGTACTAGTGCCTATGGTATATATTTTGTGCACTCTGAATTATAAGTGTGCAGGATGGGAGAAAACTTTAAAAATGCATGTTTCTTACATGTAAGTATATTGCATAAGTGTTGCTTGTAAATTCATGTGCATGAGTCTGCCATTTAAATTACACAGTCCTGTATTCTCTGTCCTAGAATTGAGTGCATGCCATATATAAAATGTATTCAGTTTTTCAGCATTTGAGGGAAAATAAACTTGTTTAAGGAGGGGTTGGATAAACTAGAAAAAGAAGAGAACAATCTGAACTATACACAGTATTCTTTTCTCAACAGTAAATACAAATCAGTGGTAAAATGGTTGCAAAAAGTAAGCCCCTATATCTTTAACTTGTCCAACAATCCTGTTCACAGCTGATAATCTTACATCTTATTATACATGATAGTGTCTTTGTCCTTATATTTTCACATGGATAAACTGTTTTTGGACAGTTTCTATGATGTGTTTAACATGCTTTCCTTCAATAGCAGTAACGTATATATTATCTTTCCATGCTTTATGCTCTTCAACAAACATAATGTACAGTATTTATGATGGACAACGTACAAGTGTTGTGCATTCATGCTGCTATTTTTTTCTTAAGGAGGAGAGTCCTCTTCAAAAATCTCTTACTATAAAGCAGCTGCTGGTCTTTACTGTGCTTCAACAGTAGTTTTATTTTTTTGGTAGAAGAATGAGGGGGAGACAGAGTAAATGAAAAGATGCTTTTCTTGACTGCCATTGCAACGAGCGCAACCTGCAATTTGAAAGTCAAGCTGGGTTCTTTCTGGTTCATGGATCACCAACAATGAACATTCTACAGCTGAAACTTAGTTACCAATTCTTCTGATGCATGAGCCAGAAAAGAATCCAGTGTACTTCCCCATAGCAGTGCTGGCTTTGCAAAGGAGAAGTAAAAATTAGTAAAAAATTATTTTCTAATTAAATGAATTATGATTACACACAGTGAACATAGCTGAGTAAGATGGTACCATTTTAAACAGTCACTTTTCTGGTGATCACTGCACTTTAATATTGATGATCTTTATACTAATGGGTGCATCCTTTCCCCATCGTTTTATACACTTCAGGGGGAACAGAGGGATGGATGCCCATGGATATCAACTTGAGAAATGCCCCACTCATTTTTCTGTCAGGGGCAGGGCTCCCTTCCTTCCATGATACAGGATATGCATTCTACTTCCAATTCCCATATGAATCCATGGATCCATTCATTTTTGCAAAGATCTCCCAATTAAGCTACACTATCACGGACTCGCTCTGTCCATGGTGGCCACCTTTAGAACAGAAAATCTCTGCCTTAGGCATATTTCTACAGAAAAGATTATACTAACTGGAGTTGTGTTATCTTTTCTTAGGATTTTTTATGGCGGCAGAAAGGGTGTGTTGTGTGCCACTCCTCCTTGGCCTGACCACTTCTCCACCTCTCGTCTCCTTTGAAGTTTTTTGTAGTTTCACTAGAGTAAACATTTAGTTAAGGATTCCAAAACTTGACCCACGGTATATTACCCTCCTGGAGGTGGCTGCCTCTTTTTGAGTGAATGCTGTCTAAAGTGTACATTTTTTCCCCATAAAATCTTAGTTTTCAGTTCTGGTAGAAGAGGTGTAATTATATTGCTTATAATATCTAGGATCTGTGTGTTCAGATAAAACAGACCAATATTTTTCAGAGGCTGGAACACATTTACCTACTTGAAATGTTTTGTACATTAGGCAGGCTAAGTTGCAGCCAGAACACTTGCTCTACCACAGGGGTAAGCAGTCTGTGGCGGCACACAACCTGATTTTCAGTGGCACTCACACTGCCTGGGTCCTGGCCACCGGTCCTGGGGGCTCTGCATTTTAATTTAATTTTAAATGAAGCTTCTTAAACATTTAAAAAACTTATTCACTTTACATACAACAACAGTTTAGTTATATATTATAGACTTATAGAAAGAGACCTTCTAAAAACGTTAAAATGTATTATTGGCATGCGAAACCTTAAATTAGAGTGAATAAATGAAGACTCGGCACACCACTTTTGAAAGGTTGCCAACCCCTGCTCTACCATGTAGTAGGCATGTGGGAAAAGTTTGTGTGTATGTATTATATGTAGATACTGTGTTTGTGGTATTTTATAATATGTACACTGTGTGTGTGTATATATAGCTGTATAAACATACCTATGGGGCATACACACATTTATTCATTGGGGAATTCTGCGCCACTGTGCAATGCAGAATTTGCGCAGAATTTCATGTTTCCCCTGCAGAACTGGGGCTGCAGAGCTGCTGGTAGTCATTAGGGGCCATTGGACTCTGCAGAGCCCAGCTCTCCAGCTTACGGAGAGCAGAGAGCCCAGCGCAGGGGGATGGAGGCTCTGCATGCTCTGGCTGCTCGGCTTGATCCTCATTTGCCCAGGGATGGGAGAGGGCCCAGGAGATCTGGCTCTGACAAACGGTGAGAAACGGTGTCCCCTGGCAGCATAGTAAAGGCTCTGGGGGGGAGTAAAGGCTCTGGGGGAGGAGGGGGTGACGGTGTCTGGGCCAGAGGGTGCCCTGTGGCTGGGCTCTGAGGGGAGGAGGGTGTGGGTGTGGGTGTCTGGGCTCTGGGGGTATCCCATAGCTGGGCTTTGGAGGGTGGGGATGTGGGTGTCTCAGCTCTGGGAATCCCCTGCGGCTGGACTCTGGGTGGGGCCCCATGCAACCCCCTCCAGCATCCCCCATCTGGAACTGGGTTGTTGTAGGATTTTTTTAACTCTTTCTACTGGGGCAATCTTTTTTGTTGGTGGTTTTGTCTGTATTGTTGACATACTTATTGACATGTATTTTGAAATAAATTACCAAAATAATTGAAACTAGAGTGATTATATTGTATTATTTTGACAAATAAAATATGCAGAACTTTAAAATATTATGCGCAGAATTTTTAATTTTTTGGCACAGAATTTCCGTAGGAGTAACACATTGTGTCTATTACTACTTATTAGTGAGGTGCTAGCTGTGGCTATGTAGTTAAGGATGAGGGTGTGTATATAAAATTATGTATGTATGTTATATAAAAAAAACCACACACAGTATGTTATATATATATATAGTGTGTGTGTGTGGAGGTGATACACATCCATGTACACAAGCACGTGATAAGTTAATTTTTCCGTGACATTTGACCACATGATCAGTACTTTGCCCACTAATCTGTATTCCTGTGATTTACTCGAACATTCCAAATACCAAAGCATCGTCAAACAAATGCCATTTAAAAAAAATCAACCTGTTAGATCAGGGATCGGCAACCTTTGGCACGCAGCCCATCAGGGTAAGCCCCCCCGGTGGGCCGGGCCGGTTTGTTTACCTGCCGCGTCCGCAGGTTCAGCACATCCCTCGGCCCGCGCCACTTCCCACAGCCCCCATTGGCCTGGAATGGCGAACCGTGGCCCGTGGGAGCCGCGATTGGCCGAACCTGCAGACGCAGCAGGGAAACAAACTGGCCCAGCCCGCCAGGGGGCTTACCCTGGTGGGCCGTGGGCCGAAGGTTGCTGATCCCTCTACTAGAGAAATGTTTCCTTCGCTGCACAAATGTGGAATTCCTCTTTCCAGACACCAATAATAATAAATAAACAAAATTGCACTTGTTTGAGGTCCAGAATGTGCAAGATTCAGTTCTTGGCCAGTGCCAGCTTTTCTGTATATATAAACATCACAGCTTTGAAATTCAGTACGTTGCTGCAGAGCTAAACAGAAGAACTTTATAGCATTGGACATGGGGATGTTCATTTAAGAGGTTCTTATTCTCCATTTGGGGCATCTTTCTTTATAGATAAAAAGATAAGTAAAATAGTTCCAAAAAATGTTTAAAAACTCTCTAACATTCTTAAATTAGATTTTTTGGGTAGCATTCTGTATGTGGTATATGTAGAATACATGATGGTGCTGAGCTATAATAGTGTGAAAGTTTTATCAGCTCTCATTTCTTCAACTATCTTTTGGAATGACCTCCATAACTCATTTATGGCTTTGCTGCTCATAAGCAGTGAACCTATTTCAAAGTCATGCTGATAAGTCCCTTGTACCATGCAGGATCATCATGCATTCCCTACGTATCCACACACATCTAAGAGTGTGTGTGTGTGTGTAATAAAGGTAGATTAGAATTCTGGGTGTGGTATTGTGCATCATTCTATGTGAACCTAGAACATGTACTCAAGTTAATGCCGACACACATCCAATGAAGAAAATATGCTATTAAAATTTGTCTCCGGTCTCCCTTCTCTAGGTACTCTTTTTCTTTTCATATATTTAATCGGGATATATGATTGTATAATAACGAAGCTGGTGTTACTTACATGCAGAATTTGATAGTAGAATGGTTTTAGATTTATTAGCTGTGTTGTGGGAATGAAAGCGTATAGCTTTGGGGTAGAGATGACTTGACTTTTTTTTTTTTCTTTTTTTTTTAGGGTGGAGAAGTGAATGAGGCATGCATTCACTTTTTTCACCTAGACCAAATGGTGGACTTTTCAGTGATGTAACTTATTAAGATGGAGAACCTTTTCTGAGTGGCTGCCCTGCAGTGCTGAATGCAAGTTATGAATGCTGTACTGTTTAAGAGCAGAAAAGTTTGCCTGGAAGAGAGCGGTGTGCCTGGGCCCCTGCTATTGAGAAGATGCCAGTCAGGAATGAAAACGTCTTTCATTAAACTATAGCTAACTTCCCCATGATACAGTACAATAATGCAAAGAATTTTTAATCAAACAATTGTGTGAAAATAAGCACAATACTTTAAAGTGGTGAGGAAGCATTCACTTCTAAGTGGACCATATTAACTGGTCATGACTAGAAATATGTAGAGCTTTTACACTGCATGACTGGAGTGGGTAGTTTAAGCCATTTTCCCCCTTTTGAGATCTCCAATTTCATTTGCCTTTTAGTTACAACTACAAAGACGTCTTCTGAGAAAAATGCTTTGTGCATGACATCAGAATACAGGAATGTTCCACACTCTACAGCATGGTTTAAAAGTATTGGTTGTCTGAAATAATGTTATATTTAAAATAAATACTGGGAAAAGACTGTTTAAGGGAGAAAACACAGCAGATCATGTTCATGCAAACTTTTAGCCTTTAAAGGCATTGATTTATTGGATTTTGAAGCAGTGTTTTCTTTCGAATGAAAAAGGTTATATTGTAGGTAATACAGTAAAATAACTAGAATTGCTATTTTACTGTGTGGTAAAATGTTTGTAGCTATAGGTAACCTTTAATGCCTGAAGCTGTACTTTGATTTTGGACATAAAATAATTTATAAGAAGGTGCACAACACATCATTAAATAGAGCAGAAAGTGATGATACATACATTTTGTTCTTGTGAAAGCTTAATTTTGTATTGCTAGTTAATTTGTTATATCATTATGGAACCTACTTGACTATAATATGATAAAATCAGTATTATTAATAAAAATGATTTATTCTCAGAACTCATGCAAATATACAATATGTTTATTTTTCTTAGAAATATCAGTACTTCATTGGTTGAACACTAGGTTTTGCATTATGATTTAACAGAATTTTAGCAGAGAAATGGCAGGAATATGAAGGCTGTAAGGCAAAAAAAGTTTTGGATGAAGCATAGGAAAACATGGTGAAAAGAAACAAAATGTACATAACAGGCAATACATATTAGAAATGCTAGGGTTTTGTCATAGAAATGCCAGGGTTTTATCATTAGTAAATGTAGGAATTGTATTGTCCAGAAACATAAGTGAACATTTTTAATTTAATTACAGCAATATCAGTGGCTACTTGTTGGTCATAGATCAATGGATCCCTGTCTCCACAAAAGGAGAAAAGACTTAAGGCAGACTGCATGGTATGGGGGAGAGAGTAATTTGTGTAAAGTTTGTGTAATTAGCAAATGCTTTCAATGCAAATCACTGCTGTGAAAATCCAAATATAGATGTAGTACAGAACCCTTGAGATTCCATGGGTGGTAGATTTCAGCCATCCTATGCTGAAGAGGGATGTCAGCTACTTCCGTAGCTCTGTAGGGGTAACATTGCAGAGGGTGCTTTGCAGGGTTCTGATTTGTTACAGCTCTAATCAAGCTCCTAGTAATACAGTGGGTATATTTTAGTGTGGCTTTGGGTTTGTGAACAATCACAGTAAATAATTTCAGATTTGGAGATCGTAAACTAATAGTAATCTGTGGTTGTGGTCTATTATCCAAGCAGAAGAATAAGGGTACCCTGCCACAAAAAATACTGTAGGATTTAATAGCCCAGCTTGCTTTACTACTACTGATACAGACTACTGCCTTCATAGACTTCTTCTAACGATTCACCCCTGCTCTAATCATAGTTGGTCCCTTAGAGGCAGGATCGTCTAGTGGTTAGAGTGATAGCCTGAGATTCAGGAGATTGCAGTTTAGTTCTCTGCTCTGTCGCAGACTTTCTGTGTGACACTGTGTAACACAGACACTTAGACTATCTGTGCCTCAGTTCCCCATCAGTCAAATGGAGATAATAGTACTTCCCTACCTCACAGGATATGTACATTAAAGATTGTGAGGCATTCAGATACTACAATCATGATGGCTGTATAGATAGATCAACTTCAAGCTCTCTGATGTAGGGACTTTGACATCTTATTTGCTTGTAAAATGCCTTGAACACCCATGGTACTAAATAAAAACATAAATAATAGTACATTATGAGAGGCCAGCACCTGTTCACTTTTTAGCACAGCTTGAACTGCAGAAGCAAAATGAAGTGCATGAGGAAAGCTCAATTTTTAAAATCTGTCAGTTTTCATATGCTATTCTGATTTCTACAAATTAAACAATTTTAGGTATACATTTTGTTTTTTCCCTATTAACGGTCTTAAATTAGGCTTTCAACAAAAACATCTCTTAATCCCTTAATGTAGAAAATGCAAAGGATCAGATTTTCCAAAGCTCGCAGCCCCCTGAAGTTCTCACAACTTAGAAACATCTCCCACCCCACATTCAGATTTTTTTTAAAAAAAGAAGCTAAAAAACTGTAAAATACATAAATTACAGAATAAAAGTAAATGTCTTGCAGAAATTACCAAATTTTCTTGATTACTTTCTTAAAGTGTGTAGGCAGGTGTCGCAAGTGGTGTTTCTCTTACGGCTTTGCCCACCTGGTGGCTGCTTAATGGTCCCCCTACTCGCTTCTTTAGTATTTATTACTAAAATGCATAATTAAAATTAACAGTATAATAAAAAGATTATTTAATGAACTACTTTTTTTTTCCTCCTAAAACCCTTCCAAGATTTCCCCCTAGAACCCTTTAAAGCTGTGTAGTTTGGGGATCCAGTATTCAAATTTAAACATGAAAATGAATTATATTAAGGATATAAATAGATAAGCACCTTCTATCAAAGGATTTAGAAATAGTATGTTTCTATTGTGCAGGTGCGACATGCAGCAAAGAACCTACTAAGGGTACATCCCCTCGGTGCATTGGAAGCTCTGCTGTGCAGTCCCACTATATGCTAGAATTTGCAGCTGGGATTGTGAGCAAGCATTGTTTAACTCCAATGGCTAGAAACCTTGTGTAGAAAAGGATTGTAGTATTGCCAATTTGAGGCAATCCCCCCAAAATAACGAGATTGGGTTAAAATATTTGAGATTTTGATTTGATGATTATCTGTTTTTCTCATTCCCTCTGAAGCACCTGGCATTGGCTACTGTCGGAAGACAGGATACTGGGCTAGATGGACCTTTGGTCTGACCAAGTATGGCTGTTCTTATGAGATGTTAACAAAAAATAATAGTATTTATTTATTTATTTATTTTGCTTTTTGGTTTATCAGCCTTTAGGTTTCACGTTTTCAAGGTGTTCTACACAACTATAAGAACTAAAATCTTTTTTTAAAATGAAAGCTGTAATCATTTGACTCCAGGAACTAGGAATTAAGAAAAACACCAAGTATTTGTGATAAAGCCATGAGAGTTGGCAGTGCTGCAGCATGTCATATTTGCCACTTTCCCTCCATGCTTTGTAACAGCTTATGTGACCTGAAGGTACAAACAGGATGCTGTTTAGTAGCCCCCATTAATGTCACATGGTGCAAAGCCTATTTTACATGTGCTTTTCTGTGTGCAGTGTGATTTGGCCATAATAAATTAAGGAACACAAATTGAGGCTATGCACGATAAAAAATTCTTAATTTTGAAGATGGGTAAACTGAAACACGGAAAGGTTAAGTGACTTGGCCAAGATTACAGAACAAGTCTGTGCCAGAGCCAGGAATAGTATTTATGGGCCAGAACCTGGAAGGTGGCTGAATTGCAGAGAGCATGGGCCAGGCGGCTGGTGTGCAGAGATGGTTTACATTTCACCTTTGCACACTCTTGATTTTGCTGTTGTGCGGCTCTGTGCAGGCTCAGTAGCCTTGTGCTGTATTAGAGCAGTCAGCCAGTTTCTCCATCTTACAAAGTGCCACAAGGTGCTGAAATTATAGCCAAAGATCATCATGGCAGAGAGGTGGCAAAATCATGCCCCTTTTTCCCTGCAAAGCTGGCCACTGGGAAAGGAATATGTTAGAGCTCTGTTTTGGATTTGCGTTACAGTAGGATCAACCTTTCCCTTTCCAGGGCAGTTAAGTCTTTAGGGCCATATTATTCTAGTAGTGCAATGTGAAGCGTCTGCACTGTTCTGGAAGATCTGGCTTCATATCTCCTGGCTGCCAGGGCTGGCAATTAACTGTAAGACAATGCTTCTGGAGAAACACCTTTGTTCTAGAGCAGGGGTCGGCAGCCTTTCAGAAGTGGTGTGCCGAGTCTTCATTTATTCACTCTAATTTAAGGTTTTGCGTGCCAGTAATACATTTTAATGTTTTTAGAAGGTCTCTTTCTATAAGTCTATAATATATAACTAAATTATTGTTATATGTAAAGTAAATAAGGTTTTTAAAATGTTTAAGAAGCTTCATTTAAAATTAAATTAAAATGCAGAGCCCCTTGGACCAGTGGCCAGGACCCGGGCAATGTGAGTGGCACTGAAAATCAGCTCGCATGCCACCTTTAGCACCAGTGCCATAGGTTGCGTACCCCTGTTCTAGAGGCATGTGCAAAGGATAGGGAGTCAGGTAGTTCTGATTTTCACTCTATCAGTGACTCACTGAACCACCTAGGGTAAATCACTTAATCTTTCTGCCTCAGTTTCCTTATTTGTAAAAAGAGCGCAATGCCAAGCTGCCTAATATAAGCGTTATGAACAGTAGTTAGATAATGTTTGTATTGTACTTCAAATGTATAAAGTGCTGCAAAAATACTAAGTATTATTTGCCTTATTCCAATTTTTTCTTCAGGTGGCTCCTGCTGTAAAATAGAGTGTATAGGTATTTTTGTCTATAGTTTGTCTCTTGGTGACTGCAATAATTATTGAGAAAGATATATCAGTGTCTTCAGAAACTTTGATAATCTTCAAATTCCCAGGATAATCTAAGTTCCAAAGTTAAGCAGTTTGTGCTGCTGCTGTCCTGATTTCTCCTTAGCAAATAGAACTTTGCAGTTTAAGGGCCTGATCCTGCACATATTAACTGCTGGGTGATGATTTGTAGCATGAGAAGTCCAATCAGTATCAATTTGACCAGTAGTAAGTGTTTGAAGGATTGGGCCCTACAGTTGGAATAAGCTGGTACTTATAGTTGTTAACCAACATTTCATTTTGAATCCCATTTGCTAAATTCTATAAAGCAGATCCAGGACTTCTAGTTATAAAATAGCTGTATTAGGTCATAGCCTGGGATAGCAGTAGTTTGAACATTGCTTTTCTGAAGATTTAGTTTTAACTCATTCCTGAAGTTGATTAGAAGCCATTTGTAGAACTGACCATAACAAGAACGAGGGAACGTGCAACATATTGTGTTACCTGAGCATTGTGAAATGTTATGTGAAATAAAAACAGTTTCTATTTCTTATTGGGATAGTATAGAAAATAGTTAGTTTGTCAACAAACTATAGACAGTCAGTTTGAGATGAGAAATGTAGATAACTTGATGAATTAGATTATTTGGTTTTCCAAGTTGTTCTTTTCAGGAATGTTCTCCATTATAGCTGTCTAGTATTACATACTTTTTGTTCTTTAAGGGCCATATTCAAAATTTGATCTTTAGGACAAATTTTCAAAGAAGCATGCAAGAGGTGTGCCTTCAGAAATATGCATACAGCTATGGTTACCCTCTGTCATAGAGTCTATCAGGCCTCCACTAGAAGAGAGACTCCCCTGTTTAAGGAAAACACACTCAGTTCTGGCGACCAATGAGTGTTAGTCGTAACTGGGGTGGGACTCACCCTAAAACTGCAGCAACATCTCCTGCTGGCCATCCTGGGAATCAGCTCTCGTTTCACCAGAGCACCTTCGTTCTAGTGGTGTCTTGCCCATTGTTACTCTCGCCTCCACCTCTAGGACTCACGTTGCTCCCTGGACTGCAGCGTCCTCTTCTGGACACAGCCCTCCAGCTGTGACCCACTCGGTTCTCCCCCCTCAGTCCAGCCACTCCCCTGGGTGGCAAACTGCAGTCCATGCATTGGCCACTCCCCTCAGTGGTAAACTGCAGTCTCTGGTCTAGCCACTCACCTCGGTGGCAAGTGGGGGGAGGGGGTAATGGAGAGGGACCCAGGCCTGCCCACTACTCCAGGTCTCAACCCAGGGACCCTATAGCCAGCAGCCATGTACGCCCCTCTTCCTACTCTGCCATCTGTTTGGCCACCTCCCCGCAGCTCTAGAACCTTCTCCGCCCTTGTATCACAGCCTCAGTCTGGCAACCATCAGGCTGGAGCTCCCTCTTACTTCCCTGACTCCGCCTGGCACTGCTCTCTCTCTTCCCCCCCTCCTCCTCTCCCCTACAGGACAGCCAGTCCTCCTCCTTTGGCCTCCACGTAGAGACCACCTCAGTTCTGCTCAGCAGCCCTTCTTATATGGGCCAGCCTGGCCCTGGTTGGCTCCTCCATTAAGCCTTCTCCTTATTGGCTGGTTCAGTAGGCCCTCTTCTAATTAGCTGGGTTCTGAGCAGCCTCCCTATGGCTGCTTTAACCCTTTTTCTGCCTGTGTGGGACAGCCACCCCACTACAGTCCTGCAGAGGTCTAGAAGGGGTGGGAAGAGACACTAACCAATAGGGAGCCAGCAGGTCAATTAAGAAGGCTTGCCTACTTTCTCTGAATGGAAGACAGTACTACTGTGTGAGACTGAGAGAAGAGCACCGCACCTCAGTACAAGCTCAGAACTTCAAGACCAGGGCAGGACCTTTTCTTAAACAAGGTGGCTAAGCAGTCAACTTTTGTCTTTATCAGTTTAAAGGCACAGACAGCCAATTCTTGAGTTTGTTTATTGTTAACCATTTAAGACTGACACTGAGCTCACAGCACAGGCACTTCTGCTCCAGCCCAGCTAGCACCGCCTCCCATACTGTGCATGTAAATTGGGTAGTGGCCTATAAAAGGGGTTGATTTGCATTTGCAAATGCCCATTTGTACATTTAAATGTTGGATTTTGCGGGCACAGCAGGTGTATGCTTGTCTTCATGGGTAAGCCCATTGTGCCCATCTCTGAAAATTTGACCCTTACCACTTAAATCTCCTTTCTTTGATGGGAGACAAGACTTTTTAAGAATGATAATTACTGCCTTAGATGCTTTTGAAGGATGCATTTTCACTTCAACAGATTTTTAACTCTTATCAATGCAAAATTGGAGTGCTTTATGGTAATGATTGCACACAGTTCTATGACAAGGTAACTGAATTAATACTGTTAGTATCCAGAGCCAGATATAAGTGCCTGTGGGGTTTAAGGTAGGCTTCCTTAACTTGCATAGCAAATCTGGGGATGTAAGGGCTTGGCAGTTGGGTGGGCAAGAGTTGTTTTTAGAGAAATATGGTAGGATTTTCAAACAACTGAGGGAATAGATTCAGGAAGCTGGACGTTATTGATGGTAGGTGGGAATGGTTTTGTCAGCTGCATGGAGGAGAGGAGGGAGGGTTTTGAAAACTTGGGTGTGTGAGTCCCCACAATTCATCTTTCAAGTGTTTGGGGGAACATTCACTACGTGTTGGTGTAAGAAAAGCCCACTGTGTCAGCAAGGTTGGGTTATGTCAGTATCCAGAACCAGAATATCTGAACTTTTTTTTTGTACTTGAAGGAGAAGGCTGGTTGTAAAATAAACAGCAGAAATACAGTGTCATCTTCTTTCTTGGGGGAAGGAGAGGAGTAAAAAAAAAAATCTCAAGTATATGAGTGTACATCCAAGGTAATAATTAAAACAAGCAAAAAAGAATATCTGAAGCAGAAACTGAGCAAAATGTTCCATAGAGAACTTAAAAAAATGAATCAGCAATCCTCTCAGAAACATTTTGAAGGTGTTTTTGAAAAGGGTGTTTAGTGGAAGATTCCAAAACCAATAGATTCATGCTGGTATTTTGCCTTTTTGTTGTTTTTATACATTAGTAGACAAAAGAAATCATTCTGTAGAGTCAGGTTAGAACAAGCAGGTAATTCTAACTAGATATGATGAGATTCAGATATATTGATTTCCATCATTTATCAACCTCTCATAGCTGTAAAACAGGTTTGCATTTTTAAAGTATGGATGAAAATAGTAAGAGGAAAACAGACATGTAATTCAGTAACTATAAATTTATGTTGATATAACGAGTAAGTAGCAAAACCGTAGCATGGTGTAGCTACAGAAGATAGACTGGTTAGTGGAGCTAAACCGTTGTTTGATTCTTTTGCACTTCAGCAAGAGGAAATTTCTTTTTCACTCTACTATAGATTCTCTTTCTCAAGCTGACAATCATTATGTTTAAGTGTGAAGAAAGTGTAGTCCTTTTAACTTCTGCTATTCATTGCCTGTGAAGTTCTAATCACTGAGTCTACTGAAGATGAAGTCCTATTTCTTCGCAGGTCAGGAGCAGTGCAGATGATCAAAATAAGAGCTTCTATGCCCTGATATACTTAAGATACCTTACTTATCAGCTGGAGGAGCAGAATACGCTGTAGCTCTAAATAGGTAGAGTTAAATTTTTAGAAAGGTGAGTCTAAGTCTGCATTTGTGTAACTATGTATACATGCACAATTACAAAAATTGCACATGCAAATAAGGTGAAGTTGTGTGCAGATCGTACCTATGTATCCATTTGTATGCTCTGTTGCAGGATCTGTGTGTGCAGGTAGGATAACTGTACACGCAAACCTTGCCACAAAATTGTGCACACATTTTTCATCACAAATTTAATGCTTCTCTTTCTGAACATTTGGGTTCAAAGGGCTCCTGCCCTAGACCAATGCCTGTTCTTGACCTTTCCCCCTTAGGTACATTAACTGTTGAGTAATTTATTTTTTAATTATCTTTATCATCTTCCTGAAAATGAATTTTGATTGGCATTGTTTTGGCAGCCAAGAAAATTTAAATTCTTGAAATATATTCTTCATAAACTGCAAAACAAACAACTCTTCCACCCCAATATATATATTAAGAATCTTCCTTGAACTTCTAAAAGTGATGAGATTTATATAGGCCAAGAAATTTGTTTAATCTGTGTTCTTGTGTTTAGGTGTTGCAAATCATTATCATTGTAAGATTATCCACTCTTTGGAAATCCCGGTAATATTTGTGCACAGCAATTAATAATAA